>NC_136263.1:24019478-24506684 GCF_964187855.1 Myxine glutinosa | reverse complement strand
TCTTACCCAATTCCTTAATAACATCTGCTGTGAAATGCGTACCCTGATCAGAAGAAATCCTGCAAGGAACTCCAAAGCGACATATGAAGTCCTTCAACAGAATCTTCACTACTGTTTTGGCATCTGCATGTCGACAAGGGTAAGCTTCTACCCATTTTGTAAACATGTCTACAATCACTAAGACAAACTGAAATCCAGCGCACTTTTCCATTTGGATAAAATCCATCTGTAAATGTACAAACGGACCTGACGGTGCGGGATGAGCTCCTGGTGTAGTCTTTTCACCTTTGCCTGGATTATACGTCTGACACACCTGACATGTAGCACAACATTGCTCTGCCACAAGTGTAAACCCAGGTGCATACCATTGTTTTAACACTGATGCACACATTCCTCCTTTACCTGTATGACTCACTCCATGAGCCAGATGAGCAATCCATGGCAACAATTGGCGAGGGGCGACAACACGTCCATCAGGAGTAGTCCATAATTTAGATTCTTTGTCAAATGTGCATCCAGTCTGTACCCACACCTCTTTTTCCCGGTCTTCCACCACTTCTTGCATAGCACTGATGTCTTGCAGCGTCGGGGTATTTTCAGGAACCCTTACAGGTCCCTGTATGATCACCGGGTCTTGTTCCAAATGTGCCGCAAGCTTCGCTGCTTCATCCGCCCTTGCATTTCCCTGTGAGACCTCATCTCTTCCTTGTGTATGGGCCTCACATTTTACCACTGCAATGGCTGATGGTAGAAGGATTGCTTCCAAGAGGCTAGCAATCAACCTCCCGTTTTTAATTTGGCTTCCCGAAGATGTCAAAAATCCTCTCTGTTTCCAGAGAGCACCATAATCATGAACGACCCCATGCGCATACCTGGAGTCTGTATAAATGGTTACTCTCTGGCTTTCCGCTAAATGACAGGCTCTAGTTAATGCATACAGTTCTGCCTGTTGAGCCGAGTAAGTGTTTGGTAATTTCCCACTCTCCCATGTCTCAGCATCTGTGCATACTGCATATCCCGTCAGTAGTGTACCGTCCAATGCTCTTGATGATGATCCGCCAACATACAGTACCAGATCTGCGTCTGGGATGGGAATGTCCTTCAAGTCAATGCGAGGCACTAGTGCATGTGCCAATACCTCTGCACAATCATGGGGCTCACCATCTTCCTCTGCTGGCAACATAGATGCTGGGTTCAGCGTTGGGCAACGCTGAATGGTGAGGTTTGACGGTGCCAACAATCCTAGTTCATACGTTGTAGCCTTTGATGCTGAAAGGTGCTGTGTTCCTGCCTTCAGCAAAACCGTCGCCACGGCATGCTCAACAAGGAGAATTAAGGGGCACCCCAGGACTATTGTAGCTGTGGCTTCTACTGCATACGATGCTGCTGCCACTGCTCGCAAGCACTGTGGAAACCCTCGTGCTACTGGATCCAATCGAGTGCTGTGATACGCTATAGGGCGCAGTTTTCCCCCATGTTTTTGCGCCAACACCGATTGGGCAAATCCTCCTTTCTCATGTGAGTAGAGAAAGAAATTTTTTTCATAATCCGGCAGTCCTAAAGCAGGAGCTGATGCTAAGGTATCTTTCAATGTCGTAAAAGCTCGTTCAGCCTCCGGGGTCCATTTCAAAGGAATTGGACTGTTTGGTAAGCTGATGTCCAGCAGAGGGCGAGTCAGTGATGCATAATCAGCAATCCACTGATGGCAAAACCCTGTTGTCCCCAGGAAAGATTTCATCTGCTTGACAGTTGTAGGTTTTGGGAGTGCCCTGATCGCCTTTACACGTTCAGGGCAAAGTCGTCTCGTATCTCCTTTCAGAATATGTCCTAAGTATTTCACCTCTTCCTTACAGAATTGCAACTTATCTCTCGAGGCCTTGTGGCCTTTGTCTGCTAATGCTGTCAGTAGCACAACAGTGTCCTGTTTACATGCTTCCTTTGAAGTCGAGCATATGAGAAGGTCGTCAACATATTGTACCATCACTGAGCCTCCAGGAAACTCAATGTCGCTGAGGTATTCATGTAGAGCACGTGAAAACAAAGTTGGGCTCTCTGTGTACCCTTGTGGTAGAACAGTCCAAGTGAACTGTGAGCCTTCGTACGTGAACGCGAACAAATAACGCGAATCCTCATGAATGGGTACACTAAAGAACGCCGAACATAAGTCCACCACGGAGTAGAACTTTGTATTGCTTGGAATACTTGACAGTACAGTGATGGGATTAGGGACCACCGGATAGGCTGGGATGACACAATCATTAATTGCTCGAAGATCCTGTACAAATCTCCAGGTAGTCTTGCCTGGCTTCTTCACAGGTAAAATAGGAGTGTTGCACATGCTCACGGTGCGAACTATAACTCCCTGATCCGCCAATGATCGAATCACTGGTGCAATACCAGCTTTTGCCTCTGGTCTCAATGGATATTGGCGCTTTCTAGGCAGTGGCTTAGAATCATCTACTGTGATCCTTACCGGTGCCACACTCTTGATCCGTCCCACATCATTCGGATGCGTTGTCCACAAGCATGTTGGTATTTGATCGAGTGGGTCCGGATCCCCGTTGGTGTCGGAGCTGAGTAGGTATAGCCCAACATTTTTAGTGTTAATTGGTTCATCAATCATGATGAAGGTTGAAGAAAGCGCCTGCTCTACAAGCTGCCAGCAAAATCCTTCTCCATCTAAGTCATAAAGTGGGGCTTGTTTCTGTAGTTGCATCAATTTTTCGGCATTTATAGCACTGTTCCTGGCCTGAATTCGCTGATGATGCAAAGCATAATTCAATATTTCTTGCATCGGCTTGCCTTCCCAAGCAATACACTGTCTTTCCACTTCACTCTTCAATTTCGGCAACAGACCATTAATAAAAAGGGGTTTTAGGGCATTGTCGATTTGTGCCCGGTCTATTCCTGAATATAGTCGAAAAACATCTCGCAATCTGTCTAAATAATCACTAGCATCCTCTCCTGTTCTCTGTTTGCACGTAACCACTTTATTCCAATCAGTCACGGGCGGCAATTTTTGTATGGCCTCTATTAATTTATTTATCTGTGCCATTTTAGCCTCCGTGGGTATGTCTAATTCTCCATTTACTGCATGTACCCAGTTTGCCTCACTCATTAATGTCTTCAAAGTGGTGGTATTAGGAATTACCCACTTTAAGAGTATTTCCATGTCTCTTACAGTCGGCAATTGCGTCTCCACAATCAATCGTAGCTCTTCTGCGAATTGAAGTGGATCTGTTTTGATTGATGGCATACCGCTCTGTAATGCCTTCAATTGGTGTATTTGCCAAGGTCTATACATCAAATCTGGGCGTTCCTCATTTGCCCCTGGAAATTGCCGTTGCGGGAAATTCATAACGCCACATTGTTCAAAACCTCCCTGTGGGAGAGTCAAGTTTTGAATGTTCATTGGCAGATCATATTGATCGTTGGATAGATTGGCATTCATCACAGAACCCTTACTCCTTGTATGGTGGTATGGGACGTATGTTGAAGTTGTTGCAGCTGGTTGTATTGCTTGCCCACTTTGAGTCGGTTCCTGTCCTCCAGTTGCACCCTCTGGGGTAGTTACCTCAACTGGGGCACTGCTTTCACCTGTCTTCTGTCGGCTAGAGCCAATCGTTTCACTCTGTACTGGCCCTTCGGCAGGTAGAGGTACGGGTACCTGTACTTCCTGTGGCTGATATACAATATTTTGCCGATAGGGTGGAGGAGTTTCCTCTTCTAGTTCATTTATCTCATATGACCTTGCGTCTGGGTACAATCTGGACTGGGATCGCTTTCCATTGCTAACTTCAAGAGGCATTTGAGTGGATACCTTTTCCAACCTATGTTGTATCTGCTTCATTTCTTTCTTCACACCCCCCATTTTCGTTTTGGTCTCCCTGTCTCTAGACTCGATGTCCCAGTAATAAAATGGTTTCCAATCCACCTTCAACTTCTGTCTGTCTCTTGCTTCTAATTCTTCTCTGAGTGTTTCCAATGTGTTCCTGTCAAACGTGCCATCCTTGGGGAATTCCTTCTTTCTCCCTTTTGTCCATTCATGCCAAGATTCCAAATCTTTAAGTGAATGTGGACCATATTGCTGATACATGTGGTTGACGCAAGCACCTCTTTGGGACAAGTCCAGCTGACCTTGTTTACCCTTGCAGACTCCATTTCCCATTTTGCCTGTATGTGAATAACACTCAATATTCACTCAATGTACCAGGTAGATTACTAGGATCTGCGCTTTGGAATGCACCTGTACACACCTGTACTATATGTCCTATAAATAAAATCTACTGGAGTTTGTTCCACCTTTTATCAAAGTAGCATTGGATGCGTTGTAGCTTGCTCCAGGTTCCTCCAAAGCTTCACTCGTACTTCCAGGAAGGATCTCTCCACCTGTTCACACGGTGATTTCCAGAGAATCTCTCTCACCTGTGGCTTTTGCACAATCCAATCTCACAGATCAGTATTTGCAGATGAGCCAAAGGGTCAGTATGAAATGGGTGAATCCTCAGGTGTCCGCTCTGTTGGCGGGGAAATCACACAATGGTAACCGCACATATATATCTGTATATAAACTCACCACCTTGCTCAATTTTCCAAGGTTGTCTTCACATTGATAATATCTCACAAAGATATCAAAGCTTCTTTCTTGAGACCGCATTTTCATCAATCAAACAATCAATATATTCAATTCAATTTATTCAGTTCAATTTATTCAGTTAAATTTATTCAATTAAATTCAATCAATTAGATTCAATCAATCAACAATTCAATCAATTATTCAATTTCAATTAATTCATCAATATTCATCAATAAATCAAATTAATCATTTTGGATGACTCCTTGCATAAGCCCTTTCCCCAATGATGTCAGGACAGGTCCATCCATTGACTGAGATCGAATCTCATCGGTCGTCACCTCTGGTTCGTACCTCATGTCAATTGATGAATCACCGTCCTGTCCTAGGGTCATATCTGACATATTTCCCCATTTTGCCTGGTCTCCACAAATTTTCTTTGCAACCACTAAAGGCAACTCATCCTTCATTCGTGAGACAGCCAAAATGGATGGCAGATATTAAAGTTCATTGGGAAAAATATCTCATCATTTTTTCCTTTAATAGTACCCAAAATCTCTTGGCAATTTAAATTTCGTAAAACTCCTGAAATAAGACTGTAAAATTCCTTCAATCATGCTAAATTTTGAAACTCCATCGCTTGTAACACCCAATTTATCCCATAGGGCTTGAAAGTTCTTTCCCAAGTTCATGCAATCATTCTGCATTTGAACCCTATGATATCATTCATAATAATCATCATGATTTTATAGTCATGGTCATATCATAATCATCTATTTAAAACGAACATTTCCTTTATCACCACAGCTATATGGTATAATCAACAATAGAATAAAACTGTACATAGCAACAGGCTACCTCATGGCCACTTAGTATACCTATTGACAATAAGTCATAACAATATCGAATAATCATTGAACAATTCAAAAATCGCTTCCACTGCTCCAGCCGCAGCATTCGTCATTTTGTCTGCTCATCCGCATGACCAAAACGAAATAAAGGGAGCTCAACCATTACACAGCGCTTTTAATGGCGCATGCCATAGGAACTCAACGCAATTTCGACTCGGCCAGAAAACGAGCAAATTTTGCAGGATGTTAACTGGAATTAGCCGTGAAAATATATCCAAAATACACAAAAATACCCACCCACAAAAATAAACAACAAAACCCAAACAAACCCAAGGTCGACCATATTACACAATTAAATTACACATTCAATTACTCATTAAATTACTCATTAAATTACTCATTAAATTACTCATTAAATTACTCATTTCAGCATCATATTGATTGCTGAACTGTTCATGGGTTTATACACACCTTAAAAGAGGTATGCTTTGTGGTGTTGCCCACCTACCACGTTTAATTAAATTAATTGATTGCTGAACTGTTCATGGCTTTATACACACCTTAAAAGAGGTATGCTTTGTGGTGTTGCCCACCTACCACGTTTAATTAAATTACACCATTTCAGCATCGTATTGATTGCTGAAATGTTCATGGGTTTATACACACCTTAAAAGAGGTATGCTTTGTGGTGTTGCCCACCTACCACGTTTAATTAAATTACACCATTTCAGCATCGTATTGATTGCTGAAATGTTCATGGGTTTATACACACCTTAAAAGAGGTATGCTTTGTGGTGTTGCCCACCTACCACGTTGAATTAAATTACATCATTTCAATTAAAACATCGCTTCTACTGCTCCAGCCGCAGCATTCGTCACTTTGTCTGCTCATCCGCATGACCAAAACGAAATAAAGGGAGCTCAAGCATTACACAGCGCTTTTAATGGCGCATGCCATAGGAACTCAACGCAATTTCGACTCGGCCAGAAAACGAGCAAATTTTGCAGGATGTTAACTGGAATTAGTCATGAAAATATATCCAAAATACACAAAAATACACACCCACAAAAATAAACAACATTTATTCCGTTCAACAGAACAAACATTTCCTATATCATGACATGCATGTCTTCAAAATTATATGACCAAGAGAAAAAGTAAAATTAATTAAAAACTGCGGGCAGTGATGATCCGGGGACCATACCGCTCCATCCTGATTGGACGAGTGCGTGCTAGAGTCGTTAACAACGACAGTCCAGATCCGATTGTTCAAAATTTCAACTCAATCGATCGAAAAATGAACGCAGGGATGCATTTTAAAGGTGCAGTGGCACTAACTGAGTTGCCACGAATATGGCCACGAAATTGCCAATATGGCCATCACAAAATATTTTCCTTAATCAATTGGCTCATAGCATAACCAATCTGCAAGTATTTCATCCGAAGATGTATCTCTGAGGACTTTTAATTAAATAAGTCATTTATAAATCAACGAGTTAATTTATTAAATGATTAATCAATAAATCAAAATTTTCCTTGACAGCCACATCACTCGGTCAGTGTCATGTCCAAATATCAGCTTCCTTACTCAAAAGGTGCCTGAGTTAATGTAATGTAATTACTGTAATAAGATTACTGCAATTACTGTAATGATTACTGTAATTACTGTAATTACCGGAACTGTAATTACTGTAATTACCTCAGGTAATTACTGTAATGTAATTACTGTAATTTAATAAGAAATGTAATTAATTAAATAAGTACTTCATTAATCGCTAATAATTAAATAACTCGTGAATTCTTATCCGATTTACTTAACATTTGAGTGTCCCCAAAACGTTGGAGCAAAACGTTGCAACAACGAAAGTGAAACGTTGTAGCGACGTTGTGGAAACGTCAGCAAAACACAACATTTGAATGTTCCCAAAACGTTGGAGCAAAACGTTGCAACAACGAAAGTGAAACGTTGTAGCGACGTTGTGGAAACGTTAGCAAAACCCAACATTTAAATGTTCCCAAAACGTTGGAGCAAAACGTTGCAACAACGAAAGTGAAACGTTGTAGCGACGTTGTGGAAACGTCAGCAAAACACAACATTTGAATGTTCCCAAAACGTTGGAGCAAAACGTTGCAACAACGAAAGTGAAACGTTGTAGCGACGTTGTGGAAACGTTAGCAAAACCCAACATTTAAATGTTCCCAAAACGTTGGAGCAAAACGTTGCAACAACGAAAGTGAAACGTTGTAGCGACGTTGTGGAAACGTCAGCAAAACACAGCATTTGAATGTTCCCAAAACGTTGGAGCAAAACGTTGCAACAACGAAAGTGAAACGTTGTAGCGACGTTGTGTAAACGTCAGCAAAACACAACATTTGAATGTTCCCAAAACGTTGGAGCAAAACGTTGCAACAACGAAAGTGAAACGTTGTAGCGACGTTGTGGAAACGTTAGCAAAACCCAACATTTAAATGTTCCCAAAACGTTGGAGCAAAACGTTGCAACAACGAAAGTGAAACGTTGTAGCGACGTTGTGGAAACGTCAGCAAAACACAACATTTGAATGTTCCCAAAACGTTGGAGCAAAACGTTGCAACAACGAAAGTGAAACGTTGTAGCGACGTTGTGGAAACGTTAGCAAAACCCAACATTTAAATGTTCCCAAAACGTTGGAGCAAAACGTTGCAACAACGAAAGTGAAACGTTGTGGCGACGTTGTGGAAACGTCAGCAAACCACAACTTTTGAATGTTCCCAAAACGTTGGAGCAAAACGTTGCAACAACGAAAGTGAAACGTTGTAGCGACGTTGTGGAAACGTTAGCAAAACCCAACATTTAAATGTTCCCAAAACGTTCCAACAACAAATGATCACAAGTAATTATCACATTGCAATGACCTCTAAACATTCCTAAACCAATAAGCTAGTCTGGCGATGCCAAATACCCCACACCCCTGTCATCCCAGAAGTCACTGTTTGCCACAACCATTATTTGGAAGTCTTTTGCTGTCAAAACTCAATTTCTCTGCTGTCAAAGGCCCAAAACCCGGCCTCTGTGACTTCTCCGCCAATTGTCACTTTCTCTTGACAAAAACAAACATCTTCTATATTTATCCCATTAAAATCCCATTAAAATCCCATTAAAATCCCATTAAAATCCCATATCTTGTCACCCTTTGCATTGTTGAAAGCAATTAATTCCATAACTCAATATTACCTCACATCGTTACATCCTTACATCCTTACATGTAGGGATGGGTTCTTTTTAGGATCATGTTGCATCGAGCATTATTTTCCAAAACAGTGTGAGCATTAAACTACACCATTACCTCTGGCATCCCACAATTAACATTAGCTTTCCCATGATGTCGCGATATGACCTTATAATCCCATAAAACTCTTTAATACTTCAAATTTTCCATTCCTTCCCTTCCTGATCCTTAGATGTAGGGATGGGTTCTTTTTATTATTTTTTTATTTTTATTTTTTGAAGCTTAATCGCAGATAAATCTTTCACCTTTCAATAAAATATTTGTACCAACCAAATCTGCGAGCATGGGGCGCAGAGAAAATACACAAAAAAAACAATAACCCTGCAGTAACAACTTCAACCTAGGTTGAGGGTTCACACAAACGCTTTGCTCCTCGCAAAGCGTCCGCCAATGGGAACTAAAGGGAGGGAGAAGGAGCGGGAGCAAGAGACAGGGTGCCGGAATGGACATGAGGGACAATGAGGGACAGTGAGGGAGTGTTGGTATGCAATTTTCATCCAATCGCCATCTTTCACAATAATTCTGGACCGGCATGAGGTGGCGTTGTCTGTCATGAATTTATTTGTTGATCGAACGAGTTTTAGACATGGCGGGAAAACTGAAAAAAAAAAAATTTTTCTCTCCTCCACCCCTTTTTTTTTTTTTTTTTTTTTTTTTTCTCTTACTTTGGACCCACGGCTTTCGTCCTACACAATTCCGTTTAATTTGTCTAAATCCGACCAGTCGTTCCAAAGATATTAAGCCGTTTTGTCGCAATACCATAAATTGGAATGAGGTAAAAATATATATATATAAATATAACTCCATTTCCCGGCTCCCTGTCGCACGCCGAGCAAGTCGCGTGCTTTGAGCAAGTGCAAAAAAAAACTACTTTACACGTGTACGGGTGTGTAAACGAGTGTACCGGCCTTACACGACTTGGAAGCAGATGGTCTCATGGTGCACTCACGGGCCATCCGCTCCCAGTTCACAGCCAGGCCCTTAATAACCAGCGTATTCGCGTGACTATGCACTTAATCTTCGCAAAGACGCAGTCTCAATCACACAGGCGAATGCAGGCAGACATTCGTTCGCTTCGCGCACATCAGTGGCGCGTGTCAGAAGAATTACGCAGCGCAGGAAAAATACGTATTTTACAGAAATCATGAGAAAAACACGAATAATAGCTACAATCGTTTAAAACGTTCCATCTTAATCATACAAAAAATGGTTCTTTGGGTAGTAGCCACAGCACTCGGGAGTACCAGCTCAGCAATGGTTCTTTGTGATCCACTACCCAGCACCCTAGACCAACTCAAATGGATCTCTGTGTCGCGAGCACATCACCGGAGCCAAAAGGTCTCATCTATATCTTCCTTCTGAGGGCTCTCCTGCCCCAATAGTGCGTGGAGAGGCCCAAACACCACTTTCTCCATATACTGTACATACAAAATAACTATACACAGGTTCGTATATCATAATGGTCAATCCACAAGAAGCCATGCTTACCTTGGCGACCTTGTCGATGTCCACTTGATCCACGTACGGTAGCCACCAAGTTGTTGGAGAATGTTCTAAGCCTTAGGAGACTCCAATATGACCGAAACAGCTTTATAAAGTAAGGATTTATTATCATTTGGTAAGTCACTTGTTTCAATTCAATAATTACTACAATAGCTAAACGGATTGTTAATTCAAGTCGTTGGTTCTTCTTCTTTGGCCGGTCCTCTCTCAGCGCTGTTCATAGGGTTCCGTTCCGTTCCGTAGGTCAGAGCTTCTGGTCACAAGTCTCTCGACTCATCGTTTGCTCTGGTTTTTATGGGCCTTGCCGCGCTAATCCTTTCTCCGCTAATGCCCCGAGGTCATGCATGCACCGAGTCCTGGCATCAGCTCGCTCCCCTCCTGCTGCGAGTTCCGTTTACCAAACGATAGGGGGGTGCTCCAGCCTGGGGCTGTGACCAGGTGGACAAGAGATTACCATGTTCGTGCACATTCTTGGCATCCATTTACGAAATCGTTACCAGTCTTTAATCAATGAGTTACCAGTGCCAATCAATAAGTTACACTGAGTTACACTTCCACAGTACCATCAGTTTCGTAATATATAACTCACTGTGCTCAAAGTGAGTGAACCAAGAACATTCCCAATGTCTCTTTCCCGTTTTCTACCCCCAAGTTGATTCACTCCAGCGATCGTCAGATCAATGTCCAATCGAGAACAGAATCCCGTTGGCTTGGCAGTTACAGTCCTGCTGCCAAAGCTGTGCAAAGGCGCCCTCCAGGCGACTGGGAAATCCAAAGGCGCCCTCCAGGCGACTGGGAAATCACACCCTCGGGTATGGACGTTCCACGGCTCACAGTCAGCGACACGCAGATTTTCCACTCAAAAGCCACATTACACACACACACACCAGATCGACGTCTGAATGCAGTGAAGATGGTCGAAGTGAGATGAAACCTTAAGCGAAGCGCAAGTCCTGTGCGAGTCAAAATGGCCGACGGCCCGCTCTCGTGGCATAACGGCTCGACGATGACGACGATGATTCTCTTCAGAATCCACCGCAAAACCTGTCACGCAGGTTGATCTGTCACAGCGATACCAACTCTGTCGCAGGAATCCCTTTCCTGGGAAACCCAAAGTTCACTCGTGACTCTTGCTCGTCAACGTCCGCTCAGACCTCAAAGCAGCTCGGCCTTCTTGTCGAACTCACTCGCTCCGCCTTCTTTTTTTTTCTTCTTCCTCTTCATCGTCCGGTTCCCGATCTGGTTTCCGGTTTCTTTAAACTCTAACTTTTTCACCTTTTGAAAACAGTTCATAAACAATAAACCTTTTGAAAACAATAATAGTACATGGAATCAAAAATGTTTACAGTGGATGAAAACCACCACAACGGCAGTGATGGATCCGTAACACTTGCAAAGAAAGAATTGGGGTCTTCCCAAACCCTGAACCACCATCCTCAGATATGCTACCCTAACAGAAACCATACTTGGGGTACCCTTAGGCAACATGCAAAATTTACTTCTTTGGTTCAGTAGTTTTTTATTTTTTGAGAAATATATAAACAAACAAAAAACAAATGTATTAACAAATACTATATACAAACTAGATGGTATTCATATAATACTTACCTTGTGCAGTCAACTTGTTACAAGCCAACTCTTCTGTTTTTGAACATTTTTTTTCTTTGATCCAATATGGCTGCCAGACCACGTGAGCGATGACATCATAAATTTATATTCTCTAATATAATTGTAGATCATGCTCAATACATTTCAAACTGATCAGACTAAGCGTTGTCCCTGTCGAATTATGACCTCATAATTATGGCACCAATGACGTCATCATTAACAACACCTATTCCCCATATGGAGTTCTTTACAATGAGCCATGTTTCAAAAAAAATTAAGCAGCGATTTTGGAGATATAGAGGTGCAACATTTTTCGGTTTTTCCAAGATGGCACCTGTACCACATAACCTATGACGTCATGATTATCATTAAAATATTCGAAAGGAGGAAGCACTCCTATGGTGAAAATTTCGTGTCCATCAGACCAACAGTTGCTGGAAAAAAATTTAGAATGATCGGATAAGTGTTGTACTTGTCAAATTATGACGTCATAACGAAGGCACCGATGACATCATCATTAACATATCATATTCCCCATGGGGAGTACTTGGCATTGACCAGGTCTCAATCTTTTTCCATGGAGTGGTTTCAGAGATTATGAGGTGTGAAGTTTTTCCAAGATGGCGCCTGTACCACGTGACCTATGACGTCATAATAATCATTAAAATATTCTACAGGAGGAGACCCTCCTCTGGTGAAAATTCCATGTCAATCGGAACAACAGTTGCCGCGAAAATGAATTTTTAAAATGCAGACACGTACGGAACACGGCACACGTAGGTACGTACAGTCACATGAAAAAGTAAGTACACCCCATGTAAAGTTTTGACTTTTTCAACATATTTCAACATACAGCTATTTGATCTTCATTTCAACAATATCGACAGATAAAGGTGATATAATATAACAAATATCATGAAACATTTACATTTTGTAGTCCATTGTATAATTTAAATAAACATAAATGCAAATTTCGCATGTGGAAAAAAGTAAGTACACCCTTGGCTCTAATAGGTGATATTGCCCCCTTTGGCAGAAACAACCTCAAGTAAGCGTTTCTTATAACTGTCTACCAGTCTCTGACATCGACTGGGAGAAATCTTTGCCCACTCATCCATGCAGAAATCTTTCAGCTGTGCAATGTTTGAGGGGTTTCTTGCATGCACAGCTCGTTTCAAATCCCCCCACAACATCTCGATGGGATTTAGATCCTGGCTTTGACTTGGCCATTCCAGAACCCTCCATTTCTTTCTTTTCAGCCATTCCTTGATGGGTTTACTGGTATGTTTAGGGTCATTGTCATGTTGCAAGGTCCACCTTCGGTTGAGCTTCAACTTTCCGACATATGGCCTCACATTATCCTCAAGCACCCTCTGGTACAATGAAGAATTCATGGTGGATTCTATGATGGTGTGCTGCCCAGGCCCTGATGCAGCAAAGCTGCCCCAAACCATAATATTTCCACCACCATGCTTTACAGTTGGTATCAGGTTCTTGTGGTCAAATGCTGTCTTTGGTTTTCGCCAAACATGTCTTCTGGTACTCTGGCCAAATAGCTCTACCTTTGACTCATCTGTCCAGAGCACATTGTTCCCGAAGTGCTGGTCTTTGCCTAGGTGCTCATTGGCAAACTTTAGTCTTGCCCTGATGTTCTTTCTGGGCAGCAAAGGTTTCCTCCTGGCACACCTCCCATGTAGATCAAATTTGTGCAGCGTCTTTCTTATGGTAGACTCGTGCACTTTGACATCAACAGTGGCAAGAGCTACCTGTAGGTCCCGTGATGACATTCTGGGGTTCTTAGAGACATCTTTCAGCATCTTGCGGTCTCTTTCTTTGCTCTCGGGCTGAACTTGCTGGGGCGGCCTGGCCTGAACAAGTTGGCAGTTGTTTGGAATCTTCTCCACTTGTAGATGATCTTCCAGACAGTCGAATGATTGATTTCAAATTGTTTGGAGATCTTTTTAAATCCCTTCCCAGACACGTAGGCATCTATAACCTTCTTTCTGAAGGCCTCAGAGAGATCTTTTGATTGAGGCATGATGACGCCGCACACTTCAACAACAAAGAGCAAACCAAACTAAATGTCTGAGGTTTAAACAAGACAGGTTCCTCCAAGATCCTCTCTATCGATGTTCTAATCATTTGCACCTGAGATGGTGCACCTGATTCTAATTTTCGGTGTTTGAAGTAATGATAAATGTAGGGGTGTACTTACTTTTTCCACATGCGAAATTTGCATTTATGTTTATTTAAATTATACAATGGACTACAAAATGTAAATGTTTCATGATGTTTGTTATATTATATCACCTTTATCTATCAATATTGTTGAAATGAAGATCAAATAGCTGTATGTTGAAATATGTTGAAAAAGGCAAAACTTTACATGGGGTGTACTTACTTTTTCACGTGACTGTATATATATTGTGACGGACGTCGCCTGTGGATAGCTCAAGGAGGACGGCGTAGCTTTCAGAGGCCATGAACGCAAGTCACACTTGGGGGATCCCACGCCCAGAGTTGTGCTACCATATGCAAAAGCCCGAGTGTGAGCGGGTACCTTACCAGCGGTTACGGTCAGTATGCATTTGTGTTGGTACCGCTCGGAACTGCCGAGCAGAACCAACATTGCATAACCTCATCTGAGATTCAATTCAAATAATCAATTGACGTTGGCCAAACACCTCAGCAGTCTTTTGCTGCCATCAGAACAGATAGTGGGGCGGCTTAGCCCAAATATTCAAAAGAATTGTGCATTTTGTGAAACAAGCACCAAATTTGGCACAAATGTACATTAATATGTTGCGAACATTTTCAGATATTGGGCCACTTGAAATTCCGTAATTTTTTTTTTCAAATTTTTTCAAATTTCGTAATTTCAAATTTTTCGGGTGACACCGTCACAATTTCGGTCTTCGAGGCCGGCCGATAGGCAAAGTGTGACCGGAAGGGACGAGGTTCTCCTGACCACGTGGCCCTCGATCTGGGAAGCGAGAGGCGTTCCATTAGTGGACGCGCCCCTCACGCCCGACTTTTGGGCGGCCCCGGCAGGCCGTTTGTTTTGACGTTCCGTGACAGGCCCCGCACCCCCACCTCCGGGCCGACCGGAAGCTTGCGCTGAGTACATCATACCTGAACAACTCAGTGAGGCAGACCACAGCAGTGCACACCAGGGTGACCCCTTCAGTGCATAAACCAATTAACCTGTCCACTGCAGGGCATATAGAAATGAAGTTATTTTCTGCATATAATAATAATATAAGTTCAGTTCTATATAACAATTTCTGTTATCACCACTACCACTACAACTACCACTACTACAAGCTTTGGCTGGAATTTTGTGGACTAACAGACAAACAGACATACAGACAAGCTGGGATCAAAACATTACCTCCTTCCACCATTGAGTGTAGAGGTAAACATCATGGAAATTATATCATGCCCTAGATTTAATTCATGCTTACCCGTGTATTTGCTTCACTGGTTCACAAGGTCTTTTGCATACATGTAATTCAGACTCTCGTCTTCATTGCTGACCACACAATGTTCGCAACATATTAATGTACATTTGTGCCAAATTTGGTGCTTGTATCACAAAATGCACAATTCTTTTGAATATTTGGGCTAAGCCGCCCCACTATATCGGCCGGCCTCGAAGACCGAAATTGTGACGGTGTCACCCGAAAAATTTGAAATTACGAAATTTGAAAAAATTTGAAAAAAAAATTACGGAATTTCAAGTGGCCCAATATCTGAAAATGTTCGCAACATATTAATGTACATTTGTGCCAAATTTGGTGCTTGTATCACAAAATGCACAACAGGTTTGCTATGCTGCTACACTAAGACAGAATAAGTCAGGACTCCGTTTCTTGAGGAAATGGCTTTTAGTGGCAGAAATCAAAATGCAATTATTTACAAGAGAGATAACAATCTAGTGACATGTACAACATGTACAATTATGTACAATTGTACAACATGTACAATTATGTACAACATGTACAATTACAATATGTACAACAATTAATCACAGCACGTATACATTCCCAAATTATCCCCCATGTGGCATTCCCACATTCGTAACCTTAACAGTGACTTAACACTTTACGGTATTCTGGCATCGTGCATCCAATGTCAAAGGTAGAGGATGAGTGATTGGCAAGTACGATAAGATGAGGACGGAGAGAGATAGATGGCGAAAGGACAGGGTAGAGTTGGACAGGGACAGGGTAGAGTAGAGGGACAGGGACAGGGTACAGTTTCTGCGCATGGTGAATTTATACAGGAGGGTCATCCCAAACTGTACAGACCAGACACCCATCATTCACTAACTCGCCTCACACGATATGGGAAGGAGCCAAAAACAGTTCTGCTTTGAACCGACGAATGTGCACCGACGAATGTGCTGCTGCTTTTCGCACAGTGAAGTCTCCACAAGCAGAGGCCACGATGTGTTCGTGTTTAAACATGCTTTCCAGGAAGAACCTGATCGCTATTCACCACAGGTCCGACACCTTGACTTGACTACGATCCTCAATTTACCACTGAGTGATAAGGAGGATACTGTAGCTGATGCTCTCCCATGGCTCAATGTCAACACCCTCAACAAAATAACATCCATCAATTTCAACAGGCTCGCCATGACAGAGCAAGGCCAAGAGGAAGAGGAACTGAGGATCTGAGAGTTAACCACAGGAGTTTATCTAAGTTATCTAAGATTTAAGAGATTAATTTCATTTTGCTCAAGTTCAGTGAACTACCTCTCCATATTTCTGAAGGTACGAGTGTTTGTGACCTATCCACTGGTACATCTCATCCATATGTTCCTGCCGAGTTCAGACGCGCCATATTTACTCCCGCCAGGGAGTAATACATTCGATCGTGTCCGTGTGTGTGTGTGTGTGTTCGTGTGTTTGTGAACAAGATATCTGGAAATGTTCTGAACGGATTTGGATGAAAGTTGGTGGGATGATTGCCCTTGGGATAAGGAAGAATCGATTAGTTTTTGGTGTAGCTCAGGATATTATTCCCGATCCAGGAATTTTTTGAAGGATTGTTTACCATTGGAAGATAGGGCTCATTTTTTTTTAACATTATCTTCTATATATTCTATATTTAACATTGTGATATGAAAATAGTTTTCATATTTGTTGTAAATGTAGTTTAAACTCGTGGTTATGCGTTAGAGCGGTGTATTTTGTTAGCCGCGTCGTCTTCAAGGTTCTTCTTTTTCTAATAAAGACATATTTTGTCATTTTAAAACCACCAAAGTGTGTATCAGGTTTCCCCGTTTCATAAAATGTATCGTTTGATACGTATAATGCTTTAACTGTTTTTGTTTTTGTTTTTTTTGTTTTTTTAACCTCAGAAGAGATATCAACATTTTCCTCAGTGAATGTCAATCGCGGTGTCAGTATTTGATTAACTTATAAAGACATAGGTGAGTTATAAGTGTAACAAGCATGTGCACGGGATTCTTCCCAGAAGAATGAGTGGTAGCATTAGCTTGTACGACTTAAAATGAGCGAGTTTTGTTTTGACGTTTGGGCCAGTTTTACATGTTGTATCCCTAAGGAATGAAACGAACGTTTTTCCTGGCTTACAATTTTATTTGAAGTCACACATGCCTCAAAATACACTCACTTATATAGAATTGAACGCTGAATCCGAAAATGTAAGTGAAATTGCCTTGTTTTTTTTTAACATTATCTTCTATATATTCTAAATATATATCTGTGCAGTGTCTGTCTTGTGTTGTCTTGTCTTGTGCTGGCACTGAACTACTCCCTCAAACTTTTGTGAAATCGTACTATTCCAACTTGACCCACGGCGGGAGTATGCGCTCTACTGAGTGGCGTTTTCGTTGATGATTTGCACAATCTAACTCACTCTGGTATCGGAGCAATCGAGCACCTTGTGACTCAACTTTTTGCCTGGTGTGGCATTAACCACGATGTGAGAAACTGGTCCAGTGTCAACGAGCGAAAATACGTCACGTGGAAACGCCATTATATACCTTTGCATCTGATGCCCATTTTGATCACGTGCATATTGATTTAGTCCACCATCTGGCAGTAACACATTGACTCACGTGCATGAACCATTTTACTAGGTGGCCAGAAGCTATTCCAATACTTGACGTAGCAGCGGAGACAGTAGCCAAAGCTTTCGTTGACATTCCCACATCGCTGGATGGAAAGCCTACCGGTCGTGCTTCTGGGCATTTGTGCCATGGCGAAAGCTGACCTGGGTTGCAGCACAGCCGAGTTAGTGTTTGGGTCCACACTTCACCTTCCTGGACAATTTGTTGCCCCCACTAAGATTCACACCAGTTTGGACCCGAGTAATTATGTAGACAGACGGTGAAGGACAATGAGTGAGTTACATCACATCCCCACCAGAGTTCAGCAGAGTTCCACACATGTACACAAGTATTTTTTTTGTATTCTACCTCTGTTTTTGTATGTGACTACACTGTCAGGGCTGCTTTGCAACCTCCCTACCTGGCCCCGTCTGAGTCATGACCAGGAAGGACAAGTACTTCACCTTGATTTTAACGGGAAGTCTGAAACGGTCAGTTTAGACAGACTCAAGGTCGCCAACATAGATAAAAATTCTAATATAACTCATCCTACTGCTATAGCAGAACAAACTCCAGCTACATTGACTCCCAGTGTTCCTGTGAACCTGCACACAACAGCACCAAAATCAGCCCCATTCGCATCTGTACCAACCGCTTTACCACCAACAACTGCATCAGACGTGAGGAAAACTCATTCCGTCAGATATGCCATTGGCCTAAGAGAATTGTGTTGGCATTTAATTAGGGCTGACGTCTACATCGTTATCGATTATCGATATATATACATATATAATTATATATACATTATACATACATACATACATATATATATATATATATATATATATATATATATATATATATATATATATATATATATATATATATATATATCAGTCACTATGCGACCTTCATATCATCAGTGGAGAACCGCCAGCAAGGTGTCCCATACAGCTGCTGCTGCACCTTGCTGGGAGCGATAAGCACCACCTGCCACGCGGTGACGTTATCTCTGGTATCCACTCATCATATGGAGTCGACCTATATATATATATATATATACATAAATAATTATATACTAGCCGAAACCCGTGGAACATCCACGGAAGGGAGGATGTGGTGTATGGATCGAGTGTACCATTATGGATGGCATAGGGGATTTGCACTTTTGAAAAATGAATGGATTCGTAATAGGAATCGGCATCGCACCACTCTGGGATTGTCCACTCAGTGGACGGCTTGCTGTCGCCTTCGACTGTCCAATCAGCGGACGGGTTGCTTCACCTTCGCCCAGCAGACGCCAATACGATGGCGTCGTAAGATGGCGTCGTATCGGCAGTTAATCGGATGCTTTTGGGCCCCAACGTCGGCTAATTCAGATTTTTCGAGTATGGCTGTACATGATAAACAAAGAGTGCGGTTTGTAGATCGTAAATCCATTAGTGCCGTGGGCATCGGGTCACTGGGTGCGGCGTAAAAGGGATAACAAAGTCGAATCCTTACGCTATTATTATATAGACTAGCTGAAACCAGTGGAACATCCACGGAAGGGAGGATGTGGTGTATGGATAGAGTGTACCATTATGGATGGCATAGGGGATTTGCTTGTCCGAGTAAGAGTTAGGAAGAAAGATGAGAATGAAGAGTGCGTATATGAACAACAATCGCCGACACCGGCACAAATGCATGCTCTGGATTGTCCACTCAGTGGAAGGCTTGCTTTCGCCTTCACCTGTCCAATCAGCGGACGGCTTGCTTCGCCTTCGCCCAGCAGACGCCAATACGATGGCGTCGTAAGATGGCGTCGTATCGGCAGTTAATCGGATGCTTTTGGGCCCCAACGTCGGCTAATTCAGATTTTTCGAGTATGGCTGTACGTGATAAACAAAGAGCGCGGTTCGTAGATCATAAATCCATTAGTGCCGTGGGCATCAGGTCACTGGGTGCGCCGTAAAAGGGATAACAAAGTCGAGTCCTTACGGTATTATTATATAGATACTAGCAGAGAACCCGCCCGACAGACGATGTTGTTCCAAGTGTGAAACAACGTTTTTCTCCCATCAGATACAATATTTTCTGCTGACACAACCACTTTGACTTGGATTTCTTGCTGATTTCCTTTGGTAATATTGCTCTTGCAAATTTCTGTTCAACTTAGGTGTCCTTCGTTTTTGAGGCATCTCAATTTTCCACAAAAAAAAAACCAACATCAAACGTCACCCGAGCTAACAATACCCATGACCACCTTACCCTCCCTCCCCCATCCCCTCACAATCCCCCATCATCAATCACCCCAGCCAACAATGCCCACAAACAACCCACGCACCTCTCTTTCCCCTTCCCTCCACCATCACCTCACAATCCCCCATCAAGCATCAACCCCACACCGCTCCCCCACTCCACTTCCCCCCACAATCCCCCTTCAACCGTCACCCTCGCTATCAATACCCATGACCACTTTACCTCCCCTCCCCCATCCACTCACAATCCCCCATCAACCATAATCCTAGCTAACAATACCCATGACCACCCTACACCTCTTACCCCACTCCACCACCCCTCACATTCCCCCATCAACCATAATCCTAGCTAACAATACCCATGACCACCCTACACCACTTACCCCACTCCACCATCCCCTCACAATCCCCTATCAACGGTCACCCTAGCTAAAAATACGCATAACAACCCCATTCCACCATCCCCCCACAATCCCCCTTCAAGCATCACCCTAGCTAACAATACCCATGACCGCCCCAAACCGCTCACCCCACTCCACCACCCCTCAAAATCCCCTATCAACCATCACCCTAGCTAACAATACCCATGACCGCAACCCCCTTCCCTGCCCCCCATCCCCCACCATCCCATCACAACCCCACGTCAACCGTCACCCTAGCTAACAATAACCCACGACCACCCCACATCCCCCCCCCCCCCCACCCCTTCATCATCCCCAATCAGTATCGGAATCCGAACTCGCAATGTGCCGTTTCTCTATGTATCGTCACCGGCAGGATCACGGTGAGTTCACAATGTGACGTCACTGGCAATCTCGAAAATCGACAGTCGAGGGTTTTTTTTCGGCACTTTGTGATTGGCAAATAGAAAAGAATTCCCTTCAAATTAGACCTTGATTAATGATTGCTAATGGGTTTTTTCAGAAAAAGAAATTGCATTTGGGTTCCCCTTGAAGGTTATTTTCAGTCTTTTCAGTCTTTTGGGTCTTGATGGTCTTTTGGGTCTTGATGGTCTTTTGGGTCTTGATGGTCTTTTGGGTCTTCAGGGTCTTTTATTCTTTGGGGTCTTTTTAGTCTTTGGGGTCTTTTTGGTCTTTTGGTCATTGGGGTATTTTAGGGTATTTGGGGTATTTTGGGTCTTCAGGGTATTTTTGGTCTTTTCGACCTTTTGGATCTTTCATGGTCTTTGGGGTCTTTTTGGTCTTTTGGGTCTTCAAGGATCTTTGGGATATTTTGAGTCTTTGGGGTGTTTTGGGTATTTGGGGTATTTTATGTCTTTGGGGTATTTAAGGGTCTTTGTGGTCTTTTGGAACTTCAGGGTCTTTTGTTTATCTTGGGACTTTGGGGTCTTTAAGGGTCTTTGGGGTATTTTGGGTCTTCAGGGTTGTTAAGGATCTTTGGAATATTTTCAGCTTTTTGTGTCTTTTAGGTCTTCGGGGTCTTTTGGGTCTTCAGGGTCTTTTGGTCTTTAGGGTCTATTAGGTCTTTTCAGTCTTTTAGGTCTTCTGGGTATTTTAGGTATTCAGGGTATTTTAGGTCTTTAAGGGTCTTTGGAGTATTTTGGGTCTTCAGGGTCTTTTGGGTCTTTTGGGTCTTCAGGGTATTTTGGTTTTCTTGGGTATTTGGGGTCTTTAAGGGTCTTCTGGGTCTTTGGCGTTCTTAAGGATCTTTGGAATATTTTCAGTCTTTGGAATCTTTTGGCTGTTTGGGGTCCATTGGGTCTTTTCATTATTTTAGGTATTTTGAGTCTTTTAAGTCTTTGGGGTGCATTGGGTCTTCAGAGTCTTTTCAGTCTTTTTAGTATTTGGGGTCTTTTGGTTCCTCTGGATCATTTGTGGCCTCGGGGTCTTTTGGGGGTATTTAGGGTCCTCTGGGTCTTCTGGGTGCTTTAGGTTAAGTATTTCAGGTTACATTTGTGGGTGGGGTCAGATCAGCTGTCCAACCAATGGGCAGACATACATACTGTTGCGGATCTCCCGAAGCCCGTTCCATGTTACAAAG
This sequence comes from Myxine glutinosa, assembly GCF_964187855.1. Classification (NCBI taxonomy): domain Eukaryota; kingdom Metazoa; phylum Chordata; class Myxini; order Myxiniformes; family Myxinidae; genus Myxine; species Myxine glutinosa. The sequence goes on along the minus strand of NC_136263.1, from coordinate 24,484,556 downwards.
GGGGTATTAAACCCCTTTTTCCCCCTGGGTCTTCGTGTCCACGAGGCCGAATCGCCACTTCCGGAGCAAGCGTGAAAAAGGGTATCGGGTCAACGCGATTAATACAGCGCAGAGCGCAGGGCACGGGGCACGGGGCAAGTTCGTGTACAATCTCGGCTATTTCAGTGATCAAGTCCAACACTGATTCTGAACGGAACTCCAACTCATGGGCTGCGCGACTCCGACTGAGAACTCCACTCAACTGAACTGAGAACTTGAACTCATCTGCAACTGAACTGAGGTGGGGGGCTCGGAGCAGGGTTTTATGGCTCCGCCCCGGCCTTACTCGAATGTTCCAAACCCCACCTCTCATCGTCGTGGTTAGCCACTCCCCTCGAGCCCTGATTGGTGGCTCGTTGCTTACCGGCCACTCCCTCCAGCAGCTCATCCCTTCGGTCTCGCTAGACTTGTTCAGGCCTGCCACGTAGCATGCTATCGCCAAAAGACCGCCCTACTCATGGGCCTGCTCAACGCAAAACTAACACAGGAACGGACTACGCTTACATTCACGAAGAAATAACTGAACTATCGCGAGGCTTCATGTTGTGGTGCGTCCACCTACGAGGGGGAATTATCCTTTATTCCAAAACCACAACACTACACCCCTCTCTTGCCAGACTCGTCCCGAGTCGAACCCACCAATGGAACGACCGGTAGAGCCTGACATGCAAAATTAACCTTACTTTTAAATGTGACACATAGGTGTGGTTCCCCATAGCATTTACTCTGACCCATGTGCGCGACAGTTTTAGCACTAAGTATGTCCCTCCTATTGCATTGAGCAGCTACCTAACAGTTTCACACCCACAACTACCCGAGTATTTCCGGAATTTCAAACTAAACACATAGCCGGTGGGCAGCATTCTTATATTTACAAACACGTATATTTACAATTCTATGACCCAGGACCTGTTCTTTTTGGAAGAGAAGATTGGAGGGGAGAGAAAACACAGCAAAACACTCAATCGTGGCACTTGCTGCTCGCATCTTGCATCTTGCATCTTGCTTCTTCCGTGTGCGTCTAACAAACCGGCTGGCCCCCCCCCTGACCGGCATACAGGCCATTTGAAGCATCAGGGCCATCTAAGCTTGCAGAACTTCTCATCCCTAGCACACAATAATAATAATAAAAATGGTTTTATTTGGCCAGCAGGGCCGTACTCACGTGGTCCAACTGCGTGGCATCAACGCCACTCAAACAAGTGGTCTGGAGGTGCAAGATGATTTTGCAGCAAGATGCTGCACAGCAGAGATGCAAGGCCACAAGGCTTGTGGTCCATTAGTGTGCTAAGGTGCAGCAAAGTGGTTTGGCATCAAAGTGCTGCACAGGTCAGCTGCACAGATGCAACAAGGGTGCAGCAAAAAGACATGGCAGCAAGGTGCTGCACAATTCGGCTGCACATGTGCGACAATGACGTGGCAGCAAGGTGCAGAAGAGATGCTGCAAAGGTCGATGGTGCTGCACAGTTCGGCCTCCAAAATGGTCCTGGGGCGGGGGGAGAGACCAGGCACAACAAGCAAGCGGAAAAAACGCAATGGCACACAGAAAAACAAGGTGGTGCGGCGCGAGGGACGCAGAAGAGCGAGCAGAGCAGGCTCGGCCCTAACCGTCTGTACCCCCCACCATTGGCTACACTACCCTAGCCCCCCTTGTATTTACAATCCGTCACTACGTCTTGTCTCCCATATCCCCCTCTCATTCTGAATTCGTCTCCCAATCCCTCACAGGAAGGAAGGGATGGAACACACACAATGTCACCTTTACGTCATGATGCGTCTTACAACTCAAACAGTTCACAGAGCCTTGGTGTGGAGCTCGTCCTCCTCGGTGATTGGCTGTGGATGGTGCGAAGGGATTTCTCATCCTAACATTAGGGTGGTCCACAAAAATGAAAGTTGGAAATTTTATTGTCTCACTCCGTCATTATGCTCCACTCAAAGAAAAAACATTCCACGACGAGTTAAAAAAAATTAGGGTTCGTTTAGGGGTGCCCCAACGACCTCAAACTTTTTCACCCCCCATAAAATGGGAATTCTCATTTTCTCTCTCGGGAAAATGATGTATCAGACAGGAATTGAAGTGAAAGAAGGGTATTTAAAAATTTACTGCATTGCAGAGTAAAAACAGCGCTACTGGAAAAACGGGAAATCCCCGTTTTGTCGGGGGTGAAATTTGTTGTGTTGGGGCACCTTTTAATAAAGTTCAATCGTCACTAAACTTTACATGGATAATTTTTTTACCAAAAAAGGAACACAACGCAGGGTTGAGACAATATACATTCAGAAATAAATTTGTATTCAGAAAAAAATTGCAAAATTCAGAAATAAATTCAGAGCGAATTTCAATAAACAAATTGAAAAAACAATGTTGCATTATAGACATTTCAAGAAGATGTGCATTTACTTTATCTATATAAATAAAGGAGGAGTGTGTGTGTGTGTGTGTGTGTATATGTGTGTGTATGTGTGTGTGTGTGTGTGTGTGTGTGTGTGTGTGTGTGTGTGTGTGTGTGTGTGTGTGTCTGTCTGTCTGTCTGGATGTCCGCTTATAACTCAAGAACTACACATCGGAGAAAAGTTTTAGACACAGATTCGGAATCAGCATAAAATTCCGGTGGTTATGGGCTACGTTTTATTTTAATATCAATGGTTTAAAAAACCGGGCCAGCTGCAATTCCATGGTGTAGTTTGTGGCGGCGCTATTGCCCCTTTCCGATCCCATGACGCATTGCGGTTCCGATTCGCGATAAGGTCTATGCGCTATCACCGACACTTTTCCACCTTTTCCATACCTTTTAATCAGATTTACCTTATCGTCCATCGTAACCACATTACGCTTGGAAACACTAGCATTATCCTTCTTCGGACCCATGGCTAACACAGACACAGTAAAGGAATACTGTACGTCGCCTCTGTTTTGAATGAGAATCAGCAGTTGCGCGTACATACAGTATACTGTACGTACATATTTATATATTTTTAATGTGCTTTTTATTGTATTTTTAATTGTTTTTTAGCTTCTTTTATTGTTACTGTATGTACTATGTTATTTATTTTAAATATATTTTTAAGGAAAACAAATGTTTTCACGTCCGTAGGAGTGACATAATGTCACACATAATGACGTTCGCTGCCCGGTCATGAAAGACATTATGATTCTCTTGCCAAAGTGACATGAAGATCAGGCAGTAGACCTCCCAACTGAGTTTCTCAACAGTCGTCAGCCTTAAGGACTCCCAACACACAGGTTGATTCTCAAGGTGGGAGCACCAATCATGCTTCTAAGGAATCTTGATCCACCAAAGCTGTGTAATGGAACACGATTGACAATCCAGCAAATGATGCCGCATGTCCTAGAGGCAACCATCCTCTCAGGACAATACAGAGGAGAGAAAGTATTCATTCCAAGGATACCACTTATTCCACCTGACCTTCCATTCTCCTTCAAGAGGTTTCAGTTCCCCATCAGGCTATGTTTTGCTATGTCCATCAACAGGGCGCAGGGGCAATCAATGAAGGTTGTAGGCCTGAACTTCACAGAACAAGTGTTTGCCCATGGCCAGCTGTATGTGGGCTGCTCGAGGGTTGGAAAACCAAGCAATCTTTATGTCTTGGCACCAAGTAAGAAAACCAGAAATGTTGTATACCCAGAGGTTTGGAGAAATTGAAAATTGATAAAACGTCATGGAGGAAATGTACTGTGATATTGCTCTAAAATATACATGTTCTTTTCATCATATATTTGTATTATTCTTATTCAACCCGGGCGAAGCCAGGTACTTCAGCGAGTTATTTATAAACAGCTCGCAATCGTCATGTGACGGGGAGAAACATTTGGCTCGGTAATTTGTAAAACATATCAATGTGGCGAACGGATCAGAAATCACTTGTTATTGAATTTGTTTTGCTTCCAAACTCACAATAAGAAAACATACCTTTAAAAAATGCACTCGATTCATGTGAAAACAATATATTGCTTATGAAACAGGCGCGAGTTTAAAGAAAAACGCTATCGCTCGTAATGTACATTCCTGGCAGAGTACGTCTTGACGTCATACGTTCCAGGTGTGCATTAAAGTTCAACGTCTGTTAAATCAATTTTTTCACATTTTAAAGTTGGACTGACAGTATTCTTGCTCTCTTTCCACCTTCATTACATTCTCTATCTCTCCCACCAATCTGGCCTCGCGCTCCAACTTTTTCCGGACACCAATCCTACAACCCTTACCTCTTCCCGAACATCCGCCATTTCGTTGCCCATCTCACGTTTGCTTTCCCAGCTCATCACATCCATTCTATTGCCCATCACTTTATTTCGCCTTGTGTATATATATATATATATTGTTGCAATTGTATATATTGTTGCGGCTCCCGCAACAATATATATTGTTGTGTATATATATATGTATATTGTTGCGGATCCCGTTTGTCGACGTACTAAGGGGGGGGGAGGAGGGTGAAGTCCTCGGTTCCCTCAGACACCGGGTCCCCAGGCCGCCGGCCATGACTAAATTCCGGTCGACGGTTGCTAAGCAACTTCAAATGCCAATAATCCCCCAACCACGGGTGAAGAGTTATTGGGTACTACCCGAATACCTTCAAGACCATGTGGTTAGAATGACCGGGAAATGAACCTTCCCGTTCCCACACCTTATGGTGCGCCGAGTGGATCGCACAGTGTGGGTCGCGGCGTTATCCTGCATGATTTATGGGCCAGATTCAAGTCAAATTTGGTTCGGGCTATGCTGGGCCAATGGGGGAAAAGACATACTCGAACAGGTTTGAAAGGTACAAAAATGTACACGGCTTTTGTTTACAACAAGCGCAGATAAAGGACGAGAAGCAGTCTTAACTTATTCATTCTTACCTAGCTAAATCCCAACAGGCGCCTTCACACACAGACAGGGGATGAATTGCACAGGTTAACAGGGAATGAATCGCACTCGTACCGAGCAACGTGCAACGACTTGGGTGGGCTCGCTTCTGTGCGCAGCTCATGGCCGTTCAGGACACGCAGCTTGAAGGAGGTCCACAGGATGAGCTGCCATGTCAAAGTCCCGGTTGAGGAACGATTCAGCGCAGATGACGACCTCAGCTCGAACGAAGCACCAGCATGAGGAACAAAGGTCGAGCGCAGGAAGGATGACCTAGCACGGAGGACAGCCAGCTCGAAGGACCACGACGAGAGGGCAGTCAGAGAGAGCAGAGCAGAGAGAGCTCGAAGTGCGATGGGCATGGGGTTTATATCAGGTCTAAAACCTTCCTAGAATGTTCCACAGGCTTCCATTGGCCGAGGCAATGCTGGTAGATTGCCGGTGCAGTTTGCTAGGGAAAAGTCCAAACTTGATTGGTTGTTTTGCGCGTCTATGATCTCTCATTGGTCAAAGTTTGCTCGTGGAGTTTGCTGGGATAGTCCAGACCTGATTGGTTGTTTATGTGTTCACGATGTCTCATTGGTTGCATGTTGGTGACGTGGGCGGTTCCTTTAGCCATGCCTACCACAGCCTTGATTGATCATGTGGACTGTAATTTTAGCCACGCCTACCTGCACATCACCATGTCTTCGTTCCACCATACGAAGGTTTGGAATCCTCCCTAAACTCAACGCAGATCTCTTTTAATTATTACACAATGGGAAGGTAGCTAATCTTTATGTTTAATAAGAAATAACTGACTACTGCAGGCTACATGTTGTTGTGTGATTAACTATAGGGGGGTTCGTTTTTTATTACAAAACCGCAACAATATATATATATTGTTACTGATCGCGGTTTAGATGTTATGATGGGCCGAGCGGATGGTCCAACCGCGACCATTACAGGATCCCCAATTGGCCCGATTCCACCCGACGTTGACCAGATCGCACCACAGATATTCAATCGGGAAACCTCTAAAGCGACCGAAAGAGAATGAAAAGAGAAGAAGACAGAATACGGAGGAAGAACAGATTTATTATACACACACAAGCAAAAAGAAAGAGCGACCAAAATTATTTACAGCAATGGATGGAAGAAGCAGTCACACTGTGCATCGTTAGCTTATTCTATTCAACTTACTTAACCCCAAGACAACGATTAGGACAGACGACGTTCACACTTACACGGGGGATATTGCAGGCAGGTATGACTTGAGGTGGATTGCTGGAGAGGGAGGCAGGGTCGGAGGCAGCAGCTCTCAATTCCTCGCGTTTTTGGCGGGAAAACCCTCCGTCGCGTATCCGCTGCCGATGCTGCAGACGTCACGCGCTGGCTCGGTCACACCTGCTCCTCTCCTTCTGGTGGAGCCGTCTCCCTCCTTTCAGCGCGTCTCTCCAAAGCTGGTTTCCTCTCCGAGTACCTCTCCTCTTTGGCTTGGAGCGTCTCGCATCTCACCGCTCACCGCTCCTCTCGTATGTCACCTCTTCGCTCATCTCATCTCCCAGGTCATCTGCCGAAGCAGTCCCTTCCAGTCCCTTTTATTACTCCGGGCGGAATCAAGCCGCCGGCTGCGAGGGCATGCCTACCGGGTCGCTAACCGCGGGGCTGGTTGGCCAAGTGGGGTTGGCTCACTCCTCCCCTCTATGACGAGGTGGAGACACGCCTTTCTTCTCCGAGATTAGCACATGGGCAATGGCGGCTTGCGGGATTGAACACCACTCGCACCGCTTTTGAAAGGAACTTTGGAGAGCGGAGATGATTGGGGAAATTGGAAGGGCCTACGCTTATTTCGTTTGATACAATGCAGAGCCAATCTAGTGGGAAACACATATTTAACCTACATAGAATAAGGAAATAAACTATTTAAAAAGATATATCGTGGCCTGTGTGTAAGTTTCATGGAATTAACTAGGAGGACGGCTGCGACCATTATTTACATTACGAGGGTGTTACACATAACAAAACCATACTTTTCACATTCGTTACACTTCCTCCAAAATTGTTACACTTCTCAAAAACCGTTACACTTCTCAAATTCGTTACACTTCTCAAAACCGTTACACTGCACCCTCCTTTCTTCAGGCCCGTGCTCGGGCCTACAAAACTTTAACTTAGTGTGACACGTAGGTGTAATTCCCTCTACAATTAACCTGACCCTGAGTGTGACAATCTTAAAACACAAATAAGTATGTCCCCCTGCTGCATTGCACCCTGTCTAACAGACTCAAGCCCACAGCTAACCGAATTACGGAATTATTCTCAAACTATACATTTACGGTGGGGAGCATTATTTACAGTAACGTTATTTCTTATTTACAACGCAACCCAGGACCTGTGTTTTTTTTTTGTTTTTTTTAGGGAACAAGAAAAAGAAATTCCTGTTGGGAGGGAGGAGACAGCACGCATTGCATCGATGCACCAGTACCAATACCACCAAAGCACCCAAAAGCACCAAAAGCACCACAAAGCACCAAAAGCACCACAAAGCCCCAAAAGCACCACTGTTCATAATAAACAACAAAACAACTGGTGGTGGTCTTCTCTTTCTCTGCTGGGCCGATGTTCTTCCTGACGTCTTCTGGCTTCATGCGGCCTACTTGGAAATAATAAAAAGCACAACTTGTGTCCATTTTTATTTAGGGCCTCAGGGGCCAACTAAGGGTGGTCCACCTGTTTGGCATAGGTGCCACCTTACCGAGGTCCGCAAGCAAGATTCCCTGGCCACTATGGCCGGTCTCCAACAGAGGTGCCCTGCCCCAGAACCTGGGGTCCATCAAGTGGTACTTGGCCGCAGAACAGCGGTCCATAAAGTGGTACATCAACGCAATGCATGCTGGTTCTGGGAATCTCATGCGCACAATGGCCACCTCACGCACGCTCCCCTCGGCACCCAATGGCGCACAGGTCCTCAAGTGGGAGACAAAAGGGGGGAAGACAATTGAGCGAGGGGTGAGGTCACAAGGGTACACATCAATAAGGCAATGCAAGGCGAAATGCGTACAGAGGGCGAAGTGAGAAAGCTCGTCCCTACCGTACATCACCCCCCTGTCACCTACACTACCCTTGCCCTTACCCCATATTTACAAGAATTTACACCTTTACAAATTCGTCACTACGTCTTGTCTTCCCCATCTTTCCCTTCTACACCAAATTCGTCTCCAATCCCTCTACTTCAAAATTTGCCATCACCAATTCATCATCAATCCTCATAAGGAGGGAGAGATGGAATTACGCACAATGTCACACCCACGTCATGATGCGTCTCACAATCCAAAACATTTGCATCAAAAATAATTAAACATGGCATGGTGCGGAGTACCTGTCACCTCAGGTGAGTGGATGCAGATGGTGCGAGGAGATCCTTCTTCCTAACTATCCTCTAAATGACTTTAACACACTTTACACTACCCGGGGTCTCTCCCTGCCAATCCATTGGCCAACTTACACTATGGGTTCTAAAAACCAATTCCCATTGACCAAACTGTGGTGCTTCTCAATTTGAGGTCTCACTCCCCCGATTCATCTCCCGGTGCCCTCGCACAATTTCTGGGCTGCGACGTGTAGCTCTCCCAGCAGGTCTACCCACCTGCACACCTCCACCACTGCAGTTGCCACCCGAGCTTACCTAGCTCCTCACCCTAACCTAACTAACTGGGGAAGGCCCTCTCCTGGCTCTGTCACCCCACTTGGTGCCCTCTGGCACTGGGCTACCCGGGTCCGTCCTCCGGATCCTCGGGCCCCATCCACAACAACTACTACCGGCTCCCAGAGCCCACCTGCGGCCTCACCTGGCCGACATCCTCACAGTGGTGGAGTGCCCAAACCAACTACACACACTAACAGGCTACACGCCCAGCCATTTCCACAACACTAATGCACCCATCCAAAGACCATTCTTTCACCCGCACCACAGATGCCAATATCCAACCACAATTTACCTGTACCCTCTACCTAACACTTACTCTACCCGCCCCGGGTATCCGTGATGGGGGTCCACTCTTCCCCCATTCACACCTTCGCACCATCCACTCCACTCCACAATTTCCACCATACTCACTCCACGACCATCCATTCCAATACTCCATTTATTCCACACTACCATTCTCCATACCTGCTGTTGCACACCTGTGCCCTCACACCTGGTGCCACCTGCACCCTCCTTTCTTCCTGGACCATTTGGTCAACACAACACGCAATCACCACTACTCCCTCATACACTGCTCCATGCACCTGTTCAGTTGCACACCTGTGCAATCACACCTGTTCAATCACACCTGTTCAATCCTCACACACACGGCATCATCTCAGCTAACTACTCCCCTCTGAAACTTGCGCTTCCCAGTCGTCCCTTTAAACTATTGCGCTCCCTCGTCATTATCATCCACGCTAATCTACCTGCGTCCCCACTACAGGTATCCTTGTCACTAACTAAACTTAACGTCACCTAATGTCATCTTCGCTAGATCCCTACACACGATATATCCTAACCCACCCGGGCTAGTTTTCACTGCCATCAACCCCATAAACTATAGCGCATTTGCCCCACCTCGTTGTGAGGGATGGTGGATTTGCCATCCCACCACATCGGGGAGGTCCTATCAATTTGGCACACCAAATTCCAACCAATTCAAAAAATTTCCATTTACTGCCAATTCTACCCACTATTATCAAATCTTGCTTTTTTTTTTCTAATTTCGGGGCCAAAACACTATCCTCATCACCCGTCTACTTATTACATCCTCTCGGTGCGCCAATTCCCTTCTAAAGCTCGGCTTCGTACAGCCGAGCAATGAATACGGGTTGTTTTGTGCCAGCGGCTGGATACGTCCCGCATTCGTGGCAGGGACGGGGGCTTACCCGGGCCGAGATCCCACGCACCACCTCGGCGTGGAGCCATCCAATGTCCCGATCTCGACCTGCCGGCACGTCTCAATAGAAAGTGGTCGCCATGACGACCCTTCCTATCGGGCTGCCCGCTCCGCCTAGTGGAGCCCGGACGCGGCCGTTCCAAGCGAGGCCCAGCGTGGATCGCGCACGGCGGTTCTTTCGAAACCGCCATGGTTCGGATCCCCGCTGGTCCTCGCGGCACGCGAAGCTGCCCGACGCGCACCGAGGGCCCGATTCGGCTATAAGTCGTTCTAACCTCTAACCCGGTTACCGTCGATGCTTCACCTGCATGCTTACATGCATACGTTACCCCTTTCTTGCTCATACCTCCAGCTGTTCCCATGCTCCTCGTACCTTTCCTTACACACCTCGGTACACTCATTCCGCTCACCGACTTGGTCACACACCTGACCACCGAACACCTTGGCACACATTCGTCGCTCGCACACCTCACCAACACACCTCTTCGTGCCCCCTCCTCTGTGACAATCACAGGTGTGCTCTCACCCGCACACCCAACCACGTGCCTCACGACCAACTCAAGTGTGCATTCCCACACACGCTCTACCATTCCAGGTGTGCATCCTTCCATTCCAGGTGTACATCCTCGCTCCCCTGTCACAACCAACTCACGCTCCGTGTCACTCTCACTACTTTCACCTCCATTCTTGACAACGCACTCTTTCCTCATGCACCCGTCCGTTACACACCTTTCTCGCGCACATTCTCCCGTTACATCCTCTGTAACCCTCACCACAGGTGTGCATTTTCTCGTTACATCCTCTGTAACACTCACCACAGGTGTACACTCTCTCGTTACTTCCTCTGTAACACTCACCACACCGCGCTTCCATGTACCCCCTCGCACACGCGCTTCGACCAACTCACTCTTGACGGCACACTCACTCCTCGGCGTGCACTTTTTCCTCACACACCCCATGGTCGGACATTCTCGCACACCTCTTTTTTCGCACACCAGACCTGTCGCACACTTCACCAATGGCCTTTCACGAACACCCGGGTCTAAATCAACCCCCAAGCCGACTGAAGCTTTCCTCACATCATATACATTGCCACTCACCTCCGTACCTCGTCTCCGCACCTCCTTTGCCACCTGCAAACTCTTTATTTGGTTAGTGAGCATCACATTATGAGTTGAGCACCGACCTTGCACATATTCCATCACCTCCTCCTGGATTTCTCTTTTAGTTTCTGTCCGTCCCTTCTTAATTTCACTCACCTCTTCTTCCACTTCCTCTAATTTTCGCTTCACCTCTTTTATTCCCCGGTGCGTCTCCTCAAGTTCGTCCTCTAAGGCTACCGTGACCGTCTCTATGTGCATCCTCACCTCTCGGTCCTTCGTCTCCATTATCTCTGTCACCTCGTCCACCCTCATTGTCAGTTCCTCACGTACCATCTGACATTGCCTCTGTGTCGCTATTAATTCGTTTTTAATTTCTTTTTGTGTCGCCTTTAACCCTCCTAGTACCGCAGTGTTCTTTTGAACCTGCTCCACTAGTTCTTTTTGTCCCTCCGTCAGCTGTTCCACCTCCTCCGTCAGATCCTCTATTCCCCCTTGTAACTTTGCCATATTATTTCTCACCTCTTTCTCCATACGCTTCTCACCTCGCTTTACCTCCTCGCGTAGCCCCGAAACCTCCTCACTCACACCTCGTCGTATTTCCTCCATCTCTTTTGTAGATGCCACCCTCATCTGTCCCAATTCATCCCTCTGAGCATCCAGTTTACTTTCTAACCCGATTTGCACCTCCTCTATCTGGTTCCCCATTCGTTAGATTTCCCGGGCAGATTGTTCCCCTATTTCCCGCAATTTGTCCTCCATCCTATTTTCTAACCCCATTAACCCATTTTTCACCTCTTTTATCCCGTTGTCTAACCCCTCAAAATTATTGTCGAACTTCCCAAATTTCTTGTCTAACTCCTCAAAATTATTGTCGAACTTCCCAAATTTCTTGTCTAACTCCTCACCGGTACCCCTCGCTTCGTCCCTCATTACCCCCATCATTCTGCTTTCCATTTTCTCACTATCAGCCCTTGCTTCGTCCCTCATTGCCCCCATTTGCCCCATAATGGCCCCCATCATTCTGCTTTCCATTTCCCCACTATCGTTTTTTTTCTGCATTTCCACCATGAATTGGGTCATGAAGGCTTGCATTTGGGCCGCGCTCATTGGTTCCGCGACCGTGGCCCCCTCAACCACGTGCGCGAGAGCGCCATTTTGTGCGTCTGAAACCTCCGCAACCACATTGCCATTTTTCTCCTCCTCCCTTTCCTCCACATACATTTCCCCGAGGTCCTGGGTCGATTCCACCCCGTCTATCTCTCCCACCGGCATCCGATCGCCTTGATTGTCCATGGCGCGATCTCAAAATTCGGGTTTTATAAAACAAAATAAATTTCGGCAGCTAGTAATTTTGACCAAAATTTTTTTTTTCTACACCTCTTAAAAATTTGGTTCGGGCCTCGAATCCCACTCCCAGACACCAATTGTTACTTAACACAATTGGTGTTCCAAAATTTGGGCCTAACAAATTTAGTCCCAGGTCCGAATCCCAACTCCTGACAACCAATTGTTACTGATCGCGGTTTAGATGTTATGATGGGCCGAGCGGATGGTCCAACCGCGACCATTACAGGATCCCCAATTGGCCCGATTCCACCCGACGTTGACCAGATCGCACCACAGATATTCAATCGGGAAACCTCTAAAGCGACCGAAAGAGAATGAAAAGAGAAGAAGACAGAGTACGGAGGAAGAACAGATTTATTATACACACACAAGCAAAAAGAAAGAGCGACCAAAATTATTTACAGCAATGGATGGAAGAAGCAGTCACACAGTGCATCGTTAGCTTATTCTATTCAACTTACTTAACCCCAAGACAACGATTAGGACAGACGACGTTCACACTTACACGGGGGATATTGCAGGCAGGTATGACTTGAGGTGGATTGCTGGAGAGGGAGGCAGGGTCGGAGGCAGCAGCTCTCAATTCCTCGCGTTTTTGGCGGGAAAACCCTCCGTCGCGTATCCGCTGCCGATGCTGTAGACGTCACGCGCTGGCTCGGTCACACCTGCTCCTCTCCTTCTGGTGGAGCCGTCTCCCTCCTTTCAGCGCGTCTCTCCAAAGCTGGTTTCCTCTCCGAGTACCTCTCCTCTTTGGCTTGGAGCGTCTCGCATCTCACCGCTCACCGCTCCTCTCGTATGTCACCTCTTCGCTCATCTCATCTCCCAGGTCATCTGCCGAAGCAGTCCCTTCCAGTCCCTTTTATTACTCCGGGCGGAATCAAGCCGCCGGCTGCGAGGACACGCCTACCGGGTCGCTAACCGCGGGGCTGGTTGGCCAAGTGGGGTTGGCTCACTCCTCCCCTCTATGACGAGGTGGAGACACGCCTTTCTTCTCCGAGATTAGCACATGGGCAATGGCGGCTTGCGGGATTGAACACCACTCGCACCGCTTTTGAAAGGAACTTTGGAGAGCGGAGATGATTGGGGAAATTGGAAGGGCCTACGCTTATTTCGTTTGATACAATGCAGAGTCAATCTAGTGGGAAACACATATTTAACCTACATAGAATAAGGAAATAAACTATTTAAAAAGATATATCGTGGCCTGTGTGTAAGTTTCATGGAATTAACTAGGAGGACGGCTGCGACCATTATTTACATTACGAGGGTGTTACACATAACAAAACCATACTTTTCACATTCGTTACACTTCCTCCAAAATTGTTACACTTCTCAAAAACCGTTACACTTCTCAAATTCGTTACACTTCTCAAAACCGTTACAATATTGTTACAGTTTTTAGAACTTTCACATCAAATTTAGTATTAAAATTCCTTATAAATAACCCCTGTGTACATTTCCCCCTTAATTGGCTATTAATTGAAATGAGCACCTTAGCTAGTCTATGTACAAGCACGTAGCCAACCATAGAACCTCTCTATAGTTATTCCATTATTCTGTGTTTCAGTTAAGGCCATGTGTCCCATAGTCGATCTTACGCTGCACCAAATCAAATAAGATAGATCCCCCCTTTTCAATTGCCCAAAGCCTCCATTTCCAACTGCATTCGCCGCCATTCACCATGTGCTCCAGCTCGGAGAAGAAGGGCATGGCCCACCAATCGTCATCAACGGGTGGAGCCAGAAACCCCTTACGACCAACCAAGAATGAGTGGGTATGGCTCAAGAGGGCGGGGTTATAAAACCCGTTGCATCAGCCCCCAAGAGAGATGTGTAATGGGCCAGACGAGAGAGAGAGAACGAATTGCAAGTTCTGTTGAGGTCGAGTGGAGCGAGCAGGGGCGAGCAGCAGAAAGAGGGCCACGGGGATTGCCCGGCTGAGAATTGCGTATGCAACATACCAACTTTCCCCTGCTATATAATTGTCCGGTCGCATCCAACGACACGCGGAGCTGTTTGCCAGGTTTTTGCCTCGACCCCAAAGCGTGGATCGGAGCGCGCGCATGGAGCTGGATCTCGACGCCTACCATCTGCCTGGACCCTTCTCTGCCTTCCCATACCATCCCTGCCATTCCATCCTTTTGTGTACGTGAGTTTGTTCTGTTTGTGTTGTCTGGGTATAAGTTAAGCTTGTGTAAGTAAGAATTGCTCTGTGTCCTTCTGCTCCTTCCATTTCCCTGTAAATTACATTTCTTTTCTTCTCTTTGGGTTTTTGTGTAAATAATAATAATAAACCCCTGTTATTTCTTACCTTTGGTTTCTTCTTTCTCATCCGATCGCTTTAGAGATTTCCCCATTGAGTTCCTGTGGTGCGATTTCGGCCAAACGCTTCGCAATCGGGTTTAGTCCCTTGATAAACGGTTCGCGCCGCAGTTCGCTTCACTCGGCGCAATCAATCAATTACGCTGCGGCATGAGCGGGAGCATTTCCTCGCTGACGGCCGGTGGTAATACTTAGGTATTATGACTAATTGGGCTTACGACCCTACGTACCATCGACCATCAGTGACGTCATACTTCCAGGACTGGGGGAATCGGCCAGTGTAAAAGACAAGGGGATTGATCCCCCTTGGTAAGGAGAGCGCCGACCCCAGATCCGTAACAATATATATATATATATATATATATATATATATATATATATATATATATATATATATATATATATATATATATATGCAGCATGTTCCTAAAGTCCATACATTCTAGTTCCCATCACTTGCATATGTGTGTGTGTATATATATATATATATATATATATATATATATATATATATATATATATATATATATATATATATATATATATATATTGTAACGATTTTGAGAAGTGTGTAACGAATTTGAGAAGTGTAACGGTTTTGGAGGAAGTGTAACGAATGTGGAAACGTTACAATGTGAACGTTACAAAAGTATGGTAACATCCTCGTAATGTAAATAATGGTCGCAGCCGTCGTCCTAGTTAATTCCATGAAACTTACACGCAGGTCACGATATATCTTTTAAATAGTGTATTTCCTTATTCCATGTAGGCTAAATATGTGTTTCCCACTAGATTGACTTTGCATTGTATCAAACAAAATAAGCGTAGGCCCTTCCAATTTCCCCAAAACCTCCCTTCCAATTGCCTTCCGCATTTTGGGCGGTTTTCTTCAACCACCATTGGCCACGAGGTAGGGTTGGGGAAGAAAGGCGTGTCTCCACCTCGTCATAAGGGGGGAGGAGTGCGCCAGCCCTAACAGCCAATCAGCACCGCGGTGAGCGACCCGGTAGGCGTGCCCTCGGAGCCGGCGGCTTGATTTCGCCCGAGGTGATAAAAGCGACTGTAAGGGACTGCTTTACGAGAGGCCTTGAGAGATGACCCTGGGAGATGAGCAAAGAGGCTGCACCAAGAGGAGCGGTGAGATGCGAAACGCTCCAAGCCAAAGAGGAGAGGTACTCGGCAAGGAAACCAGATTTGGAGAGACGCGCTGAAAGGAGGGAGACGGCTCCACCCCAAGAAGAGGAGCAGGTGTGCCGAACCAGCGCGTGACGTCTACCGCAGCGGATACACGACGGAGGGTTTCCCGCCAAAACCGCGAGGAATTGCGAGCTGCGGCCTCCCGACTTTGCCTCCCTCTCAAGCAATCCACCTCAAGCCCTACCTGCCTGCATTATCCCCTGTGTAAGTGTGAACGTCCTGTCCTGCTCGTTGTCTTGGGGTTAAGTAAAAATGAATAGTGTAAGTTAACGATTCGCTGTGTTACTGCTTCTTCCATCCATTGCTTGTGTGTGTATAATAAATCTGTTCTTCCTCCGTATTCTTCTTCTTCTTCTTTTTCATTCTCTTTCGGTCGCTTTAGAGGTTTCCCGATTGAATATCTGTGGGGCGATCTGGTCAACGTCGGGTGAAATCGGGTTCTAATCGGGGAGTAACTGTTCGGACGCGGTTAAATACACCACCGCTCGGTCAATATAACATCTAAAGCCGCGTCCGTAACATTTGGTGTCGAGGAGTTGGATTCGGACCTGGGACTAAATTTGTTAGGCCCAAATTTTGGAACACCAATTGTACTATTAGAGTAACAATTGGTGTCGAGGAGGGAGATCGGACCCGAAATCGGACCCGAAGCGCGCTTAACGCGCTCAAAATTACAAGCTGCCGAAATTTATTTTGTTTTATAAAACCCGAATTTTGAGATCGCGCCATGGACAATCAAGGCGATCGGATGTCGGTGGGGGAAATAGACGGGTTAGGGGTAACCCAGGACTTAGGGAAAGAAAGGGAGGAGGAGAGCAATGAGGAGGCGGTTGAGGGGGTATCAGGCGCGCAAAGAGGCGCCTCGCACGAGCGCGCGGTAGCCGAGCCCACTGTATCAGCGGGCTTTAACATGCAGCAGTTCATGGCACGGTTTAGCGAATACATGGCACAGTCGAAGTGCGACAACGAAAAAAGAGCCAGGGAAATGGAGGGAATGGAAAACAGAATGGGGGAGCGACTAGACAAGAAATTTGGGAAGTTAGACAATAATTTTGAGGAGTTAGACAAGAAATTAGGGAAGTTAGACAATAATTTTGAGGAGTTAGACAAGAAAATTGGGAAGTTAGACAATAATTTTGAGGGGTTAGACAAGAAAATTGGGAAGTTAGACAATAATTTTGAGGGGTTAGACAAGAAAATTGGGAAGTTAGACAATAATTTTGAGGGGTTAGACAACGGGATAAAAGAGGTGAAAAATGGGTTAATGGGGTTAGAAAATAGGATGGAGGACAAATTGCGGGAAATAGGGGAACAATCGGCCAGGGAAATCAAACAAATGGGAGAGCAGATAGAGGAGGTGAAAATCGGGGTAGAAACCAAACTGGATGCTCAGAGGGATGAATTGGGACAGATGAGGGTGGCATCTACAAAAGAGATGGAGGAAATACGACGAGGGGTAAGTGAGGAGGTTTCGGGGCTACGCGAGGAGGTAAAGCGAGGTGAGAAGCGTATGGAGAAAGAAGTGAGGAATAATACGGCTAAGTTACAAGGGGGAATAGAAGATCTGACGGAGGAGGTGGAACAGCTGACGGAGGGACAAAAAGAACTAGTGGAGCAGGTTCAAAAGAACACTGCGGTACTAGGAGGGTTAAAGGCGACACAAAAAGAAATTAAAAACGAATTAATAGCGACACAGAGGCAATGTCAGATGGTACGTGAGGAACTGACAATGAGGGTGGACGAGGTGACAGAGATAATGGAGACAAAGGACCGAGAGGTGAGGACGCACATCGAAACGGTTAAGGTAGCCTTAGAGGACGAACTTGAGGAGACGCACCGAGAAATAAAAGAGGTTAAACAAAAATTAGAGGAAGTGGAAGAAGAGGTGAGTGAAATTAAGAAGAGACGGACAGAAACTAAGAGAGAAATAAAGGAGGAGATAGCGGAATATGTGCAAGGTCGGTGCTCAACTCATAATGTGATGCTCACTAACCAAATAAAGAGTTTGCAGGTGGCAAAGGAGGTGCGGAGACGAAGTACGGAGGTGAGTGGCAATGTATATGATGTGAGGAAAGCTTCAGTCGGCTTGGGGGTTGCTTTGGATCCGGGTGTTCGTGAAAGGCCGTTGGTGAAGTGTGCGACAGGTCTGGTGTGCGAAAAAAGAGGTGTGCGAGAATGTCCGACCATGGGGTGTGTGAGGAAAAAGTGCACGCCAAGGAGTGAGTGTGCCGTCAAGAGTGAGTTGGTCGAAGCGCGTGTGCGAGGGGGTACATGGAAGCGCGGTGTGGTGAGTGTTACGGAGGAAGTAACGAAAAAGTGTGCGCGAGAGAGGTGTGTAACGGACGGGTGCATGAGGAAAGAGTGCGCTGTCGAGAGGGAGGGTGAGTGCGTTGTCAAGAGTGGAGGTGAGAGTAGTGAGAGTGAAATGGAGCGTGAGTTGGTTGTGACAGGTGAGCGAGGATGTACACCTGGAATGGAAGGATGCACACCTGGAATGGTAGAGCGTGTGTGGGGATGCACACTTGAGTTGGTCGTGAGGCACGCGGTTGGGTGTGCGGGTGAGAGCACACCTGTGATTGTCACAAAGGAGGTGACCGAGAAAGGGGCGCGAAGAGGTGTGTTGGTGAGGTGTGCGAGCGACGAATGTGTGCCAAGGTGTTCGGTGGTCAGGTGTGTGACCAAGTCGGTGAGCGGAATGAGTGTACCGAGGTGTGTTAGAGAAGGTACGACCAAGAGCAGGGAGACGGCTGCATGTATGAGCAAGAAAGGGGTAGCGTATGCATGTAAGCGTCCAGGTGAAGCGTCGACGGTAACCGGTTTAGCGGTTAGGGCGACTTATAGCCGAATCGGGCCCTCTGTGCGCGTCGGGCAGCTTCGCGTGCCGCGAGGACCAGCGGGGATCCGAACCACGGCGGTTTCGAAAGAACCGCCGTACGCGATCCACGCTGTGCCTCGCTTGGAACGGCCGCGTCCGGGCTCCACTAGGCGGAGCGGGCAGCTGGATAGGAGGGGTCGTCATGGCGACCACGTTTTGTTGAGACGTGCCGGCAGGTCGAGATCGGGACATTGGATGGCTCCACGCCGAGGTGGTGCGTGGGATCTCGGCCCGGGTAAGCCCCCACCCCTGCCCCGAATGCGGGACGCTTCCAGCCGCCGGCACAAAAGAATCCGCGTTCATTGCTCGGCTGTACGAAGCCGGGCTGTAGACGTGAATTGGCGCACCGAGAGGATGTAATAAGTAGACGGGTGATGGTGATAGTGATAGTGATTTAAAACGAAATTTAGAAAAGTGAGTAGAATTGGCAGTAAATGGAAAATTTTTGAATTGGTTGGAATCTGGACGAACAAAATTGATAGTGAGAGACCCCCGATGTGGTGGGATGGCAACTCTGTCATCCCTCACGAGTGGGGCAAAGGAGCTATAGTCTATGGGGTGTATGGCAGTGAAAACTAGCCCGGGTGGGTTAGGATATTGATAGGGCCCTAGCGAAGATGACATTAGGTAACGTTAAGTTTAGTTAGTGACTGATACCTGTAGTGGGGACGCAGGTAGATTAGTGTGGATTATAATGACGTGGGAGCGCAATAGTTTAAAGGGACGACTGGGAAGCGCAAGTTTCAGAGGGGAGTAGTTAGCTGAGATGATGCCGTGTGTGTGAGGATTGAACAGGTGAGAATGGAACAGGTGTGATTGCACAGATGTACAACTGAACAGGTGTGTGGAGCAGTGTATGAGGGAGTAGTGGTGATTGCGTGTTGTGTTGACCAAATGGTCCAGGAAGAAAGGAGGGTGCAGGTGGCACCAGGTGTGAGGGCACAGGTGTGCAACAACAGGTGTATGTGGCTGTGTGGAATAAATGGTAGTGTGGAATATCTGGAGTATTGGAATGGATGGTCGTGGAGTGAGAATGGTGGAAATTGTGGAGTGGAGTGGATGGTGCGAAGGTGTGAATGGGGGAAGAGTGGACCCCCATCACGGATACCCGGGGCGGGTAGTGTAAGTGTTAGATAGAGGGTACAGGTAAATTGTGGTTGGATATTGGCATCTGTGGTGCGGATGCAGAATGGTATGTGGATGGGTGCATTAGTGTTGTGGAAATGGCTGGGCGTGTAGCCTGTTAGTGTGTGTAGTTGGTTTGGGCACTCCACCACTGTGAGGATGTCGGCCAGGTGAGGCCGCAGGTGGGCTCTGGGAGCCGGTAGTAGTTGTTGTGGATGGGGCCCGAGGATCCGGAGGATGGACCCGGGTAGCCCAGTGCCAGAGGGCACCATGGGGTGACAGAGCCAGGAGAGGGGCTGTCCCCAGTTAGTTAGGTTAGGGTGAGGAGCTAGGTAAGCTCGGGTGGCAACTACAGTGGTGGAGGTGTGCAGGTGGGTAGACCTGTTGGGAGAGCTAGACGTCGCAGCCCAGAAATTGTGCGAGAGCACCGGGAGATGAATCGGGGGAGTGAGACCCCAAATTGAGAGGCACCACAGTTTGGTCAATGGGAATTGGTTTTTATTGTGTTAAAGTCATTTAGAGGATAGTTAGGATGAAGGATCTCCTCGCACCATCTGCATCCACTCACCTGAGGTGACAGGTACTCCACACCATGCCATGTTTTGATTATTTTTATGATGCAAATGTTTGGATTGTGAGACGCATCATGACGTGGGTGTGACATTGTGCGTAATTCCATCTCTCCCTCCTTATGAGGATTGATGATGAATTGGTGATGGCAAATTTTGAAGTAGAGGGATTGTGGTGACCAATTTGGTATAGGGGAAATATGGGGAAGACGTGACAGTAGTGACGAATTGGTAATGTGTAGATTTTGTACATATGGGGTAAGGGCAAGGGTAGGGTAGGTGACCGGGGGGGTGACGTACGGTAGGGACGAGCTTTCTCACTTCGCCCTCCGTACGCATTTCACCTTGCATTGCCTTATTGACGTGTACCCTTGTGACCTTACCCCTCGCTCAATTGTCTTTCTTTTGTCTCCCACATGACCTGTGCGCCATTGGGTGCCGATGGGAGCGTGCGTGAGGTGGCCATTGTGCGCCCGAGATTCCCAGAACCAGCATGCATTGCGTTGATGTACCACTGTATGGACCGCTGTTCTGCGGCCAAGTACCACTTGATGGACCCCAGGTTCTGGGGCAGGGCACCTCTGTTGGAGACCGGCCAAAGTGGCCAGGGAATCTTGCTTGCGGACCTCGGTAAGGTGGCACCTATGCCAAACAGGTGGACCACCCTTAGTTGGCCCCTGAGGCCCTAAATAAAAATGGACACAAGTTGTGCTTTTTATTATTTCCAACTAGGCCGCATGAAGCCAGAAGACGTCGGGAAGAACATCGGCCCAGCAGAGAAAGGGAAGACCACCACCAGTTGTTTTGTTGTGTTTATTATGAACCATGGTGACTGCGCACCGGATGGTGCTTTTGGTGCTTTGTGGTGCTTTTGGTGCTTTTGGTGCTTTTGGGTGCTTTGGTGGTATTGGTACTGGTGCATCGATGCAATGCGTGCTGTCTCCTCCCTCCCAACAGGAATTTCTTTGTCTTGTTCCCTAAAAAAGAAAAAAAGAAAAAAAAAAAAACACAGGTCCTGGGTTGCGTTGTAAATAAGAAATCACGTCATTGTAAATAATGCTCCCCACCGTAAATGTATAGTTTGAGAATAATTCCGTAATTCGGTTAGCTGTGGGCTTGAGTCTGTTAGACAGGGTGCAATGCAATAGGGGGACATACTTATTTGTGTTTTAAGATTGTCACACTCAGGGTCAGGTTAATTGTAGAGGGAATTACACCTACGTGTCACACTAAGTTAAAGTTTAGTAGGCCCGAGCACGGGCCTGAAGAAAGGAGGGTGCAGTGTAACGATTTTGAGAAGTGTGTAACGAATTTGAGAAGTGTAACGGTTTTGGAGGAAGTGTAACGAATGTGGAAACGTTACAATGTGAACGTTACAAAAGTATGGTAACATCCTTGTAATGTAAATAATGGTCGCAGCCGTCGTCCTAGTTAATTCCATGAAACTTACACGCAGGTCACGATATATCTTTTAAATAGTGTATTTCCTTATTCCATGTAGGCTAAATATGTGTTTCCCACTAGATTGACTTTGCATTGTATCAAACAAAATAAGCGTAGGCCCTTCCAATTTCCCCAAAACCTCCCTTCCAATTGCCTTCCGCATTTTGGGCGGTTTTCTTCAACCACCATTGGCCACGAGGTAGGGTTGGGGAAGAAAGGCGTGTCTCCACCTCGTCATAAGGGGGGGAGGAGTGCGCCAGCCCTAACAGCCAATCAGCACCGCGGTGAGCGACCCGGTAGGCGTGCCCTCGGAGCCGGCGGCTTGATTTCGCCCGAGGTGATAAAAGCGACTGTAAGGGACTGCTTTACGAGAGGCCTTGAGAGATGACCCTGGGAGATGAGCAAAGAGGCTGCACCAAGAGGAGCGGTGAGATGCGAAACGCTCCAAGCCAAAGAGGAGAGGTACTCGGCAAGGAAACCAGCTTTGGAGAGATGCGCTGAAAGGAGGGAGACGGCTCCACCCCAAGAAGAGGAGCAGGTGTGCCGAACCAGCGCGTGACGTCTGCCGCAGCGGATACACGACGGAGGGTTTCCCGCCAAAACCGCGAGGAATTGCGAGCTGCGGCCTCCCGACTTTGCCTCCCTCTCAAGCAATCCACCTCAAGCCCTACCTGCCTGCATTATCCCCTGTGTAAGTGTGAACGTCCTGTCCTGCTCGTTGTCTTGGGGTTAAGTAAAAATGAATAGTGTAAGTTAACGATTCGCTGTGTTACTGCTTCTTCCATCCATTGCTTGTGTGTGTATAATAAATCTGTTCTTCCTCCATATTCTTCTTCTTCTTCTTTTTCATTCTCTTTCGGTCGCTTTAGAGGTTTCCCGATTGAATATCTGTGGGGCGATCTGGTCAACGTCGGGTGAAATCGGGTTCTAATCGGGGAGTAACTGTTCGGACGCGGTTAAATACACCACCGCTCGGTCAATATAACATCTAAAGCCGCGTCCGTAACAATAT
Source organism: Myxine glutinosa (assembly GCF_964187855.1). Taxonomy (NCBI): domain Eukaryota; kingdom Metazoa; phylum Chordata; class Myxini; order Myxiniformes; family Myxinidae; genus Myxine; species Myxine glutinosa. The sequence goes on along the minus strand of NC_136263.1, from coordinate 24,461,741 downwards.
ATATATGGATATGAATGAATGATCGTTTTAAGGCCATATTTCCCCGCTAGAGTGGGGGTTAGCCTTGCAGGCCCCATGACAATCATGGTTCCCTGTTTGAGGCAATGTTTTTATGGCCGGATGCCCTTCCTGACGCCAACCCTTGGTCGCCTCTTATGATGTGCAGGGATACAGTGTACCTATTCTAAACCGGGGTACACACCGGGATCATTCATCCCAGCAAGCTGGTACTCAATTTGCCGACCTCGGAAGGATGACAGGCTGAGTCAACCCCCCTGGCGTTAATTCAGCGATCGACCGGGATTCAAACTCAGGATCCTAAGATCCCAAGCCGGCACCCTAACCGCTAAGCCAATACCAGGCAGCATGTTCCAGCATGTTCCTAAAGTCCATATACAGTCACGTGAAAAAGTAAGTACACCCCATGTAAAGTTTTGACTTTTTCAACATATTTCAACATACAGCTATTTGATCTTCATTTCAACAATATTGATAGATATAGGTGATATAATATAACAAATATCATGAAACATTTACATTTTGTAGTCCATTGCCTAATTTAAATAAATATAAATGCAAATTTCGCATGTGGAAAAAGTAAGCACACCCCGACATTTATCACTACTTCAAATACCTAAAATTAGAATCAGGTGCATCAGCTCAGGTGCAAATGATTAGAACATCGTCAGAGAGGATCTTGGAGGAACCTGTCTTATTTAAACCTCAGACATTTAGTTTGGTTTGCTCTTTGTTGTTGAAGTTTGTGGCGTCACCATGCCGAGATCAAAAGAGCTCTCTGGGGCCTTCACAAAAAAGGTTATAGATGCCTACTAGTCTGGGAAGGGATTTAAAAAGATCTCCAAACAATTTGAAATCAATCATTCGACTGTCTGGAAGATCATCTACAAGTGGAGAAAATTCCAAACAAGTGCCAACTTGTTCAGGCCAGGCCGCCCCAGCAAGTTCAGCCCGAGAGCAGACCGCAAGATGCTGAAAGAAGTCTCTGAGAAACCCAGAATGTCATCACGGGACCAACAGGTAGCTCTTGCCACTGTTGATGTCAAAGTGCACGAGTCTACCATTAGAAAGAGGCTGCACAAATTTGATCTACATGGGAGGTGTGCCAGGAGGAAACCTTTGCTGTCCAGAAAGAACATCAGGGCAAGACTAAAGTTTGCCAATGAACACAGAGGCAAAGACCAGCACTTCTGGAACAATGTGCTCTGGACAGATGAGTCAAAGGTAGAGCTATTTGGCCAGAGTACCAGAAGACATGTTTGGCGAAAACCAAAGACAGCATTTGACCACAAGAACCTGATACCAACTGCAAAGCATGGTGGTGGAAATATTATGGTTTGGGGCAGCTTTTCTGCATCAGGGCTTGGGCAGCTCACCATCATATAATCCACTATGAATTCTTCATTGTACCAGAGGGTGCTTGAGGATAATGTGAGGCCATCTGTCGGAAAGTTGAAGCTCAACCGAAGGTGGACCTTGCAACATGACAATGACCCTAAACATACCAGTAAATCCACCAAGGAATGTCTGAAACGAAAGAAATGGAGGGTTCTGGAATGGCCAAGTCAAAGCCCGGATCTAAATCCCATCGATATGTTGTGGGGGGATTTGAAACGAGCTGTGCATGCAAGAAACCCCTCAAACATCGCACAGCTGAAAGAATTCTGCATGGAGGAGTGGACAAAAATTTCTCCCAGTCGATGTCAGAGACTGGTAGAGAGTTATAAGAAACGCCTACTTGAGGTTGTTTCTGCCAAAGGGGGAAATACCATCGATTAGAGCCAAGGGTGTACTTACTTTTTCCACATGCAGAATTTGCATTTATGTTTATTTAAATTATACAATGGACTACAAAATGTAAATGTTTCATGATATTTGTTATATTATATCACCTTTATCTATCAATATTGTTGAAATGAGGATCAAATAGCTGTATGTTGAAATATGTTGAAAAAGTCAAAACTTTACATGGGGTGTACTTACTTTTTCACGTGACTGTATACACACATCCTAGGTTGGGCAGCTGTCATGTAAAGGTGGGGAACATCAATGCAGCTGCTAATCTCAAAATATATGTCATACTGAGTTGAAAGGAGGGTCAATGGGATACTGGGTCATACATGAGGTGTGAAGGATAGACCTTGAACTGGGTTTCGAGTCTATACTAGCATTGGTTGGTGGTACTTAACCAGCGACTATCTGAACTGAGTGCCAAGCAATCACTATGTATCTATGTATACACACTCACTAATGGAACATAACACCAACTTCTGTTGAACACAAGAATACCAACTTCTGTCCTGGAAGTCATTGGTGTCCTTGTGTTTTATACTTCTCCCTCCACCCCCCCCCCCCCCCCCTTCCCATGCCTCCTCCCCCCAAGCCCTCTCCCTTCCACACATCTCCCTGCTCTCAAATGTTGTGTTTGTGTGCTTCCCCTTCTCTCCCCATCTTGTTTTCCGCTCCCGCTTTTTATATATTTTGTTTGTCTGGTTGATTTGTTTGTGAAGTAAATGTTAGCTCTTTCACGAGCCTCGATTCAGTATACAAAAAAAAAAAAATATATATATATATATATATATATAACACCTCTTTGCTGAGTGTGCAGATAGTGATACTGAGGATAGTGGGAATTTCCTGACTATGTCAACTCACCATATGTTAAGGCTCACATTATTATGGGATTATTAAAACTACAACGCTTACAGCAAAATTCATACGCTACAAATCATCAAGTGCAAATTCAGATTTCCGTCAAGATAATTACGCATGAGATTCACAGATACAGTTAATGCCATAACTCTTCCAATTCTATGGAATGTTTAAATTCTGTCATCTGCAGGGGAAAAAAAAGCCAGAGAGGAAATGGAGTGTTTCCGCTGCAATCAATTGGCCTGCTTACATGCCATTCATGACTTCCTGAAAATGCATTCTCAGGATGTCCCTTGACACTTGCGCACTGTAGCAATCCTCCGGCACGCATGTGATCTGTTCGACCTGATTGGATAGCATGAATAGTTGTTGACAAAAGCAATGCTTCCATCAGGAAAATGCCATGTTCTGTTGATGTTTTCTCCACCTAAAACTACGAATGAATATCGTGTTTTATTTATGACAAAAATTGCTTTTTTGCGACCAAAATGTTAAGTTTTACTGTTAAGCCCATCGGAAGGTGCGGGGATTGTTAGAAAGGTGCAGATTGATGAATATTGTTCCAACAAGCCAGGGAAAGATAAATTGTTCCACCCTTATCTTTGTTTAAAAAGTCACATGATCTGTTCTGTCCTCCATGTTGAACCGGAAAAGGCCAGGCAAGGTGAGGTGAAAGGATCTAGGAGAGGGTCGTTCATATGAGGTTACTCCAGCATGCAGCACAATGAAGTTCATCACTTCTTCCCACTACTTGCAGCATCTGTGCCTAACTGCTGCCATCAATGTCATCACCCTTTGGTGGGGCAACCGGAGAGGACCCTCGGACTGCGGTAACAACACTGCATACTATTGGCCAGACCCACTGACAAGCAGAAGTGCTGCAATTGGCTGGAGCCAAGGGCGATGACCTGCAGGGATTGATGGTGGGAGGACTCAACGCACCACTTCAGGGTGAAGGCGAGGTAGGAGGGGAGAAGTGGGGTCTGTTTCAGGACTGGAGAAGTGGTATTCTGTTTCTTTCACCTTGGACGGTCCATGGAGCTGGTCGTTCTCTTTTTCCAGGGACACTCTGAGGTATTGCACCACCATGCCATGATCTCTGCCCAGATCAGGTTTGCATTGCTCTATTCTGCACAACGAAAGTGGTGCAAAAATGGATCCTCCTAACTACAGGCCTATTAGCTATCTTCCAAATATGGGCAAGGTCATGGAATCTACCAGTGCAATGGACAACAAATCCTTCCTTTTCTCCAACAGCCTGATCTCAGATCATCAGTTCGGTTTCAGACCCTGTCATTGTACCTTGGTTCTTCTACTCTCCTAACAATGGATGGAAGCCCTCAATCATAGACATGAGATCATGGCCGTCTCTCTGGACATACCTTGAGCTTTTTAGGCAGTCTGGCACCCCACCTTGATCTCCAAACACTGACTTCCCCCACTCCCATGTTCAGTGTGTACATGTTCACGGGATATTTTCATCTCCGCCTCCTGTCAAGACTGGCGTGCCCTAAGGTAGTGTCTTGGGCCCAGGCTTGTTTCTTCTCTTCATCAATGATCTTTCTGATTCCCTGGGAAATCCTGCCAATCTTTTTTTGCGATGATTCAACTCTCTGCCATATATTTTCTCATCCTTCAGCCAGGCAGGAAGCCGACTCTTCCCTCTCTGCAGACCAGAAGCAGAGCTGAAAGCCAAGACAGAGTGAGGTGGACAAACAATGGGAATGGGGAAGAATGGCGGGCATGAGAGGACGCATCGGGTGGACATGGATAAAGAAGGTCTCGGGAGAGAAAACTGGAAATTTGGGATGAGGAGGGATTGGGGTGGGGTTAACGAGTGTAGAAAAGATGATGGTTTTGGATTAGGGGACGGTTTGAGATGGTGGTGAACAACTGTCTTGAAGACCTGAATGGAAGAATGAGATTGAAGAGAATGGAAGTTGATTCCACAGGCAGAAAAAAAGTCATGCAAGTTATGGCACTAGAATGTATGTATATATGGACTTTAGGAACATGCTGAAACATGCTGCCTGATAGGTCTGTGGTTGAGGGGATCAGCTTTTACACCTTTTTATGTCATGCAATGATGTTGGTGGCTTTCCAAGGAGATAGAAGATGACCTAGTGCAAATGATGGGCTGGTAAGGTGAAAAGGGCAGACAGAGGATGGGAAAGAGCAGCAGAGCAGATTTTTAGGACACGTGAGCTGATGCCGTCCTGTCCAGTTGCAGAGTTAGAGTCGAGGATTGCTAGAAAATTCTCCACCTTCTCAGGTACAAAAGATGGAGTCCAGGAGCAGTTGGGTAAAACGGTGAGGGATGGGCTCTCAACATTTGGAAGCAAATAAAGGATTAAGGCATTCGGCCTTCTCATGAGCGGAGTCGGCAGAGGTGCTATTTCAAGAGAGGGGAAGCGTGGAGGAGGAGCATACTCCAGGCAAAGATTTAATAAGGCACCACCAGGTTTTAGAGGAAGGAGACAAGCTTGAAAGTTTATTGGACAGATGGTGTTTTCTGGCTTTCCTGAGAGTGGACACACTTATTGTTGACTTTTTGGAATGCACTAAGATTGCCTTTGATCGGATTTGCCTTCCAGGAAGAGAAGGCAAGTTGTTTCAGAGCAACTGCCTCACCACATGATTCAGTGCACCATGGGTGGGAAGAGGAGAAGCATAATTAAAGACGAGATGGGATTAGTCTGTACATAAGAGAGAGCATGTTGCTGTGGAAGAATTCCCGGGCTGAGTTAACCTCAGGAGCAAAAGCCATGGGGGACCACTCCTGAAGAGAGATGGGTGCTTGCAGTCCCTGCCAGTCTGCCCTGGTGAAATGTCAGACTTGCCGGTGTTGAGGCAGCTCTCTGAAAATAGCCAGAGAGATGTTGACGTTCTCAAGCTTATGATCAAATGAACCAACTGGAGCAGAGGAAGAGCAGAAGATTTGCCATTGGGAGAAATCCTGGTTGGAAGGTTTACAGATTTGGTCAGTCCCATGGAGTCATGGAAGTTCTTTGCTGAAGTGCCATGGCTGGTGATAGAAGTACCAACCCCTAGGCAATTTGCTTGGTGACAATTTAAATTGCCACTTATGAGGAAGAGAGAGTTGGGATGAGTGGTTTAAAGTTTGTCCATGCTGACGGAGAGATGTAGATGGAGTCATCACTGTTTGGAGGAAGAAGCAACGCACAGACAAACAAGAGGTGGGAGTGGAGGGGACATCACAGTTAAAGGTACGCCTGGAGGTTGGGAGGTGTAAGATCAGTACACGGACAGTGAAAAATTGAGTTATTGATGGAAAGTGTTTGAATCCCATTCCAAATACAAACTGTAATCCCGATGTTTCACAAGCAGAGTAATTCAACAATGTGTGTGCTGTCCCACGGATGGATGTTAAATGCCATCTGCCGGCATTCGTTGGTGGACGTTAAAGATTTCATGGTGTCCTTCACAAAGAGTAGGCGAGCTATCGCCGGAACCCTGGACAAATTCCTGCCTTAACCAGCAGGGGACACTTCATCAGCAAGGACTATCCATGGAAATCTCCACGCATGGCTGGCGGACTTCCTCTCTAGTCGTAGTCAACGTGTGGCCCTGAATGGGTTTCTCTCATCTCCTCTTCCTGTTCAGGCTGGAGTTCCCCAAGGCAGTGTTCTGGGCCCTGTGCTTTTTCTGGTCTTCATCAATGATCTCTCCGACTCTCTTGAAAATCCTCTCTATCTCTTTGCTGATGACTCCACTCTCTGCCGCTCCATTCCTCATCCCTCAGATTGGCAGTCTGCAGCCTCCTCACTCTCTGCAGACCTGGACAAAATCACAGACTGGGCAAACAAGTGGAACATGTCTTTCAATCATGACAAATCTCACACTCTTACGATGTCTCACCGAAAAGACCGACTGGACAACCCTCCCATCCACTTTCTGAATAATCCTCTCCAAGAAGTTCTGTCACTCAAGCTTTTGGGTCTCACTATTTGCCATGATCTTTCCTGGGAAAACCACATTTCCAAGCTGGCCTCCAAAGCCAGTCGCCGACTGGGCATCCTCCGTCGTCGTGCGAAGTCCTTCCTTGGCACACCTGAGCTCCTCACCACATACAAGGCTTTCATCCGCAGCTCAATGGAGTACTGCTCTCCCCTCTGGGCTGGTGCTCCTGCCTCACACCTAGCTCGTCTTCACGCTGTTGAAACCAAGGCGTTCATAATCATTGGAATCTCCCGCGATGACGCTATCTCCGAGGGCCTTTCACTTACTCACTGCAGGCAGGTTGGTGGTCTTTCCGTCTTCTACCGACTCCTCTCTGGCCTTGCTCCCCCAGCTCTCTCTGGGGTCTGTCCCCCAAATATTCCTACAGGTCGCACAAGATCTGCCTGCAACCCTCTTATGGTTAAATTGCCAAAATCAAGACTCTCTGCTCACCTTCACTCCTTCATTCCTCTTTTCTCCCGCCTCTGGAACAAACTCCCTCACTCTCTTCAATCCCACTCCACCCTCCAGGTCTTTAAAACAGCTGTTCACCACCATCTCTTATCTTCCCCAATCCAAAACCTTGATCTTTTCTACCCCAACTAATTTCACCCCAAATCCACTTTTTTGAGGTGACTTTTGACTTCTTTCCTGGAAGTCCTTGGTGTCCTTGCGTTTTATACCTATCCTGCCTCCCCCCAGGCCCTCTGCCTCCCACACATCTCCCGATGTCCCTGCTCTCAAATGTTGTGTTTGTGTGCTTCCTCCCCTTCTCTCCCCATCTTGTCGACCGCTCCCCTTTTTATATACTTTGTTTGCTTGTTTGTTTGATTTGTTTGTTTGATAAATGTTAGCTCTTTCACGAGCCTCGACTCTGTATACAAAAAAAAGAAGAAAAAAAAGAAGTCGGTATTTCAGAAAAGTGGATCTGGGGTGAATTAATGGGGGTAGAAAAGATCAAGGTTTTGGATGGGGGAAGATAAGAGATGGTGGTGAACAGCTGTTTTAAAGACCTGGAGAGATGAGTTGGATTGAAGAGAGTGAGGGAGTTTGTTCCAGAGGTGGGAAAAAGAGGAATGAAAGAGTGAAGGTGAGCAGAGAGTCTTGATTTTGGCAATTTCACCAGAAGAGGGTTGCAGGCAGATCTTGTGCGACCTGTAGGAGTATTTGGTGGGCAGAGCACAGAAAGAGCTGGGGGGGCAAGGCCGGAGAGGAGTCGGTAGAAGACAGAAAGACCACCAACCTGCCTGCGGTGAGTGAGTGAAAGGCCCTCAGAGTTAGCTTCATCGTGGTATTTTCTTTTTTTTGTGGGAATTTTCTGATTGGTTCGAGAATTTCCTTGCCTCCATTTTTTTTCATCTATATTTACATAGAATAATCTCGATTCAGCAATATCTAATATTAATTTTGTTCTACCTTGGCAAATCATTTGATATGTTTTCCGGAAGAGGAAGATAAAGGTGAGTTTTAATATCTCTTCTCTCTTTTACCCCCTTTCCTTGCCTGGAGCATTTCAGACTTTGGCAATTGAACAATGGGATGTCAGATCTGGCTAGAACTTAAAGAAAATTTTGTTTGAAAAAGTTTGCCATGACAAGCATCTTCACGAATCGGTAGGTAACTTGCATCGCAATCTGGAGATTCAATTAACTTATTAACATTCTACAAGATGAAACTGGTGGTATGGGAAGTATTTAACGAATGTACTTGGTTGGGTTGGTGTTTGGAAAGGGTGACACACAGCACACAGTTTTCCAGAAAAGTGTCGTGGCATTCCCATTCCTGGTGGCTTGTCCATCGGTGCAGACGATGACATCCGGTTGTCTTCTATGAGCTTTGACATGACTCGAAAGACTCGCTTGAAACCAGACTCACTTGTGTTATCATACTACTCGTAGTTGTGTCCAGCACAGCATCGGGTGATCAAATGTTGCTCTCGCTTGAATGTACCCACTACTTCCGGTTCTGGCTTCAACGTTCACCAACTCTCCACAAACCAAGCCTCCTCCATGTCCAGCTCTCCCCAAGCTCTTTCTGATCCCCTACTCTACTCTACATGCTGCTGCATCCTCTATTTGCCCTTTTCAATATAAAACTAGGAAGCATCTGAGAATACAAAGCCTGTCCATGTCCGTTTGTATTCAGACGTCTTCGGCTTCTTCCGTGTGCTCAAAATAACGAAAACAGTTTTTAAAAAACACAAAATGAAAATTGATGATTTTATGCAGCCTTGACCTTTGAGCTTTAGATCTTAAAAAATAATCAGCTTCTAGCTTTTGATTGGTGAACGCATTCAGTGACCCAATATGCAAATTCTTAAAATTTCAGGTCAATTGCATGAAAATTGGCAATTTATGCAACCATGACCTTTGACCTTTTGATCTTAAAAAAAACAATCAACTGCTACTTTTTCATTGGTGAACCAATTCAGTGATCCAATATGCAAATTCTTAAAATTCCAGGTCAATCGGATGAAAATTGCCGATTTATGCAACCTTGACCTTTGACCTTTTGATCTAAAAAAAACAATCAGCTGCTACTTTTTCATTGGTGACCCAATTCAGTGATCCAATATGCAAATTCTTAAAATTCCAGGTCAATCGGATGAAAATTGACAATTTTACGCAACCTTGACCTTTGACCTTTTGATCTTAAAAAACAATCCACTCCTACCTTTTGATTAGTGAACCAATTCAGTTATTAACATGCAACATTTTTTAAATTTCTGGTCAATCGGGTGAAAATTGCCGATTTATGCAACCTTGACCTTTGACCTTTTGATCTGAAAAATACAATCAGCTGCTACCTTTTCATTGGTGAACCTAACTATAATGCAAATTCTTAAAATTTCAGGTCAATCGGATAAAAATTGACGATTTTATGTGACTCTGACCTTTGACCTTTTCACCAAGTTATTAATTTGCCTTCTCGATATTCTCATAAAGCTTTGTTGAAAATTTGATGACAAAACTCAAATGGTAAATTTAAATTTCAGGTCAATTGGATGAAAATGGATGATTTTATGTGATTTTGACCTTTGACCTTTTGACAAAATTATTAATTTTCCTTCTCTGTATTATCATAATAAAGCTTTGTTGAGAATTTGATGACAAAACTCAAATAGTAAAAAAGTTACGGCCCGGAAACACACACACACACACACACACACACACACACACACACACACACACACACACACACACACACACACACACACACACACACACACAATCTGCTTGTGTCACGTTGAAGTTCAGGTAATCAGAGGTTCCATATGAGCTTCCCTGTGCTTTGTTCCCCATCAACTTCCACTCATTTACTGGTGGTGCAGCTGTGCCGCTGATGCAGTGCCTCCCGTAGATCCGAGCAGGAATTGGGAATTTGGCCAGGCTGCCGGCGCTAGCTCACCTGCTCTCTGTGAAGGACACCTTGAGGTGTTTCACATCCGCAAACCAATGCTAGCAGACGGGACGCCCAGTTTACCTTCCATCCGGGGGACAGCACACACCTTGATGCGTCGCCTACCTGCAAAACACCAAGATTACAGTTTCTACCTGGGTCAAGGTTCAGATTCGAACACAAGCCAGACAGCTCATAGGTGAGTGTGTCTACCTCTGGGTCTTGGGTCTAGGGTCTAGGCTACCCAACCAGCCCACACGTGTCTTATGATGACGTCATATAAATGCCCTGAGTCCACAATTATTGCAACCAACGCATTTCCTACTTAGTTTGAAAATGAGATGCACACCTGATTATTCCGTAACTAATATTTGTGCAGCTGCTGCAGAACAATGGATGACTGCCCTGAGGTTAACACCTTGATCGTTTTTTATCAGGACCTTCTCAGACGTCATCAAGCAGGTGCCAGAAAACAATTAATGTGATTTCCCGCATTTTCGATTTAATTACCTTGATGTGCTTCACGATAAGGTGGAGACGAGAGACAATACAGGTGAGACAATTGTATGGCTATCTGTCACCTCATCCTCATTCGGTAAACACATGAAGCAAACAGCACTCACTGGGTAGGGCCAGGTGGAGAGCACACCTCCGCTCGGTAGAGCCAGGTGGACAGTTTACGTTTTGTACCCCACTGATAGGTATAGGATTTGGATCCGGACCTGAACCAAAATCGAATCAGCTTCGTCTTGTCAACTGATCGACGCATCGACCAAGTTTTGTCATTCGTCAACAACGTTTTGAGATATCATGCGAACTATCATTTTGACCCCGTCTCTCAATGGTGAAGAATCACCTTTATAAGATTATCAGATCCGGGTCTTCACCAAAACCGAATCAGCTTGGTCTTGTCACACGGCGAACCTGTCCACCAAGTTTCGGCCAAATCCGTTCATAACGTTTTGAGATATCATGTTCACAAACAGTCATACAAACAAATATAACAAACAGACAGACAAACACTGACAGACAGACAAACAGATAGACAGATAAACAGACAAACACATAGACAGACAAACACAGACAGACAGACAAACAGATTGACCGACCAACACAGATAGACAGACAAACACATAGACAGACAAACACAGACGGACAGACAAGCACATAGACAGACAAACACAGACAGACAAACACATAGACAGACAAACACATAGACAGACACAGACAAACAAGTAGACAGACAAACACTGACAGACAGACAAACAGATAGACAGACAAACACAGACAGACATACGAACAGATAGACAAACAAACAGACAGACAGACAAACACATAGACAGCCATATACAGACAGACAGACAAACACATAGACAGACAACCAATGACAGACGGACAAACAAATAGACGGACAAACACAGACAGACAAATACATAGACAGACAGACAAGCACATAGACAGACAAACACTGACAGACAGCCAAACAGATACAGACAAACACAGACACACACACACAGCCAAATACATAGACAGACAGACAAGCACATAGACAGACAAACACTGACAGACAGATAGACAGACAAACACAGACAGATAGACAGACAAACACAGACAGACAAACAGATAGACAGACAAACACAGACAGTCAAACAGATTGACACACAAACACAGACAGACAAACAGATACACAGACAAACCCACACAGACATACAAGTATATAGACAAACAGACAGACAAATACTAACAGACAGACAGACAAACAGATAGACAGACAAACAGATAAACAGACAAACACACACGGACAGACAAGCACACAGACAGACAAACACAGACAGACAAACACATAGACAGACAAACACAGACAAACACATAGGCAGACACAGATAAACAGAAAAACACGTAGACAGACAAACACTGACAGACAGACAAACAGATAGACAGTCAAACACAGACAGACAAATACATAGACAGACAACCACTGATAGACAGACAAACAGATAGACAGACAAACACAGACAGACAGACAAGCACATAGACAGACAAACACAGACAGACAAATACATAGACAGACAACCACTGACAGACAGACAAACAGATAGACAGACAAACACAGACAGACAAATACATAGACAGACAACCACTGACAGACAGACAAACAGATAGACAGACAAACACAGACAGACACACAAACAGATAGACATACAAACACAGACAGACAAACAGATAGACAGACAGACAAACAAACAGATACACAGACAAACCCACGCAGACATAGAAGCAGATAGACAAACAGACAGACAAACACTAACAGACAGACAGACAAACAGGGGTGAAAACATAACCTGTCTACACCTTCGGTGGGCAGAGATAAATATCGATACAGATGGTGGGGGGACTCTGGGTGGTGCACTACTTCCTGGTGCACTACTTCCTGGTGCACTCTGGGTGGTTCACTCTTGGTGGTGCCATACTTCCTGGTGCACTCTGGGTGGTTCACTCTGGGTGGTGCACTCTGGGTGGTGCACTACTTCCAGGTGCACTCTGGGTGGTGCACTACTTCCAGGTGCACTCTGGATGGTGCACTACTTCCAGGTGCACTCTGGGTGGTGCACTTTGGGTGGTGCACTCTGGGTGGTGCACTTTGGGTGGTGCACTCTGGATGGTGCACTACTTCCTGGTGCACTCGCTGTGGTGCACTACTTCCAGGTGCACTCTGGGTGGTGCACTCTGGGTGGTGCACTCTGGATGGTGCACTACTTCCTGGTGCACTCTGGGTGGTGCACTACTTCCTGGTGCACTCTGGGTGGTTCACTCTTGGTGGTGCCCTACTTCCTGGTGCACTCTGGGTGGTTCACTCTGGGTGGTGCACTCTGGATGGTGCACTACTTCTTGGTGCACTCAGTGTGGTGCACTACTTCCAGGTGCACTCTGGGTGGTTCATTCTGGGTGGTGCACTACTTCCTGGTGCACTCTGGGTGGTGCACTACTTCCAGGTGCACTCTGGGTGGTTCACTCTGGGTGGATCACTCTGGGTGGTGCACTCTGGATGGTGCACTACTTCCTGGTGCACTCAGGGTGGTGCACTACTTCCTGGTGCACTCTGGGTGGTTCACTCTGGGTGGTGCACTACTTCCGGGTGCACGCTGGGTGGTGCACTACTTCCAGGTGCACTCTGGGTGGTGCACTCTGGATGGTGCACTACTTCCAGGTGCCCTCTTGGTGGTGCACTACTTTCAGGTGCATTCTGGGTGGTGCACTCTGGATGGTGCACTACTTCCTGTTGCACTCTGGGTGGTGCACTACTTCCTGAAGCACTCTGGGTGGTTCACTCTGGGTGGTGCACTCTGGGTGGTGCACTACTTCCTTGTGCACTCTGGGTGGTGCACTGCTTCCAGGTGCACTCTGGGTGGTGCACTACTTCCAGGTGCACTCTGGGTGGTGCACTACTTCCAGGTGCACTCCGGGTGGTGCACTTTGGGTGGTGCACTCTGGGTGGTGCAATTTGGGTGGTGCACTCTGGATGGTGCACTACTTCCTGGTGCACTCGCTGTGGTGCACTACTTCCAGGTGCACTCTGGGTGGTGCACTTTGGGTGGTGCACTCTGGGTGGTGCACTTTGGGTGGTGCAGCACTTTGGGTGGTGCACTCTGGGTGGTGCACTTTGGGTGGTGCACTCTGGATGGTGCACTACTTCCTGGTGCACTCTGTGTGGTGCACTCTGGGTGGTGCACTCTGGATGGTGCACTACCTCCTGGTGCACTACTTCCTGGTGCACTCTGGATGGTGCACTACTTCCAGGTGCACTCTGGGTGCTGGTGGCACCATCTTGTGGTGGCGCTTTTCGCTACGCAGTTAATTCCCATTGTTAGGGAGAAATTCCCCCTCCCCCATTCCCTCCACCCCCCATATTTAAAAAAAAAACAATTCCTGGCTGTGAAATTATCCCTTTTCCTATTAAATGACAAAGTCATCGCAGTGTTTTATCCATTTCCATTTGTTAAAGTATCGGTGTGATTTTTATATTCAGCGACGCATCGTTCATCGATCACTGACGCATTATGTTTTTACATTGATGTGAAGCGTTAGGCCTCGGGTTACTGTAAAAATTAATCCATTTCAGATTAGTAATTGCAATGGCTCCTGGGTAATCAATTACATCGCGGTTACGGTAGTTGCCATGACTTGAGTTCGAACTTTGTGTAGCCCCACAGCTGCTCCAGGCAGGAATTTTTCACTTTGGCCAAGCTGCCAGCACACAATGGCCTACTCTTTGTGAAAGACACCGTGGGATCTTTAACGTCGACCAGTGGAAGCTGGTGGATTGATCCAAGCTTAACATCCCATCTGATGCACAGCACTCCCATTGATACAAGGCCTCGCCTGTGAAGCATCGGGTTGGGAATCAAACCCAGACAAGTGAACTACCACTGAATGCTTCTTGTCAGCCTCAAGAAATAGGAGTAATGTAATCATTAATTGTATTAAAAACAAGTACAGATACATTCAAAGTACACCGCCGCCATGACAAATAAATCAATAACATCCTCCAGCGCTGCACATTGACACGTTATTGGGAGGGAGAGGTGTACAATAATTGATTGATCAATTGCATAATTAAAATCAATAAATAGTGATCGTAAAATAATTTATTAATCAATTGGCTAATAGCATACCTAAACCATCAGTGTTTCATCCAAAGCTGTAACTTTTTGAAAATTGTCATTAATCGAAAAAACAATAATTGATTAATCACGATATAATATATCGATTAAAAGATTGATCAATAAATCAAAAATATTCTTTATACAAAATATCACTTGGTCATTGTAGCATCCGAATATCATCTTCCGAGCTCAAAAGGTGCTGAAGATATTGCCCCAGATGAGAAAGAAAATAAATAAGTGATTAATAACAAAATAAAATAAATGATAATCGAAAAATAATTAAATTATTAATCAATTGGCTAATAGAATACCTAAACCACCACCGTTTCATCCGAATTTGCAACTGAAAAAAAAATCATTCATTCATTAATCTAATGACTAAATTATTAATCTATTAATCAATAAACCAAAAAGACCCTTTACAGCCAAATCACTTGGTCATTGTCGTGTCCCAATATCAGCTTCCTAGCTCAAAAGGTGCCTGAGATATTGCCCAGATGAGAAAGTAAATAAATAAGTACTTAATTAATCGATAATAATAATGAAGTGTTTAATCAATTGTATTCAATTAATTTAAATTCATCAATTAAATTAATCAATTAATTGATTAATCAAAAAAATACAGTTTTTGCCAAAGCACGTACTCACTGTGCCTAAATTTTAGCTTCCTAGCTCAAAAGATGGCTGAGATATCGCCCAGACAAACAAACAAACAAGAAAACAAACAAACAAGAAAACAAACAAACAAGAAAACAAACAAACAAGAAAACAAACAAACAAACAAGAAAACAAACAAACAAACAAGAAAACAAGAAAGAAATAAACCGGAGTGAAAACTGAGTACTCCCTTCAGCGAGTATCATTGCCGGGCCCCTTCGTGCCCAGCGGCGATGACGACATGCAGTGCCTGGAGATGGAATAGGAAAGGAGTGGTGTACAAAAAACAAATCTATACTATAAGAGAGCCGTTTATCTGTGTGTCTGTGCGTGCATCTGTGTGTCTTTGTGTTTGTGTTTATGTTTGTGTGTGTGTGTGTTTTTTTTTGTTGTTGTTTGTTTTGTTTTTAAATCACTCTATGGTGCCTGAGCCTTTGTAGCTATGTGAAAGGTAATGTTAAATTATCCAGGTTTATTAAATACAGGTTTATAAAGAAAGAAATAAACAAGAAGACGTCATGCAGAGCACGATACTTGTAAAATCCACCCTCCCCCCCAAAGGTTTCCATTGATACAGCAAATTGTCCATTTCATCAAGATTAAAATTGACGATCTTGATCAAAGCTCGGGTCAACAGGATGAAAAGTGACGATTTTTCAGATGAAAAAATGATGCTTTTAGAAGTTTGACCTTGGGTTGGCCTTTGACCTTTTGACCTAAAAAAAATAGTTGATTTCCCAATTCAGTGAGGCAATATACAAATGCTGTTCAATTTTTGAGTCAATCGGATGAAAATTGATGGTTTTTCAGATGAAAATTGATGATTTTGGAAGTTTGACCTTGAGTTGACCTTTGACCTATTGATCTCAAAAATAGTTTGTTACCCAATTCATTGAGGCATTATGCCAATGCCATTCAATTTTCAAGTCAATCGGATTCAAAATGGCGATTTTAGAAATTTGACCTCCAGGTGACCTTTGACCTCAAAATCAATAGGCTTCTCAATTGTGACAACCTCTACAGCTTGATGAAGTTTTGTGACGATCGGTTTAGAATTGTAGACCGGTGACAAATAAACAAACAGACAAACAAACAAACAGACAAACAAACAAACAGATGAAAAATCGGTCAGAGACCGAGGACTTGCCAGAATCTACTTTTCTATCGGCCATTTTGGATCAAAATGGCGGGAAATCTATATCTATACATGTATACTCTTGAAATCTATACATGTATACTCTTGCTGGTGGTGTAGAACTAACTAGTAGCATAGCCAGCATAGCTATTTGGGCGGCATATAAGCTAACAGATCGCTGTCTCCATCGATCTTGCCAAGGCCGTAACACCTATCGGCTCAAAATCCTTTTAACTGTTGACTTGGTAGTTTTTACAATGAAGGAAACATGTATCAGGAGTACATACGACATAGCGATTGTGAATGTGACAGCTCTGAGGCGTCTTTCGCTTCGCATCGTAGTGACGGCGAGTACTAACATGGCGGCTGTAAGATTAAAATCCAACGATTTTCACGTTTTGGGTGACTTTGAGCTTAACCTTGGGCCTAGAGAGTTAAAAATTGGGCACAGTCTATTCCAGGGCAAGGCAAATATGTGTGTAAAGTATGGCGATGCTATGTGCAACGATGGAGACGTAGTACTGCGCACAAACAGACAAACAGTCAGACAGACAAACCAACCAACCAACATACTTGCCGGAATTGATTCCGGCAAGTAACAAACAGACAGAATAACAAACGCAAATGACCAATATACTTGAAAAATCTTCGATTTTGCAAGTAATGAATAAATAAACAAGAAGACATCATGCGGAGCACGATACTTGCAAAATCGCCCCCCCCTCTCCCCAAGAAAAAAATTCCATTGATACAGCAATTTGTCCATTTCATGAAGATTAAAATTGACAATCCTGATCAAAGTTCAGGTCAATAGGATGAAAAGTGACGATTTTTCAGATGCAAAATGATGATTTTGGAAGGTTGACCTTGAGTTGACCTTTGACCTCAAAAATAGTTGGTTTCCCTATTTAGTGACTCAATGTGCAAATGCTGTTTAATTTTCAAGTCAATCGGATGAAAATTGATGGTTTTTCAGATGAAAAGTGATGATTTTGGAAGTTTGACCTTGAGTTGACCTTTGACCTTTTGACCGCAAAAATAGTATGTTTCCCAATTTAGTGACTCGATATGCAAATGCTGTTCAATTTTCAAGTCAATCGGTCGAGAATTGACGGCTTTTTAGATGAAAATGGAAATTTTTTAAAATTTGACCTTGAGTTGACCTTTGACCTTTTGACCTCAAAAATAGTATGTGTTCCCAATTTAGTGACTCGATATGCAAATGCTGTTCAATTTTCAAGTCAATTGGTTGAGAATTGACAGCTTTTTAGATGAAAATTGATGATTTTTGAAATTTGACCTTGAGTTGACCTTTCACCTTTTGACCTCAAAAATAGTTCATTTCCCAATTTAGTGACGCGATATACAAATGCTATTCAATTTTCAGGTCAATCAGATTTAAAATGACAAGTTTAGAAATTTGACCTCCAGATGACCTTTGACCTCAAAATCAATAGGCTTCTCAATTGGGACGACCTATACAACTTGGTAAAGTTTCGTGACTATCGGTTTAGAATTGTGACTTGTAGGCCCGTGACAGACAAACAGACAAACAGACAGAACCACAAACGCAACCGACCAATATATTTGAAAAATCTTCGATTTTGCAAGTAATAAAGGTAATATATACAGGTTTATTGTGCAGAACTTACAATAATTCATCAATCATTATACCTGTATGTGCTCCATCATTCCCTTTGCACAACTCTTAGGCATCTTGTGCAGCACTTGTGGAGTCATCTGTGGCGAAAAAGACCACGACTGCAATTCTTCAATCGTCCTCGACCGGTTTGTCGACGCATTCTCCTCGATGAAGCCCCATAAAGAATTGTCTGGAGTCGTTAGAGCTGGACTAGGTGGTGGCCATGGTAGAGGAGCTGGTGAGGATGGTGCTCCGCATCCAATCCATCGTTGAGGGAACGTTTCATTGAGATAGTCCCAAACCTACAACGCAAAATGCGTGGGTGCGCATCTTCTTGAAACCAGACACTTTAAGCTATTTCCGGAGGTGCCAGCCAGTTTTCCTAACATACGCTCGTAAGTTACGCCGTTTACCGGTAAATCAAAAAAAATAACTTTTTGAGGAAAGTGACTTTAGCCCACCACTCATATAATTGTTTTTTGTTTTTTTTTACTAGCAGAAGTACCCGGCATTGCCGGGCGGGGGTGGGGAGGGGGAAGGGGAGGGGAGGGGAACGGGGGGAGAGGAGCCCCTTGGTAAAGCGAGCGATTTTTTTTTTCATAGCGTCATAGCGTTCATAGCGTCATAGCGTTCATAGCGTCATAGCGTTCATAGCGTCATAGCGATTTTTTTTTTCATAGCGTCATAGCGTCATGGCGTTCATAGCGTCATAGCGTTCATATCGTTCATAGCGTCATAACGATTTTTTTTTTCATAGCGTCATAGCGTCATAGCGTCATAGCGTTCATAGCGTTCATAGCGTCATAGCGTTTCATAGCGATTTTTTTTTTCAAATCGTCATAGCGTCATAGCGTTCATAGCGTTCATAACGTCATAGCGTTTCATAGCGTCATAGCGATTTTTTTTTTCATAGCGTTCATAGCGTTCATAGCGTCATAGCGTCATCACGTGATCGCTCTGAGTGAATCAGCGCCCACCTGCTCTGATTCCGTTGATTCCGTGCCCTGAAATGCGCTGAGGTAAATATGAATAAAAAATATGGATCGTCAAATATTTTGAGTTCGGCCATGTTCGTCCCAGGCTCAATGGCCATGTCTATGCCAAATATCAAGCACGTAAGTCTCTCCGTTTAGGAGTCTATCGGTAACATTACACACACACACACACACAAACTGTGTTTTGTAGCGGCTACCGCTGGGTTTTCACAATCGCCTTGCACCTATCAAGGACGCGGAGCGATCACCATGCCGGGCTCGTCCAGGACGCCTGGGCAGGCCCGCGCTCAACTTGCCAGGCCTCGGTCGGGACGCCCGGGCATGCCCGGGCAGGCTCGCCCTCAACTTGCCAGGCCGCAGCCAGGACGCTGGGCCACGCCCCCTCTCGCCTTTCCTGGGCAAACGCTCCGGGATAATATGTATATATATTGCTGCCCGATAAACGGGCTTTTCAGAGTGCCTGAGTGTTTGGTTTGATTAAAGCAACTCGGCTGAATTCCAGCTTTTTGTCGCGTCCATTCTTCCGATCGACGTGGGAGCCCCAGCTCCTTCATTGGTGACCTACCGACATGGACACGGCAGTCGCCCTTAAACTGCCTACCTTCTGGGAGGCTCACGCGGCAGTTTGGTTCGCACAGGCGGATTCCCTGTTCGCCCTGCGAGGCATCACGGCCGACGACACCCGCTTCCACCATGTGGTAGCAGCGCTCGGTTCGGCCACCGCGGCCCGCGCCCTGAGCCTCCTCGAGAGCCCGCCAGCCGCTGACAAATACGGCGTGATTAAGAAGCTTCTCCTCGACGCTTTCGCCCTCCCATCGGCGGAACGCGCACGGCGCCTGCTCGACCTGCCCGAGCTCGGCGACACGCGCCCTTCCGAGCGAATGGACTACATGCTTTCACTGCTCGGCGAGCACTCTCCGGCATTCCTGTTCCGGGAGCTGTTCCTCCGTCAGCTGCCTAACCCGGTACACCTCGCCCTGGCAAGCACGACGATCACAGATCCCCGGGCCCTTGCCAGAGAAGCCGACAAGATCTCCGCCGCAGGACAGCGCATCGCAGCGGCGACATGGGACCCACCGCCGTCCGACGCAACACCCATGGCGCCCGAGCACCCGGCACGGTCGACGACCAAACTGCCGACGCAATTGGTGGCCGCTACACCGAGCCGACCACCTCCAGCACGACGACCGGGGTCTCCACCTGACCAAGCGTGGTGTTACTATCATGCCAGGTTCGGACAGAAGGCCCGGACATGCCGACCCCCGTGCACCTTCGGCAGGCCGGGAAACGGCCGGGCCGGCGTTCATTACCAGCCATGAGCGCCGGCCATACGGGCAACTTACTGTTCATCACGGATAAAGCGTCCGGACGGCGCTTCCTGTGCGACACCGGCGCCCAACTGAGCATCATACCCACCTCTGACCAGGACAGGCAATCCGCGGTTTGCGGCCCCTCCTTGGTTGCGGCCAACGGATCGACCATCCGCACCTTCGGCCCGCGCAACGTCACCCTCTGCTTCGGCGGCCAACGCTTTGCTTGGACGTTTGTAACCGCAAACGTGCCCATGGCTCTGCTAGGCGCCGACTTCCTCTGCGCACACGGACTGCTGGTGGACGTCCAACGGCGTCGTTTAATCAACGCCGAAACCTTCAGCTCCCTGGTATGCACATTGAGCAGCTCCGCGCCGACCGAGCTGGCATGCGCCGTCCCGGCGGCGAACGAGTTTGCTCGCCTGCTCACGGAGTTCCCGGCCCTCACGCTGCCGACGTTTTCGGCCGTCGCAGTACGGCATGGGATCGAGCACCACATACCAACCACGGGCCCGCCGGTCTACGCCAGCGCCCGCCGCCTCGACCCAGCCAAGCTCGCCGTGGCGAAGGCCGAATTCGACGCGTTGGAGCACCTCAGCATCGTGCGGCGCTCCGATAGCGCGTGGGCCTCGCCACTGCACATCGTGCCAAAGCCGGGGGGTGGATGGCGCCCGTGTGGCGACTACTGCCGTCTCAATGACGCTACCACCCCCGACAGGTACCCGATCCCGCATATCCAAGACTTCTCCGCCCGTCTGGCGGGACGGGTCATTTTTTCGAAAATTGATCTCATAGGGGGATATCACCAGGTACCTGTCAGGGCGGCCGACGTCCCTAAAACGGCAGTCATCACGCCGTTCGGCTTATTCGAATTCTTGCGGATGCCGTTTGGTCTCAAGAACGCGGCTCAGGCATTCCAGCGCTTGATGGACGGCGTGCTGCGTGACCTGCCGTTCCTTTTCGTTTACCTGGACGACATCCTCGTCACCAGCACGTCCCGGGCCGAGCACCTCCTCCACCTCCGAACACTGTTCGGGCGCCTCAGCGAGCACGGCCTCATCGTCAACCCGGCCAAATGCCACTTCGGCACGACGGCCGTTGATTTTTTGGGCCACCACATCACCAAGAACGGGGCCGTGCCGCTGCCAACCAAGGTCGAGCCCATCACCACGTTACCGCGTCCCCGCACCATAAAGGCCCTGCAGGAATTCCTGGGAATGGTGAATTTTTATCACCGCTTCGTGCCCCGCGCTGCTCAACTCATGCGGCCCCTCTACGAAGCCCTCCGGGGCAAGCCGGCCAAGCACGACATCGCCTGGTCCGCAGCAATGGATGCGGCCTTCCAAAGCTCAAAGCGGGCCCTCGCCGACGCAACACTGCTCGCTCACCCGGTGCTCAACGCTCCCATCGCCCTCACCACGGATGCCTCCGACTACGCGGTGGGCGCCGTACATGAGCAATGGGTGAACGGGGTTTGGCAGCCACTCGCTTTTTTCAGCCGGCAGCTCCGGTCGAACGAGCTCAAATACAGCACGTTTGACCGGGAGCTCCTCGGTCTACACCTGGCCATCCGCCATTTCCGCCACCTCCTGGAGGGCCGACCTTTCACGGTGTTCGTCGACCACAAGCCGTTGGTTTACGCCATGGCCAAGGTTACGGAGCCGTGGTCGGCCCGCCAACAGCGCCACCTCTCCGCCGTGTCGGAGTTTACCACGGACATCCGGCACGTCGCCGGCAAAAACAACGCCGTGGCCGACTGTCTTTCCCGGGCCAGCGCGAACGCGGTCCACCTGGGCGTGGACTTTGCGCTTATGGCGGCGGACCAAACCACCGACACCACGGTGCAAGCCCTCCGGGCGGCGGACACGGGCCTCCGCCTGGCCGACATCCCCTTCGCGGACACTGTCCTGCTCTGCGACGTCTCCCAAGGCCAGCCTCGCCCCATCGTGCCCGTCACCTGGCAACGCCGCATCTTCGCCTCCCTCCACGGCTTTTCCCACCCGGGCCGGAAAGCTTCCCAGAAGCTGGTGTCGGCGCGATTCGTCTGGCACGGCCTTCGTCGGGACGTCCGCGATTGGACCAGCACCTGCACGGCCTGCCAACGGGCCAAGGTCCACCGACACACCCAGGCCCCGCTGGCACCTTTCACCGTGCCCGAACGACGTTTCGACCACGTCAACGTGGATCTGGTGGGCCCCCTCCCCCCGTCACGGGGGTTCACACACCTGCTCACCATGGTGGACAGGACCACCAGGTGGCCGGAGGCCGTTCCCCTCGTCTCCACCACCACCGCCGACGTGGCGCAGGCTTTCATCGCCACCTGGGTCGCCCGCTTCGGCGCACCGGCGGACATCTCGTCAGACCGCGGACCACAGTTCACCTCCGAGCTGTGGGGCGCGGTCACCCGCAACCTGGGGGTCAAGCTCCACCGTACTACGGCCTTCCACCCCCAAGCAAACGGGTTGTGCGAGCGATTCCACCGCTCCATGAAGGCCGCGCTCATGGCCGGCCTTCAAGACGGCGGTTGGGCCGACCGGCTGCCGTTGGTCCTTTTGGGCCTCCGCACGGCCCCCAAGGAGGACCTCCAGGCATCCACCACCGAGCTTGTCTATGGCCAGGCGCTACGCGTCCCGGGCGAATTCGTGCCCGACGCTACCAGTCCCTGGTCCGCAGCTCACCAGCGCTCGGACCTCCAGGAGGCCGCCCGACAGTTTGCCCCCGTGCCAACATCCCACCACGGTGACCCCCAGTCCTACGTCCCCCCAGCACTTCGCACAGCGGAGTATGTTTTTGTGCGTCACGACGCACATCGGGGGCCACTCCGGCCGCCGTACGACGGGCCCTTCCGGGTGCTGTGACGGGACGACAAGTCGTTCGTCATCGACATCGGCGGCAGGTCGGACCTGATTGCGGTGGACCGCCTCAAGCCGGCGCACGTGGACGTCGACCACCCACCACGGGTGGCCCTTCCGCCGCGGCGAGGCCGCCCCCCATCCACGGTGCCCCCCACTCGACCGCCCACCACCACACCGGACCCCCTCCCATGACCCGCCAGGGGTCGCTTCGGCCGGGTCATCAGGACCCCCCGCAAATTGACCCTGCCGGTGCAAGTCGATTCTGGGGGGACGTGTGTAGCGGCTACCGCTGGGTTTTCACAATCGCCTTGCACCTATCAAGGACGCGGAGCGATCACCATGCCGGGCTCGTCCAGGACGCCCGGGCAGGCCCGCGCTCAACTTGCCAGGCCTCTGTCGGGACGCCCGGGCATGCCCGGGCATGCCCGGGCAGGCTCGCCCTCAACTTGCCAGGCCGCAGCCAGGACGCCCCCTCTCGCCTTTCCTGGGCAAACGCTCCGGGATAATATGTATATATATTGCTGCCCGATAAACGGGCTTTTCAGAGTGCCTGAGTGTTTGGTTTGATTAAAGCAACTCGGATGAATTCCAGCTTTTTGTCGCGTCCATTCTTCCGATCGACGTGGGAGCCCCAGCTCCTTCAGTTTTATATATATAGATTAGACAATCAAACATGAGATATCACAGAACACCTTACCCAACTAGTTAGGCAGCTTAGCAATTTTTGGGGGAACGACTTTACAAAAGTACCATTTTTATTTTCGTGGTTCATTGGACCATATGCAATAGAATTAGGACCGGAGACAAGACATATACAGTGTTTGACTTTTGCGCAAATACGACTCGCACAGCATAATATCGAGCAATACATTTATGCAAATAAATCATCAGCTATTGGAGTTAGACTAAAATTGTAAATACATAAATTGCTGGACAAATTACCTTGAACAACATGTTGTGTTCTAAAGCTATATTGTCATTACATCCTTGTAGTTGCATACATGTTAGATATATGAGAGGTGCGCGAGTCACAAGTATAACACATTTGTATAAACACTCGGTATTATATTACTAATTATTATTACATGGGAGCGTAAGATTTATTATGCAGGCATGCATAAGTTTTACAAATAACACTGCATGTAATGAAATAAAAGTTAGCCTCCTTGTTGAAAATATTGTTACGGACGCGGTTTAGATGTTATTTACCGAGCGGTGGTATTGCCGCGACCTAACAGTTCCCCCGATTCTTCCCCAACTCACCCGATTCACCCAGACGTTGACCAAATCGCGCTATGCCAAATCAATGATGGAACGGACACGACGACTGGGATAGATGAAACGACGCAAGGGGTACAGTTCTCAAGACCTCCGGAGGAGGGTATAATTACAGTGGTGGAGAAAAGGGGTAGATTACACGGCAGAGTGAGGTAAAAGACACAGAAGAGATGGGCACTTAAATACAATCTTATCTATTCCCGGACAGACCACAGACAAACGGAACAAGGCTGACTTACACAGGGATTGATGGCAGGGAGGGACAGGTAGTTCGATGGCACAAGGTGCACCTTGGCTCGGGGACAGGATAAAGCACGGTCCAGTCCAGAAGATGCGGGGAGGCCTCACAGTGCTCGGAGGTGGTCTTGCTTGCTCCAAGCTCAGCGCGCATCTGACGTCACCTCCCTCTCCCTGCGCATGCTCAGCGGGGAGTGACACGCCCTCGGCTGGTTGGCTCCGCCCCACTGGGGCCGGTCCGCCGCTTCCATTGGGTGCGGGGGTTACCGGGCTCTGCCCTTGACGAGGAGCTGACAGGGAGCCCCTATTTGGTAACCCCGTCGAGCACATGTTCGATGGCGGCTCGTTGGGAAGGCCTGATGCCCTCCCAACACCCCCTACCAACCAAGCCGGAGTGAGGACGCGCACTTCCCGCGCCCGCCGCTGCTGTTGTTGTTGCTGTTGCTGAACCGTGAGGAAGAGCTGTGGGGAGGTATCGGGAGGTCCTAAACTTCCTAACGGTGCCATACAATCACATTCTGGTGCAACGAAGGGTCAGAATTAATGGAAACGAGTCCTTAACTGACATGGACTAAGAATAACTAGCAAGATGTCCTATAGTTGTCTTACATGAGATGCGGTGAACCTGGGCACGACATTTAATGGGGGAAATAGGGGGAGGTCGGGTCTACAGAGTGTTGTTTACAGAAAATGGGACTAGGGAATGGGGGACTGGGGATAGTTGGGAAGTATTGAGGAAATAAGGGAATATTTACAAGTGGATATGGATGGATGCAAATCCCATATCCGCAACATTGCACCCTTCTCTACCTCGGGGCGTCCCAACCCGATAAATTTTTACCTACTTTAGTGTGGCACTCAGATGTAGTTCCCTCTACTATTAACTCAACCCTGAGTGCGACAGTTTTACAGATGTTCACAAATGAGTAAATATGTCCCCCTGCGACGTTGCACCCTTCTCCTAACAGAAACACACCCACAGGATAACCGAATCGCGGAAAGCATCCTCAAACTAAACATACAGCCGGTAGGGAGCATCATTTATACAAGACTACACTGATATTTACACTACGATCCAGGACCTGTTCTTTGAGGAACACATGCAGATGTTATGCATAGGGAGAGCACGCATGCCAGCATCGATACACCAACCCACGAGTGCCCTGTGGCCCTACGGCCTTTAATAATGTGCAGAGCACCCCGTCCAAGCACCAAAAGCACCACCCCATTATGCACAGTCAGCACCATCCGGTGCACCAATAAAGTGTTCATAAAAATGCACAATTAAGTATCCATGGTCACCGGTGGTGTCGCAGCCGGCCGATGTTCTGCCGCTGGTCTTGCCTTCATGGAGTGCACTTGGCCTTCTGGCTTCTTTAGAAATAAAGAAAGGCGCCAACCGCGTCCATTTCTGAATTGTGGCCGTCAGGGGGGCCAACTAAAAGTGGTTCACCTGTATGGCATAGGTGCCACGTTGACCCAGAGGTCCATCCACGGGTGGTGCTTGACCGCAAAAGAACTGCGGTCCATTGTGGGCGGCCACAAAAATTGCGGTCCATATGGTGTATCGATCCAGGCAGCAAGCAGCGGAAGTACAGGCCCACAACTGCGGAGCCAGCACCTCTCTCTCCTCTCTCTCTGCCCCAAAGCCAGATCCTCGGAGGTGGAAGACAAAATAAGACAAGTGAGTAAGGTGGTAGGGGCGCAAAAGTGCATGCAATACAAGGTAATGCACACTGGGGGCACATGGGAACCAGGTGAGACAGGTACGTTCCTACCGTACGCCCCCCCCCCCCCACCAGGTAACCTACATTGCCCCTCCCTTACCCCTTACTGTATCCACAAAACACAACACTACCCATAAACATCTACTTTACACATCAACAAACGTCCCTACTGTCTTCCCCGTTCCTCCCATTAACCAAATTCGTCTTCTCTCCCTCCTAACCAATCAAATTTGCCATTTCCAACTCTCATCAAAATCTGCCATCTCCAACTCAACATCAAAATCTGCCATCACCAATTCATCATCAGTCCCTCCTAAGGAGGGAGAGATGGAATCACCCCAATGTCTTATCCACGTCGTGATGCGTCTCACAAATCCAAACAGCAATTCTCATTTCCTGCAACACAAAACAAAGAAAACACAGGTGTGGAGTCATCATCATCACCTCAGGTAAGTGGCTGCGTATGGTGCGACAGGTTCATCAATCCTAACTATTTCCTAAATGACTTTAACAACTTTACATTACCCGGGGTCTTTCTCCTGCCAAACCATTGGCCCTCATTACTCTATGTGGTTCGAAGAACCAAAATCCCATTGACCATCTGTGGTGCACACCATCAATTTGGGTCTCACTCCCCGATTCAACACTCGGTGCCCCCGCACAATTTCGGTGGCTGGGTCGTGTGACGCTCCCAGCTGGTCCGCCCACCTGCACACCTCCACCACTGTTGTTGCCTACCGAGTTCACCTGCTCCTCACCCTAACCTAACTAACTGGGGAAGGCCCTCTCGCACTCTCACCCCCTCAGTGCCCTCTCTGGCACGGGCTGCCCGATCCACACCCGGGATCCTCAGGCACCCACTGACACTAACGGCTCCCAGAGCCCACCTGCGGCCTCACCTGGCTGACATCTAACAGTGGCGGAGTGCCCAACCATTCACACTCATACTAACAGGCCACACGACCAGCCAATTTCACCACACCAATGCACCCATCCCCAATACCATTCTGCAACCGCACCACAAATGCCAATATCCAACCACAATTTACCTATACCTTCCAACTATTCTTTAAACTACCCTCCCCGGGTACTCGTGAAAAGGGGTCCACTCTTCCCCCATCTACACCTTCGCACCATGCACACCACTCCGTACCACTTACTCCAACTCTCTCCACACCACTCATTCTCTGCTCCATATATTCCACACACCTGTACTTGCACACCTGTGCTCTCATACTTGGTGCCGCCTGCACCCTTCTCTCCCCCAAGCGCATTCGCGCTGATCCACAACACTCACTACTCACTATGACACTCATCCGCAATGCTCTCTCATTCATCACTTGTACACTCACACACACCTCGGAGCATTGCCTCACCGATGCCTCATTTGAAGCTGCTCCCCAGCACTTCCATTCATACTGCATCGTCTGCTCTGTCTACTCCCTTCTAAAACTCGCGCTCCTCCGTCTTCCCTTACACTCAGCGCTCCCACGTCATTATCAAACACTAAGCTACTACGTCCCCACTACAGGTACCAGTCACTAACTAACCTTAGCGTCACCTAAGGTCATCTTCTGGGGCCCTTCACACAATATCCTAACCCACCCGGGCTAGTTTTCACTGCCATACACCCCATAATCTATAGCGCATTTGCCCCCAGTTTGTGAGGGATGACAGAGTTGCCATCCCACCACATCGGGCATCTCCCACTACCAATTTTGCACATCAAATTTCAACAAATCAAAAATTTGCCAATCACTACCCATCATCTGCCAATCATTACTGCCAATCCTTTGCCAATCATCAAATTTTGTTTTTCTAATTTCGGGGCCAAAACACTATCCTCGTCATTACAGTCTACTTACTAATGCCTCTCGGTGCGCCAATTCACTTCTAAAGCTCGGCTTCGTACAGCCAAGCCATGAATGCGGGTTGTTTGGTGCCAGCGGCTGGATACGTCCCGCATTCGGTGCAGGGAAGGAGGTTTACCCGGGCCGAGGTCCCACGCACCATCTCGGCACGGAGCCATCCCATGGCCCGATCTCGAACTGCCGGAATGCCTCAACAAAAAGTGGTCGCCATGACGACCCTTCCTATCGGGCTGCCCGCTCCGCCTAGTGGAGCACTGACGCGGCCGTTCAAAGCGCGGCCCGGCGTGGATCGCGTACGGCGGTCCTTTCGAACCCGCCGTGGCTCGGATCCCCGCTGGTTCTCGCGGCACGCGAAGCCCGGCACGCACCGAGGGCCCGATTCGGCTATAAGTCGCACTAACCGCTAACCCGGTTACCGTCGATGCCTCACCTGCATGCTTACACGCATACGCTACCCCTTTCTTGCTCATACATCCAGCTGTTTCCATGCTCCTCGTCGTACCTTCTCCAACACACCCAGGTACACTCATTCCGCTCACAGACTTGGTCACACACCTGACCACCGAACACCTTGGCACCCATTCGGCGCTCGCACACCTCACCAACACACCTCTTCGCGCCCCCTCCTCGGTCACCTCCTCTGTGACAATCACAGGTGTGCTCTCACTCGCACACCCAACCACGTGCCTCACGACCAACTCAAGTGTGCATTCCCACACACGCTCTACCATTCCAGGTGTGCATACTTCCATTCCAGGTGTACATCCTCGCTCACCTGTCACAACCAACTCACGCTCCGTGTCACTCTCACTACTTTCACCTCCATTCTTGACAGCGCACTCACCCTTACTCTCGACAGCGCACTCTTTCCTCATGCACCCGTCCGTTACACACCTTTCTTGCGCACACTCTTGCGCACACTCTTTCGTTACTTCCTCCGTAACACTCACCACAGGTGTACACTCTTCCTTACTTTTGACAGCGCACTCTTTCCTCATGCATCCCAGAGTCAGACTTTCTCGCACACCTCCTTTTTCGCACACCAGACCTGTCGCACACTTCACCAACGGCCTCTCACGAACACCCGGGTCCATCTCGACCCCCAAGCTTATTAAATCACCTGGCGCATCATACGCACGACCATATTGGTCACCACTTACACCGGGTCCTCTTTCTCTTCGCTTCTCCTCCATCACCTGCGAATCCCTCATCCGGTTAATGAGCACATCATCACGATCCGAACACAGACTTTGGACCAATTCTTTTACTTCCTCTTTGATCTCTTTCTTATCCCCTCTCCGTCGCTTCTTAATTTCGCTTACCCCTTCTTCCACTTCTTCTAATTTCTGCTTCACCTCCTTCATCTCCTCGTGCGCCCCCTTAAGTTCTTCCTCTAACTCCACCTTATTTTTTTCTATGTGCTCCCGCACCTCCCGCTCTTTAACCTCCATCACCTCTACCACCTTGTTCATTTTCCTCGTCAGGTCCTCATGTACCGTCTGACACTCTTTTTTAATTACCCCTACGTCCTTTTTCATCTCCTTCTGTGTCGATTTTAAACCCTCTATTACCGCTGTGTTCTTCTTTACCTGGCCCCCAACTCCTTTTGTCCCACTGTCAGTTGTTCTACTCCCAGCGTCAACTCCTCTATACCACCTTGCAATTTTACAGTCCCCTTTCTCACCTCCTTCTCCATGCGCTCCTCACAGTGCCTCACCTCCTCACGCACTCCTCCGACCTCCTCACTCACACCTCTTCTGATCTCCTCTCCCATCACTTGCATCTCCTGCCCAGACGCCACCCTCATCTGCTCCATTTCCTCCCTGTGAGCATCCAATTTAGTTTCTACCCCCATTCTGACCCCCTCTATCTGCTGCCCCATTTGTTTAACTTCCCTTTCCGCTTGGTCCCTCATGTCCCTCAATTTGCCTTCCATACTGTTTTCTAACCCCTCTAACCCCTTTTTCATCCCTTCCATTTGATTCTCTTGAGCGGCCATTCTGTTTTCTACCCCCGTTAACCCATGTTTCACCCCTTCTATTTGATTCTCTTGAGCGGCCATTCTGTTTTCTACCCCCGTTAACCCATGTTTCACCCCTTTGATCCCATTGTCTAACCCCTCAAATTTAGCTTCTAGCCGTTCCCCCATTTCTCCCATTTTGCCCCCCATTTCTCCCATTTTGCCCCCCATTTCGCCCCCCATTACCCCCAATTGCTCACTCTGAGCCCGTATTTGCTCACTCTGAGCATCCATCCGGTTCCCCATTTCGCTCCCCAATCGCTCACTATCAGCCCTCATTACCCCCATTTGCTCACTCTGAGCCTCTATACTGTTTTTCAAACCTCCAATTTGGTCTCCCATTTGTCCCATAAGGGCCCTCATTTGCAGGAAAAAAAGGTTCGAATCCACCAGCGGCGCTGCTACGGTCGCGGGCGCGGTCGCCGTAGCCATGTGCGAGGCGCCATTTTGCGCGCCCGTAACCTCGTTCGCGAGGACGCCATTTTGCGAACCTGCCGCCCTCACTGCTTCGCTCTCCTCATGTCCCCCAATTTGGTCCTGGATCGACCCTGCCTCACTCTCCTCTACCGGAACCCAGCCGTCTTGATCTCCCATAGCGCGACTTTCAAAATTCCGGTTTTTTGTAAAACAAAATCAAATTTCGGTGACTTGTAATTTTGAGCGCATTAAGCGCGCTTCGGGTCCGTATCTCACTCCCGACACCAATTGTTACGGACGCGGTTTAGATGTTATTTACCGAGCGGTGGTATTGCCGCGACCTAACAGTTCCCCCGATTCTTCCCCAACTCACCCGATTCACCCAGCCGTTGACCAAATCGCGCTATGCCAAATCAATGATGGAACGGACACGACGACTGGGATAGATGAAACGACGCAAGCGGTACAGTTCTCAAGACCTCCGGAGGAGGGTATAATTACAGTGGTGGAGAAAAGGGGTAGATTACACGGCAGAGTGAGGTAAAAGACACAGAAGAGATGGGCACTTAAATACAATCTTATCTATTCCCGGACAGACCACAGACAAACGGAACAAGGCTGACTTACACAGGGATTGATGGCAGGGAGGGACAGGTAGTTCGATGGCACAAGGTGCACCTTGGCTCGGGGACAGGATAAAGCACGGTCCAGTCCAGAAGATGCGGGGAGGCCTCACAGCGCTCGGAGGTGGTCTTGCTTGCTCCAAGCTCAGCGCGCATCTGACGTCACCTCCCTCTCCCTGCGCATGCTCAGCGGGGAGTGACACGCCCTCGGCTGGTTGGCTCCGCCCCACTGGGGCGGTCCGCCGCTTCCATTGGGTGCGGGGGTTACCGGGCTCCGCCCTTGACGAGGAGCTGACAGGGAGCCCCTATTTGGTAACCCCGTCGAGCACATGTTCGATGGCAGCTCGTTGGGAAGGCCTGATGCCCTCCCAACACACCCTACCAACCAAGCCGGAGTGAGGACGCGCACTTCCCGCGCCCGCCGCTGCCGTTGCTGTTGTTGTTGTTGTTGATGCTGAACCGTGGGGAAGAGCTGCGGGGAGGTATCGGGAGGTCCTAAACTTCCTAACGGTGCCATACAATCACATTCTGGTGCAACGAAGGGTCAGAATTAATGGAAACGAGTCCTTAACTGACATAGACTAAGAATAACTAGCAAGATGTCCTATAGTTGTCTTACATGAGATGCGGTGAACCTGGGCACGACATTTAATGGGGGAAATAGGGGGAGGTCGGGTCTACAGAGTGTTGTTTACAGAAAATGGGACTAGGGAATGGGGGATTGGGGATAGTTGGGAAGTATTGAGGAAATAGGGGAATATTTACAAGCGGATATGGATGGATGCAAATCCCATATCCGCAACAATATATACATAATTGGTTTTTGTCCTTGGTTTTTGTCCAATAAAAAGGTGAAGAACACTGTATATTTCTTGCCTCCGGTCCTAAATCTATTGTATATGGTCTAATGGACCACCAAAATAAAAATGGCGCTTTTGTCAAACCGTTCCCCATTTTCGATAAATATGCTGCTAAGCTGCCTGACTAAACGCAGTCTTGAGAAACAAGACTATGGGCAGGGTCTGCGAGCGGCAAGTTTGATTGGTCGAGATGACATAAAATGCTGTAATATTTTGTGCAAGTACTGCTAAAACTGGAGGATTTTGAAAATGTCAAAAAGGTGATTTGTGTTCTACATTGTTCAAGTATATAATTCAATTTAAATAAAATAAGTATTTTAAAGGCCGTAGAAAAAACATTTTGAAGTTTGCCGCCGTTGATGCAGTGTCTTTTACATCACCTTATTTAATATGTTACGTTGTTATTTCTGCCTGTTGTTTGTGTCTCTTATGACGTCCTTCAAAACAGTAAGTGTCCTGTTTAGAAACATTTTAAATCTTGTTTGACTGCCAGACAAGCAGACAGAGTAAAAGAATTATCTCGCTCCACTCTGCGCATAATCGGAACATATTTAAACCAAAGACTCTCTATTCACCTTCACACTTTCATTCCTCTTTTCCCCCGCCTCTGGAACAAACTCCCTCACTCTCTTCAATCCCACTCCTCCCTCCAGGTCTTTAAAACAGCTGTTCACCACCATCTCTCATCTTCCCCCATACAAAACCTTGATCTTTTCTACCCCCGCTAATTCACCCCAGATCCACTTTTCTGAAATACCGACTTCTTTCCTGGAAGTCCGAGCAGTGTCCATGTGTTTTTTTTTTTTACCTCCCCCGCCACTCACCCCCTTCCCATGCCTCCTCCCCCCCAAGCCCTCTCCCTCCCATAGATCTCCCAACGTCCCTGCTCTCCATCTTGTCTCCCGCTCGCTTTATCATATGTTTTATGTGTCAGTTTGTCTTTTTGTGATCAATGTTAGCTCTTACACGAGCCTCGATCTTGTATACAAAATTTTTGGATTTTTTTTTTTAATAACTACAGTTTCGTTTTCCCATTTGTGTTCTGAGTTGTGTTCTGATTTGTGTCGAAATATAGCATTCATTTGGAATGATATTATTCTTCGATTATCAACTGACATTTGTAGACAGACAGACAGAAGTGAACCAATTGCTTAACCCTGCTTTTCGCTTTGCGCACGGGGTAACAAGGACATAAAAATAACCCTCTTTGGTGATGTCCCTGTTCCTTCCCCACTGTTCTTCTCCCCCACCCTTCCAAAGGAATTAAGTAGATGAACATAGATATATGAGATTAATGTCCTGTCTCTTCCTGTGTCCAAGTTCCAAAGAATTCCAATGACGGATTTTTACTAATCGAGTAAGAGGAACGTTTTTAGATTCCAAAACTGGTAATGGAAGAACAATAACACACTCCAGTCTGCGTTGACCTATGACATTTTCCAAGGTCTGACAATAACAAGGGCTCAAAGGAGAAAGAACAACAACTCTTTTGATCAAGCAAAGACATGACGTGGGTAATTTTTGTCTGCTGTCTGACATTTTGTCTGAGTCTGCTGGTTTGATTAATGCTGCACTGGTCCGTACTTGCCACCATTTCAGTTTGTTATTCATGAGTAGAGCTCAAAACCGCCCTTTGGGCCTCGTTTATAATTGCACATTTTCCTTCTATTCTATGTTTGTAATCGTCCCCCTCCAAACACAACTTTTCCCACATCCAAACCCATCCTGTGCTGCTTCATTTCATCCAAAAGTACAATTGCTATGTCATTACTGTGCCCACTTCTCCTTTTGAAAGAATGCACAATCTTAATACTTCGAGAATAACGAGAAAGATAAAAATCAAATGTAAAACTTGCATTCCAGGAACAACAAGAAAAAGCAATCAGAGATTGCAGACCCTCGCCAGGACGTGTTTGTGAGGTCTATTTTGTAGGGTGTTTTTTGTTTGTTAAAACATTGTTAAAAATATATAAATTTATTTTTTTTGTTAAAAATTTGATTTTTTTGTGAAAACAAATATGGCGGCCAAACCACGTGACTGATGACGTCATTATTATTTTTTATCCACCAATTTATCCCTATATGACCAGAAATTTCATCCTGATCGGATGAAGTTTTGTACTTGTCGAATGATCACGTCATAATGGAGGCACCTTTGACATCATCATTAACATATTTTATTCCCATAGAGAGTTCTTCACAAAGGGCCATGTCTCAATTTTTTCTATGCAGCGCTTTCGGAGATATAGAGGTGCAAGGTTTTTCGGTTTTTTTCCAATATGGCGCCTGTACCACGTGACCTATGACGTCATAATTATCCTTTTAAAATTATACAGGAGGAGATGGTGAAAATTTCCTGTCAATGGGACCAACAGCTGCAGAGAAAAGCATACTTATTCTGTGCGGACAAACAGACAAACAGACAGACAGACAGACAGACCGAAATGCAATACCCTCTCTTCTGGCGAGAGTAATAAAATGTTTTGTAATCATTCACAGAAAAGACTTAGCAAAGATAGTGTTTTGATAACATTGGTTTTTTTTTCTTTCTTTCTTTTGTGATATTTCTGGTAAAACGAACTCCCTGTGTGGTGTAACAGCTGTTAATGGTGTAAGAACACTCATGATACTGGAAGAACACACCTTCCAGGTTCTAATCTCCTTCCATAGGTGTTAGAAGGACAAAGACTCTCGCAAGGCCCAAAGTATATTATTATATTCTTTTCATGGAGGTTTTTGTTTGAAGAGCAAACTTGTGATATTTCCAAACTTAGGTGCAGAAGCATTTTTACTCAATTACTTTTTTAAAGAATGTCATAACCACAAATAGATTCCCATTATATTCCCATTAATAGTTCATTTGTTGCGATACTCGATACTTTGTTGTATCTCTCAAAATAAGTTGCTTTTTGTCACCAGCTCCTTTGTCGTACAAAATCGATTTTCTTCAGTCCCACGATATTTCATGTCACTTTGGATGTCCTGGTACTTTAACAATTATATATATATATATATATATTTATTAGCGCTGAGGAAGCGCCTCTAGCGAATGACTTCCAGCCAGTGTAACGCGAATTCCTGTCACAGGAATTCTGAGATCATATAAGTGTGACGTGGCAGTTCCTGATTGGTTCGTGTTGGGGAACCCCTTCTCGCTGCCGACGTGACGTAAATTCGCGCACGCGCACTGGTGAAGCGCGAGATTCGGCCCAAGGTTCTTATTATTATTATTATTATTTTTGTATACAAGATCGAGGCTCGAACCATGATCGAGGCTCGAAATTCCATGCCCGAACCTCAGCGCAATCCAAGAGGATTCACTTGTTTTTTTTGGGATACAGAATCGAGGCTCGTGTAAGAGCTAGCACATTCAACATGAAAACATACACAGACACATAAAACATACCATGAAGAGAGCGGGAGACAAGAGGGGGAGAGAGGGAAGCACACAAGCACAACAACAGAAGAGCACAAGGACATCGGTAGATCTGTGGAAGGGGGAGGGCTGGCGGAGGAGGGAGAGGTACACGGTATAAAGCAAATGGACACTTCTAGGAATTTCAGGAAAGAAGTTGGAGTTTGAAAGAGGTGGATTTTGGGGGTAGAAAAGATCAAGGTTTTGGGTGGGGGAAGATAAGAGATGGTGCTGAACAGCTGTTTTTAAGACCTGGAGGGAGGAGTGGGATTGAAGGGAGTGGGGGAGTTTGTTCCAGAGGCGGGAGAAAAGAGGAGTGAAGGTGAGCAGAGAGTCTTGATTTTAGCAGTTCCACCAGAAGACGGTTGCTGGCAGATGTTGTGCGTCCTGCAGGAATACTTGTTCCGGGCTTTGCGAAAGGAACTGGGATTGCCTTCAGTTGGAAAGTTTCACCGCAAGATTACATTTTGAATTTGAATTGATATTTAATTAAATTTATCCGACTAATATTTGATTTAGCCATTTTTGTCTAACCCTCAGTGGCAATGTTTATCCAAAAGGATGTTCAAGCCATCCATGGTCGATGGTCGGGGCACAACCTGTGCTCGTGACCCCAACCACAGTGAAATATGCACAAAGCTGCACTCCTGTCTCTGTCAGTGGAATAATGAACCTGCTTTCGGGATTTAATCATGTTGCGTAAGCACTCTTTGGTCACAGTGATGTCATTGTGATGATGTCATTTCGATACTACGTTTTGGAAAACTGACTGTTTTGATATTTTATCCCCAACGACAAGTTTTTGCTCTCTATCTGTGCCATAGCAATCCTGAAACCGATGGGTTTACCTGGCAGGTGATGTTTGTTGTTCACAAATCAGGCAGGAATTTCTAAAATAGGCCACAATCTGTCTTACTATACACACACCTAGGAAATTATATATATATATATATATATACAGATCTTTGGTGCAGGAGAAGGCGATTCTGCCCATCATGCGCAGTTGCTGTTCCAAATTAAAACCATAATAAAACAAAATAATGAAACGGGATACAATGATGCAGGTTGCTGCATGTGATAGAACATTTCTCAAAGTTTGTTAGATCATCATTTATCTTCATCAGGACACTTTATGTAAGTCACACTTAACACGTTGAAGTGATGCTCGATCTCCTTCTAGGTTTAGATCAGGATTCCTGCAGTTACGGTCTCGACTACAGCCTTAATCCTCTTCCTCAGATCCCCAAGCTGGTGAAACAGTTGCATAAGCTCCGCCTATCTTCTGGCTAAACAGGTTTTGTTTTGTGTTTTTTTGTATGCAAGATCGAGGCTCGTGTAAGAGCCAACATTAATCACAAAAAAAAGGACACAACAAACATCCAATAAAGGGAGAGGGAGACAAGATTGGGGGAGAGAGAGAGGGAAGCACAGAAGTACAACAACAGAGAACAGGGACATCGGGAGATCTGTCGGAGGGAGAGGGCTTGGGGGGGGGGGAGGAGGCACGGGAATGGGGGGTGTGTGGGAGAGGTATAAAGCACATGGACACTGCTAGGACTTCCAGGAAAGAATTTGGTATTTCAGAAAAGTAGATCTGGGGTGAATTAACGGGGGTAGAAAAGATCAAGGTTTTGGATGGGGGAAGATAAGAGATGGTGGTGAACAGCTGTTTTAAAGACCTGGATGGACGAGTGGGATTGAAGAGAGTGAGAGAGTTTGTTCCAGAGGCAGGAGAAAAGGGGAATGAAAGAGTGAAGATGAGCAGAGGGTCTTGATTTTGGCAATTTCACCATAAGAGGGTTGCAGGCAGATCTTGTGCGACCTGTAGGAATATTTGGGGGACAGAGCACAGATAGAGCTGGGGGAGCTAGGCCAGGGAGAAGTCGGTAGAAGACGGAAAGACCACCAACCTGCCTGCGGTGAGTGAGTGAAATGTCCTCGGAGTTAGCTTCATCGCGGGAGATTCCAATGATTCTGAAAGCTTTGGTTTCAACAGCGTGAAGACGAGCTAGGTGTGAGGCAGGAGCACCGGCCCAGAGGGGAGAGCAGTATTCCATTGAGCTGTGGATGAAAGCTTTGTATGTGGTGAGGAGCTCAGGTGTGGCAAGGACTTCACACAATGGAGAATTCCCCGTCGGCGACTGGCTTTGGAGGCCAGCGTGGAAATGTGGTTTTCCCAGGAAATATCATGGCAGATAGTGAGACCCAAAAGCTTGAGTGACAAACTGACAGTTGTACAAAAAGAGGTTGCAAAAACAACTAAAAAAATTAAAAAGTACAAGTTGCAGTTGCAAAATGTGACAGTTGCAGAGGCTCCGCCTATCTTCAGGCTAAACAGTTGCATAGGCTCCGCCTGTCTTCGGCTAAACAGTTGCATAGGCTCCGCTTATCTTCAGGCTAAACAGCTGCAAAAGCTCCGCCTATCTTCAGGCTAAACAGTTGCATAGGCTCCGCTTATCGTCAGGCTAAACAGTTGCATAGGCTCCGCCTGTCTTCAGGCTAAACAGTTGCATAGGCTCCGCTTATCTTCAGGCTAAACAGATGCAAAAGCTCCGCCTATCTGCAGGCTAAACAGTTGCATAGGCTCCGCCTGTCTTCTGGCTAAACAGTTGCATAGGCTCCGCCTGTATTCTGGCTAAACAGTTGCATAGGCTCCGCCTGTCTTCTGGCTAAACAGTTGCATAGGCTCCGCCGGTCTTCTGGCTAAACAGTTGCATAGGCTCCGCTTATCTTCAGGCTAAACAGCTGCAAAAGCTCCGCCTATCTTCTGGTCCCCATGTGCTGTTTTTGTCTTTCCCTCGCGGTCCCCATGTACTGTCTTTCCCTCGCGGTCCCCATGTACTGTCTTTGTCTTTCCCTCGCGGTCACTATGTGCTGTCTTTGTCTTTCCCTCGCGGTCCCCATGTGCTGTCTTTGTCTTTCCCTCGTGGTCCCCATGTACTGTCTTTGTCTTTCCCTCGCGGTCCCCATGTGCTGTTTTTGTCTTTCCCTCGTGGTCCCCATGTACTGTCTTTCCCTCGCGGTCCCCATGTACTGTCTTTCCCTCGCGGTCCCCATGTACTGTCTTTGTCTTTCCCTCGCGGTCCCCATGTGCTGTTTTTGTCTTTCCCTCGCGGTCCCCATGTACTGTCTTTCCCTCGCGGTCCCCATGTACTGTCTTTCCCTCGCGGTCCCCATGTACTGTCTTTGTCTTTCCCTCGCTGTTGTCAGCTCTTTCACGAGCCTCGATTCAGTATAGAAAAAAAAAAAAAAAAAAAAAAAAAAAACAGCTGCAAAAGCTCCGCTTATCCTCAGGCTAAACAGCTGCAAAAGCTCCGCCTATCTTCAGGCTAAACAGTTGCATAGGTTCCGCTTATCTTCAGGCTAAACAGTTGCATAGGCTCCGCCTGTCTTCTGGCTAAACAGCTGCAAAAGCTCCGCCTATCTTCAGGCTAAACAGTTGCATAGGCTCCGCTTATCTTCAGGCTAAACAGCTGCAAAAGCTCCGCTTATCTTCAGGCTAAACAGTTGCATAGGCTCCGCTTATCTTCAGGCTAAACAGTTGCATAGGCTCCGCTTATCTTCAGGCTAAACAGCTGCAAAAGCTCCGCTTATCTTCAGGCTAAACAGTTGCATAGGCTCCACTTATCTTCAGGCTAAACAGCTGCAAAAGCTCCGCCTATCTTCAGGCTAAACAGTTGCATAGGCTCCGCTTATCTTCAGGCTAAACAGTTGCATAGGCTCCGCTTATCTTCAGGCTAAACAGCTGCAAAAGCTCCGCCTATCTTCAGGCTAAACAGTTGCATAGGCTCCGCTTATCT
Source organism: Myxine glutinosa (assembly GCF_964187855.1). Classification (NCBI taxonomy): domain Eukaryota; kingdom Metazoa; phylum Chordata; class Myxini; order Myxiniformes; family Myxinidae; genus Myxine; species Myxine glutinosa. The sequence goes on along the minus strand of NC_136263.1, from coordinate 24,422,206 downwards.
TCAGGCTAAACAATTGCATAGGCTCCGCTTATCTTCACGCTAAACAGTTGCATAGGCTCCGCTTATCTTCAGGCTAAACAGTTGCATAGGCTCCGCCTGTCTTCTGGCGAAACAGCTGCAAAAGCTCCGCTTATCCTCAGGCTAAACAGCTGCAAAAGCGCCGCTTATCTTCAGGCTAAACAGCTGCAAAAGCTCCGCCTATCTTCAGGCTAAACAGTTGCATAGGCTCCGCTTATCTTCAGGCTAAACAGTTGCATAGGCTCCGCCTGTCTTCTGGCTAAACAGCTGCAAAAGCTCCGCCTATCTTCACGTTAAACAGTTGCATAGGCTCCGCTTATCTTCAGGCTAAACAGCTGCAAAAGCTCCGCTTATCTTCAGGCTAAACAGTTGCATAGGCCCCGCTTATCTTCAGGCTAAACAGTTGCATAGGCTCCGCTTATCTTCAGGCTAAACAGCTGCAAAAGCTCCGCTTATCTTCAGGCTAAACAGTTGCATAGGCTCCGCTTATCTTCAGGCTAAACAGCTGCAAAAGCTCCGCCTATCTTCAGGCTAAACAGTTGCATAAGCTCCGCTTATCTTCAGGCTAAACAGTTGCATAGGCTCCGCTTATCTTCAGGCTAAACAGCTGCAAAAGCTCCGCCTATCTTCGGGCTAAACAGTTGCATAGGCTCCGCTTATCTTCAGGCTAAACAGTTGCATAGGCTCCGCTTATCTTCAGGCTAAACAGTTGCAAAAGCTCCGCTTATCCTCAGGCTAAACAGCTGCAAAAGCTCCGCCTGTCTTCTGGCTAAACAGTTGCATAGGCTCCGCCTGTCTTCTGGCTAAACAGTTGCATAGGCTCCGCTTATCTTCATGCTAAACAGTTGCATAGGCTCCGCCTGTCTTCTGGCTAAACAGTTGCATCGGCTACGCTTATCTTCAGGCTAAACAGCTGCAAAAGCTCCGCCTATCTTCAGGCTAAACAGTTGCATAGGCTCCGCTTATCTTCAGGCTAAACAGTTGCATAGGCTCCGCCTGTCTTCGGCTAAACAGTTGCATAGGCTCCGCCTGTCTTCGGCTTAACAGTTGCATAGGCTCCGCTTATCTTCAGGCTAAACAGCTGCAAAAGCTCCGCCTATCTTCAGGCTAAACAGTTGCATAGGCTCCGCTTATCGTCAGGCTAAACAGTTGCATAGGCTCCGCCTGTCTTCCGGCTAAACAGTTGCATAGCCTCCGCTTATCTTCAGGCTAAACAGCTGCAAAAGTTCCGCCTATCTGCAGGCTAAACAGTTGCATAGGCTCCGCCTGTCTTCTGGCTAAACAGTTGCATAGGCTCCGCCTGTCTTCTGGCTAAACAGTTGCATAGGCTCCGCCTGTCTTCTGGCTAAACAGTTGCATAGGCTCCGCCTGTCTTCTGGCTAAACAGTTGCATAGTCTCCGCTTATCTTCAGGCTAAACAGTTGCATAGGCTCCGCCTGTCTTCTGGCTAAACAGCTGCAAAAACTCCGCCTATCTTCAGGCTAAACAGTTGCATAGGCTCCGCTTATCTTCAGGCTAAACAGCTGCAAAAGCTCCGCTTATCTTCAGGCTAAACAGTTGCATAGGCTCCGCTTATCTTCAGGCTAAACAGTTGCATAGGCTCCGCTTATCTTCAGGCTAAACAGCTGCAAAAGCTCCGCTTATCTTCAGGCTAAACAGTTGCATAGGCTCCGCTTATCTTCAGGCTAAACAGCTGCAAAAGCTCCGCCTATCTTCAGGCTAAACAGTTGCATAAGCTCCGCTTATCTTCAGGCTAAACAGTTGCATAGGCTCCGCTTATCTTCAGGCTAAACAGCTGCAAAAGCTCCGCCTATCTTCAGGCTAAACAGTTGCATAGGCTCCGCTTATCTTCAGGCTAAACAGTTGCATAGGCTCCGCTTATCTTCAGGCTAAACAGTTGCAAAAGCTCCGCTTATCCTCAGGCTAAACAGCTGCAAAAGCTCCGCCTGTCTTCTGGCTAAACAGTTGCATAGGCTCCGCCTGTCTTCTGGCTAAACAGTTGCATCGGCTCCGCTTATCTTCAGGCTAAACAGCTGCAAAAGCTCCGCCTATCTTCAGGCTAAACAGTTGCATAGGCTCCGCTTATCTTCAGGCTAAACAGTTGCATAGGCTCCGCCTGTCTTCGGCTAAACAGTTGCATAGGCTCCGCTTATCTTCAGGCTAAACAGCTGCAAAAGCTCCGCCTATCTTCAGGCTAAACAGTTGCATAGGCTCCGCTTATCGTCAGGCTAAACAGTTGCATAGGCTCCGCCTGTCTTCCGGCTATACAGTTGCATAGGCTCCGCTTATCTTCAGGCTAAACAGCTGCAAAAGCTCCGCCTATCTGCCGGCTAAACAGTTGCATAGGCTCGCCTGTCTTCAGGCTAAACAGTTGCATAGGCTCCGCTTATCTTCAGGCTAAACAGATGCAAAAGCTCCGCCTATCTGCAGGCTAAACAGTTGCATAGGCTCCGCTTATCTTCAGGCTAAACAGTTGCATAGGCTCCGCTTATCTTCAGGCTAAACAGCTGCAAAAGCTCCGCCTATCTTCAGGCTAAACAGTTGCATAGGCTCCGCTTATCTTCAGGCTAAACAGTTGCATAGGCTCCGCTTATCTTCAGGCTAAACAGTTGCATAGGCTCCGCTTATCTTCAGGCTAAACAGTTGCATAGGCTCCGCTTATCTTCAGGCTAAACAGTTGCATAGGCTCCGCTTATCTTCAGGCTAAACAGTTGCAAAAGCTCCGCTTATCCTCAGGCTAAACAGCTGCAAAAGCTCCGCCTGTCTTCTGGCTAAACAGTTGCATAGGCTCCGCCTGTCTTCTGGCTAAACAGTTGCATAGGCTCCGCTTATCTTCAGGCTAAACAGTTGCATAGGCTCCGCCTGTCTTCTGGCTAAACAGTTGCATCGGCTCCGCTTATCTTCAGGCTAAACAGCTGCAAAAGCTCCGCCTATCTTCAGGCTAAACAGTTGCATAGGCTCCGCTTATCTTCAGGCTAAACAGTTGCATAGGCTCCGCCTGTCTTCGGCTAAACAGTTGCATAGGCTCCGCTTATCTTCAGGCTAAACAGCTGCAAAAGCTCCGCCTATCTTCAGGCTAAACAGTTGCATAGGCTCCGCTTATCGTCAGACTAAACAGTTGCATAGGCTCCGCCTGTCTTCCGGCTAAACAGTTGCATAGGCTCCGCTTATCTTCAGGCTAAACAGCTGCAAAAGCTCCGCCTATCTGCAGGCTAAACAGTTGCATAGGCTCCGCCTGTCTTCTGGCTAAACAGTTGCATAGGCTCCACCTGTCTTCTGGCTAAACAGTTGCATAGGCTCCGCCTGTCTTCTGGCTAAACAGTTGCATAGGCTCCGCCTGTCTTCTGGCTAAACAGTTGCATAGGCTCCGCTTATCTTCAGGCTAAACAGCTGCAAAAGCTCCGCCTATCTTCTGCCTAAACAGCTGCAAAAGCTCCGCTTATCCTCAGGCTAAACAGCTGCAAAAGCTCCGCCTATCTTCAGGCTAAACAGTTGCATAGGTTCCGCTTATCTTCAGGCTAAACAGTTGCATAGGCTCCGCCTGTCTTCTGGCTAAACAGCTGCAAAAGCTCCGCCTATCTTCAGGCTAAACAGTTGCATAGGCTCCGCTTATCTTCAGGCTAAACAGCTGCAAAAGCTCCGCTTATCTTCAGGCTAAACAGTTGCATAGGCTCCGCCTGTCTTCTGGCTAAACAGTTGCATAGGCTCCGCCTGTCTTCTGGCTAAACAGTTGCATAGGCTCCGCTTATCTTCAGGCAAAACAGCTGCAAAAGCTCCGCCTATCTTCTGGCTAAACAGCTGCAAAAGCTCCGCTTATCCTCAGGCTAAACAGCTGCAAAAGCTCCGCCTATCTTCAGGCTAAACAGTTGCATAGGTTCCGCTTATCTTCAGGCTAAACAGTTGCATAGGCTCCGCCTGTCTTCTGGCTAAACAGCTGCAAAAGCTCCGCCTATCTTCAGACTAAACAGTTGCATAGGCTCCGCTTATCTTCAGGCTAAACAGCTGCAAAAGCTCCGCTTATCTTCAGGCTAAACAGTTGCATAGGCTCCGCTTAACTTCAGGCTAAACAGTTGCATAGGCTCCGCTTATCTTCAGGCTAAACAGTTGCAAAAGCTCCGCTTATCTTCAGGCTAAACAGTTGCATAGGCTCCACTTATCTTCAGGCTAAACAGCTGCAAAAGCTCCGCCTATCTTCAGGCTAAACAGTTGCATAGGCTCCGCTTATCTTCAGGCTAAACAGTTGCATAGGCTCCGCTTATCCTCAGGCTAAACAGCTGCAAAAGCGCCGCTTATCTTCAGGCTAAACAGCTGCAAAAGCTCCGCCTATCTTCAGGCTAAACAGTTGCATAGGCTCCGCTTATCTTCAGGCTAAACAGTTGCATAGGCTCCGCCTGTCTTCTGGCTAAACAGCTGCAAAAGCTCCGCCTATCTTCAGGCTAAACAGTTGCATAGGCTCCGCTTATCTTGAGGCTAAACAGCTGCAAAAGCTCCGCTTATCTTCAGGCTAAACAGTTGCATAGGCTCCGCTTATCTTCAGGCTAAACAGTTGCATAGGCTCCGCTTATCTTCAGGCTAAACAGCTGCAAAAGCTCCGCTTATCTTCAGGCTAAACAGTTGCATAGGCTCCGCTTATCTTCAGGCTAAACAGCTGCAAAAGCTCCGCCTATCTTCAGGCTAAACAGTTGCATAAGCTCCGCTTATCTTCAGGCTAAACAGTTGCATAGGCTCCGATTATCTTCATGCTAAACAGCTGGAAAAGCTCCGCCTATCTTCAGGCTAAACAGTTGCATAGGCTCCGCTTATCTTCAGGCTAAACAGTTGCATAGGCTCCGCTTATCTTCAGGCTAAACAGTAGCAAAAGCTACGCTTATCCTCAGGCTAAACAGCTGCAAAAGCTCCGCCTATCTTCAGGCTAAACAGTTGCATAGGCTCCGCTTATCTTCAGGCTAAACAGTTGCATAGGCTCCGCCTGTCTTCTGGCTAAACAGCTGCAAAAGCTCCGCCTATCTTCAGGCTAAACAGCTGCAAAAGCTTCGCCTATCTTCAGGCTAAACAGTTGCATAGGCTCCGCCTATCTTCAGGCTAAACAGCTGCAAAAGCTTCGCCTATCTTCAGGCTAAACAGTTGCATAGGCTCCGCTTATCTTCAGGCTAAACAGCTGCAAAAGCTCCGATTATCTTCTGGCTAAACAGTTGCATAGGCTCCGCCTGTCTTCTGGCTAAACAGTTGCATAGGCTCCGCTTATCTTCAGGCTAAACAGTTGCATAGGCTCCGCCTGTCTTCTGGCTAAACAGTTGCATCGGCTACGCTTATCTTCAGGCTAAACAGCTGCAAAAGCTCCGCCTATCTTCAGGCTAAACAGTTGCATAGGCTCCGCTTATCTTCAGGCTAAACAGTTGCATAGGCTCCGCCTGTCTTCGGCTAAACAGTTGCATAGGCTCCGCCTGTCTTCGGCTAAACAGTTGCATAGGCTCCGCTTATCTTCAGGCTAAACAGCTGCAAAAGCTCCGCCTATCTTCAGGCTAAACAGTTGCATAGGCTCCGCTTATCGTCAGGCTAAACAGTTGCATAGGCTCCGCCTGTCTTCCGGCTAAACAGTTGCATAGCCTCCGCTTATCTTCAGGCTAAACAGCTGCAAAAGTTCCGCCTATCTGCAGGCTAAACAGTTGCATAGGCTCCGCCTGTCTTCTGGCTAAACAGTTGCATAGGCTCCGCCTGTCTTCTGGCTAAACAGTTGCATAGGCTCCGCCTGTCTTCTGGCTAAACAGTTGCATAGGCTCCGCCTGTCTTCTGGCTAAACAGTTGCATAGTCTCCGCTTATCTTCAGGCTAAACAGTTGCATAGGCTCCGCCTGTCTTCTGGCTAAACAGCTGCAAAAACTCCGCCTATCTTCAGGCTAAACAGTTGCATAGGCTCCGCTTATCTTCAGGCTAAACAGCTGCAAAAGCTCCGCTTATCTTCAGGCTAAACAGTTGCATAGGCTCCGCTTATCTTCAGGCTAAACAGTTGCATAGGCTCCGCTTATCTTCAGGCTAAACAGCTGCAAAAGCTCCGCTTATCTTCAGGCTAAACAGTTGCATAGGCTCCGCTTATCTTCAGGCTAAACAGCTGCAAAAGCTCCGCCTATCTTCAGGCTAAACAGTTGCATAAGCTCCGCTTATCTTCAGGCTAAACAGTTGCATAGGCTCCGCTTATCTTCAGGCTAAACAGCTGCAAAAGCTCCGCCTATCTTCAGGCTAAACAGTTGCATAGGCTCCGCATATCTTCAGGCTAAACAGTTGCATAGGCTCCGCTTATCTTCAGGCTAAACAGTTGCAAAAGCTCCGCTTATCCTCAGGCTAAACAGCTGCAAAAGCTCCGCCTGTCTTCTGGCTAAACAGTTGCATAGGCTCCGCCTGTCTTCTGGCTAAACAGTTGCATAGGCTCCGCTTATCTTCAGGCTAAACAGTTGCATAGGCTCCGCCTGTCTTCTGGCTAAACAGTTGCATCGGCTCCGCTTATCTTCAGGCTAAACAGCTGCAAAAGCTCCGCCTATCTTCAGGCTAAACAGTTGCATAGGCTCCGCTTATCTTCAGGCTAAACAGTTGCATAGGCTCTGCCTGTCTTCGGCTAAACAGTTGCATAGGCTCCGCTTATCTTCAGGCTAAACAGCTGCAAAAGCTCCGCCTATCTTCAGGCTAAACAGTTGCATAGGCTCCGCTTATCGTCAGGCTAAACAGTTGCATAGGCTCCGCCTGTCTTCCGGCTAAACAGTTGCATAGGCTCCGCTTATCTTCAGGCTAAACAGCTGCAAAAGCTCCGCCTATCTGCCGGCTAAACAGTTGCATAGGCTCGCCTGTCTTCAGGCTAAACAGTTGCATAGGCTCCGCTTATCTTCAGGCTAAACAGATGCAAAAGCTCCGCCTATCTGCAGGCTAAACAGTTGCATAGGCTCCGCTTATCTTCAGGCTAAACAGTTGCATGGGGCTCCGCTTATCTTCAGGCTAAACAGCTGCAAAAGCTCCGCCTATCTTCAGGCTAAACAGTTGCATAGGCTCCGCTTATCTTCAGGCTAAACAGTTGCATAGGCTCCGCTTATCTTCAGGCTAAACAGTTGCATAGGCTCCGCTTATCTTCAGGCTAAACAGTTGCATAGGCTCCACTTATCTTCAGGCTAAACAGTTGCATAGGCTCCGCTTATCTTCAGGCTAAACAGTTGCAAAAGCTCCGCTTATCCTCAGGCTAAACAGCTGCAAAAGCTCCGCCTGTCTTCTGGCTAAACAGTTGCATAGGCTCCGCCTGTCTTCTGGCTACACAGTTGCATAGGCTCCGCTTATCTTCAGGCTAAACAGTTGCATAGGCTCCGCCTGTCTTCTGGCTAAACAGTTGCATCGGCTCCGCTTATCTTCAGGCTAAACAGCTGCAAAAGCTCCGCCTATCTTCAGGCTAAACAGTTGCATAGGCTCCGCTTATCTTCAGGCTAAACAGTTGCATAGGCTCCGCCTGTCTTCGGCTAAACAGTTGCATAGGCTCCGCTTATCTTCAGGCTAAACAGCTGCAAAAGCTCCGCCTATCTTCAGGCTAAACAGTTGCATAGGCTCCGCTTATCGTCAGGCTAAACAGTTGCATAGGCTCCGCCTGTCTTCCGGCTAAACAGTTGCATAGGCTCCGCTTATCTTCAGGCTAAACAGCTGCAAAAGCTCCGCCTATCTGCAGGCTAAACAGTTGCATAGGCTCCGCCTGTCTTCTGGCTAAACAGTTGCATCGGCTCCACCTGTCTTCTGGCTAAACAGTTGCATAGGCTCCGCCTGTCTTCTGGCTAAACAGTTGCATAGGCTCCGCCTGTCTTCTGGCTAAACAGTTGCATAGGCTCCGCTTATCTTCAGGCTAAACAGCTGCAAAAGCTCCGCCTATCTTCTGCCTAAACAGCTGCAAAAGCTCCGCTTATCCTCAGGCTAAACAGCTGCAAAAGCTCCGCCTATCTTCAGGCTAAACAGTTGCATAGGTTCCGCTTATCTTCAGGCTAAACAGTTGCATAGGCTCCGCCTGTCTTCTGGCTAAACAGCTGCAAAAGCTCCGCCTATCTTCAGGCTAAACAGTTGCATAGGCTCCGCTTATCTTCAGGCTAAACAGCTGCAAAAGCTCCACTTATCTTCAGGCTAAACAGTTGCATAGGCTCCGCCTGTCTTCTGGCTAAACAGTTGCATAGGCTCCGCCTGTCTTCTGGCTAAACAGTTGCATAGGCTCCGCTTATCTTCAGGCAAAACAGCTGCAAAAGCTCCGCCTATCTTCTGGCTAAACAGCTGCAAAAGCTCCGCTTATCCTCAGGCTAAACAGCTGCAAAAGCTCCGCCTATCTTCAGGCTAAACAGTTGCATAGGTTCCGCTTATCTTCAGGCTAAACAGTTGCATAGGCTCCGCCTGTCTTCTGGCTAAACAGCTGCAAAAGCTCCGCCTATCTTCAGACTAAACAGTTGCATAGGCTCCGCTTATCTTCAGGCTAAACAGCTGCAAAAGCTCCGCTTATCTTCAGGCTAAACAGTTGCATAGGCTCCGCTTAACTTCAGGCTAAACAGTTGCATAGGCTCCGCTTATCTTCAGGCTAAACAGTTGCAAAAGCTCCGCTTATCTTCAGGCTAAACAGTTGCATAGGCTCCACTTATCTTCAGGCTAAACAGCTGCAAAAGCTCCGCCTATCTTCAGGCTAAACAGTTGCATAGGCTCCGCTTATCTTCAGGCTAAACAGTTGCATAGGCTCCGCTTATCTTCAGGCTAAACAGCTGCAAAAGCTCCGCCTATCTTCAGGCTAAACAGTTGCATAGGCTCCGCTTATCTTCAGGCTAAACAGTTGCATAGGCTCCGCTTATCTTCAGGCTAAACAGTTGCATAGGCTCCGCTTATCTTCAGGCTAAACAGTTGCATAGGCTCCGCCTGTCTTCTGGCGAAACAGCTGCAAAAGCTCCGCTTATCCTCAGGCTAAACAGCTGCAAAAGCGCCGCTTATCTTCAGGCTAAACAGCTGCAAAAGCTCCGCCTATCTTCAGGCTAAACAGTTGCATAGGCTCCGCTTATCTTCAGGCTAAACAGTTGCATAGGCTCCGCCTGTCTTCTGGCTAAACAGCTGCAAAAGCTCCGCCTATCTTCAGGCTAAACAGTTGCATAGGCTCCGCTTATCTTCAGGCTAAACAGCTGCAAAAGCTCCGCTTATCTTCAGGCTAAACAGTTGCATAGGCTCCGCTTATCTTCAGGCTAAACAGTTGCATAGGCTCCGCTTATCTTCAGGCTAAACAGCTGCAAAAGCTCCGCTTATCTTCAGGCTAAACAGTTGCATAGGCTCCGCTTATCTTCAGGCTAAACAGCTGCAAAAGCTCCGCCTATCTTCAGGCTAAACAGTTGCATAAGCTCCGCTTATCTTCAGGCTAAACAGTTGCATAGGCTCCGATTATCTTCAGGCTAAACAGCTGGAAAAGCTCCGCCTATCTTCAGGCTAAACAGTTGCATAGGCTCCGCTTATCTTCAGGCTAAACAGTTGCATAGGCTCCGCTTATCTTCAGGCTAAACAGTTGCAAAAGCTACGCTTATCCTCAGGCTAAACAGCTGCAAAAGCTCCGCCTATCTTCAGGCTAAACAGTTGCATAGGCTCCGCTTATCTTCAGGCTAAACAGTTGCATAGGCTCCGCCTGTCTTCTGGCTAAACAGCTGCAAAAGCTCCGCCTATCTTCAGGCTAAACAGCTGCAAAAGCTTCGCCTATCTTCAGGCTAAACAGTTGCATAGGCTCCGCCTATCTTCAGGCTAAACAGCTGCAAAAGCTTCGCCTATCTTCAGGCTAAACAGTTGCATAGGCTCCGCTTATCTTCAGGCTAAACAGCTGCAAAAGCTCCGCTTATCTTCAGGCTAAACAGTTGCATAGGCTCCGCTTATCTTCAGGCTAAACAGTTGCATAGGCTCCGTTTATCTTCAGGCTAAACAGCTGCAAAAGCACCGCTTATCTTCAGGCTAAACAGTTGCATAGGCTCCGCTTATCTTCAGGCTAAACAGTTGCAAAAGCTCCTCCTATCTTCAGGCTAAACAGTTGCATAGGCTCCGCTTATCTTCAGGCTAAACAGCTGCAAAAGCTCCGCCTATCTTCAGGCTAAACAGTTGCATAGGCTCCGCTTATCTTCAGGCTAAACAGCTGCAAAAGCTCCGCCTATCTTCAGGCTAAACAGTTGCATAGGCTCCGCTTATCTTCAGGCTAAACAGTTGCATAGGCTCCGCTTATCTTCAGGCTAAACAGCTGCAAAAGCTCCGCCTCTCTGCAGGCTAAACAGTTGCATAGGCTCCGCTTATCTTCAGGCTAAACAGCTGCAAAAGCTCCGCCTATCTTCAGGCTAAACAGTTGCATAGGCTCCACTTATCTTCAGGCTAAACAGTTGCATAGGCTCCGCTTATCTTCAGGCTAAACAGTTGCATAGGCTCCGCTTATCTTCAGGCTAAACAGTTGCATAGGCTCCGCTTATCTTCAGGCTAAACAGTTGCATAGGCTCCGCTTATCTTCAGGCTAAACAGCTGCAAAAGCTCCGCCTGTCTTCTGGCTAAACAGTTGCATAGGTGTGGTGTTGTGCACAGAAGGTACGCTAGAGGGGGCGTGGCCAAGAGGAGGAGGAGTTCCGGGTAGCGGACGGAGCATGGAGAGGATTAGAACAGGCCGTACGTCCGATGTTGGATTGAATAAAACAGTTGGACCTTACTAAATTATTCATTCTTGGAGTACTTTACGACACAACAAACTGGCGACGAGAATTGGATTGAACTTAAATCCACCGACACCCTTTCTGCAAAACCCGGGTGAGCCTTCGATGCCTTTTACGGCCTGGACTCGAGTCTTTGAAAACTATGTGCTGGCGATACAGGAGACTACACTTGCTGATGCGAGAAAGCGCGCACTTTTGATACATTGCTTGGGCACTGAAGGTGCACCCAGACTCTTCTATACATTAACAGTAGCTGATAATAGCTATGAGACGGCACTTGCGGCCTTGAGGAATTTTTTGGTCCCAAGAGTTCATGTCGTGGCAGAACGATATAATTTCGGAAACGTGGTCAGGAAAATGGCGGCGCATTACGTCACAATACATTGCTTCATTATGGGAGATGGTCGTCACATGTGAGTCTGGAGAGCTGGCAGACGAAATGATCCGGGACCAGCTGGTCGAGAAAACAAAGTCACCTCGGATTAGAGAGCGGTTACTGCTAGAAACGGGACTGACGTTGCAGAAAGCTATAACCATCGATAGACAGACTGAGTCGGCAATGGTGGAGGCCAAGATCATAGGCCAAGGGGCTGCTGGCGCCATACAGGCCATACTTACACCCTGTGGAGACACAGGATTCGCAGAGCAGCAAAAGACCCTTTAGACTCGCTGGGAGAGGTATTTCAGATCAGCGATCCCAACCGGCTCAAGGGAAGACGTGTTATAGATGCGATTCTGTAAACCACACAGCAAATTACTATGGATGCCCAGCAAAGGACACACAGTGCAACAGCTGCAAAAAGAGAGAACATTTTGCTCAAGTATGTCGGAGCTCAAAACATGTTCACGAAGTGACTGTACCTGTCGTGAATGTGTTGAGTGCAGACAAGAGGGCTCAAGAAGCTGATAAGATAATGTGTACTGTACAACTTACTGCTGCCGGGGAAGAGCCGATGGACATTGAACTAATGTTAGATACAGGCTCGCCAGTATCGATACTTCCTGAATCTGTCCACAGGCAATGTTTCAACAATGTGTCACTGACTGAGCCAAAACTACACCTGGTTAGCTACCTGAGAAACCCGATTCCTGTGCGTGGTTACCTGCATGCTGATGGGACTTTCGAGAATTACTGTGCACCTGCTGAATTCTACATAGTGCGGAGCGGCACTGCTATTTTGGGCAGAGACCTGGTTGCTGCACTCAACATGCAATTGCTGAATGGTTGCATCACTTCTACCACCCAAAACAGGGCAAATCAAACTCCAGTCGCAAATGTTACAGGTGACAGCAAGGAGGACACCCAGGGTTGTGCAAAGGGGTTTATTCATCTCGTTAAAATACGACCCAATGTGACTCCAGTCCAGCAAAAGCTGCACCGCTTGCCTTTTTCTGTGAGAGATGCTGTTTCTCAGGAGTTGAAAAAGCTCGTTAAATTGGATGTAATTGAGCCAATTGAATCTTCAGAGTGGGTTTCACCAATTGTAGTGACAATGAAGAAAAACGGAGGGATTCGTCTGTGTGTCGTCTGTGTGTGGTTTTAAAATCCATCGTCTGTGTGTGGATTTAAGAGAACCAAATAAATCGGTGGTGATTGATGGATATCCTCTTCTGCATATGGAGGAGATGTTTGCCGAGCTGCGAGGCCGCACACTTTTCTCCACACTGGATCTGCAAAGTGCGTACCACCAGGTTGTATTGCATGAGCACAGCAGGGACCTCACTGCCTTCATTACGCACGAGGGACTGTTTCGCTACAAACGAATCGCTTATGGGCTCGCTTCAGCACCCAGTTGTTTCCAAGGGATGATGTCTGCCATTAAAAAAATTAGCCTGGAGCTCGGTGTTACCTAGACGATGTAATCATTTTTGGACGGACTTCCGAAGCACATGATAAAAACCTCAGAGAGGTACTACAACGGATCAATGCAGCTGGGCTGAAACTGAACCTTTCAAAATGCCACTTCAGACAGACAGCATTGTCATTTTTAGGACGTGGTGTCACACGCAGGACTGAAACCTGACCCTGCTCATTTTGTTGTGGAGTCACAAGCACCCCCACCGAAAGACGTGCAGAGTTTGCGCTCTTTTCTCGGACTCACGTCATGGTAGGCAAAATTCATCCCTAACTATGCATCGGTCATGGAACTTCTGAGAGAATTACTACGGGGACCATACACCTTCTCCTGGTCAGTCAAGGCACAGCAAAGTTTTGACTCAGTTAAAGAACTGATTGTCAGTAGTCCAGCTCTTGCTCTTTTTGATTCAGAGCTATACACCATAGTGACAACTGATGCCTCTGATTATGGCCTTGGAGCGGGCCTGACGCAAATCCATGCTGACAAAACAGAGAAAACCATCGCATTTGCATCCCGAACGCTGACTGAATTGGAAAGAAAATATTCCATGCAGGGAGGGGGAGAGGAAGCACTTGGATGCGTGTGGGCGACAAATAAGTGGAGGACTTATCTCTCGGGCAAGCATTTCACATTATGCACTGACCACAGTCCTCTCACTACACTGCTTTCTACAAAAGGATTGGGAAGAGCTGGAATGCGCATGGCCAGATGGCCCGCACCGCTTCTGTCATTTAATTATGACATTCAGTACAAGCCTGGCTCTGAAAACGTAACAGCTGATTGCCACTACCTACTTCAGAGCCAAGCCTGGAGGATGATGTTGAGGTTGTCGCGCTCACATCGACCCTCACTGCTGTGAGAGTTAAATAATTCAAAACTGCCTGTATTTCCTGCCCTGTTCAAGCATAGCTGCGGGAAATGTTTACAAAGGGCTGGCCGAAAACGTTGAAAGGCCTGGATCCTGATCTCCTTCCTTACTTCAGATTGCAAAGTGAACCGTCATTACAAGAGGACTACTTTATGAGAGGTACTCACCGCCTTCTTGTCCCGGATGCACTACAACCACATTTCATCAAATTAGCGCATGACACTCGCCCACATTTCATCAAATTAGTGAGAACAAAGCTGCGGTTAAGGGATCTGTACTAGTGGCCGGGAATGGATGCGCACGTAGAGTCCGCAATCAAAGCTTGCATTACTTGTCAGCAGCATGACAAGACAGCTGTGACACATGCATCACCACTGCAGCCAGTTCCTTATCCTGACGCAGCTTGAGAAACTGGCATTCGACATTGTGGTGCCATTCGATTCCGCACCACTGGACTGTCGTTCCACTATCACACTCATCGATTACATTAGCAAATGGCCAGAAATTGCCCTCACCTCCCAGGTCACTTCCACTGCAGTGATCAAGTTCCTGTCGTCTGTCTTCAGCAGAGAAGGTAACCCAAAAGAGTTGATATCCAACAATGGTTCATAATTCACCTCTCGGGAATTTGAAACCTTTCTGAAAGACAGAGACGTTACAGACAGAAAGTCCGCAGTCCACTACCCGCAAGTGAATGGAGAAATAGAACGATTCAATCGAAGGTTAAAAGAAACTGCTTGCTCACTGCTAAAATCGAGGGGAAAGATTGGAAAACATTTACAATGGACTTTCTTCAAACATACCAGGCAACCCAACGTGCCACAACACAGTGATCACCTGCTGAACTGCTTCATGGGAGAGAGATGCACACCAAGCTGCATGTATCTGGTTTTCAGATGCCAAAGGCCAACACACCGTCGCAGGGGTGGAGAACGCAGGGACACAGCACTCACAGTACAAGAGAAGCATAACAAGCAAAAGGCGTACACTGACAAACGGCGGGGGCAAATGATGTGAACTTTGTGTTACGGGGTCCTCCCCTATCCCCTGGTCTCGGTAAACCTCCGAACCCCGAGAGGGTCCCCGGCAGAAAGATATGTTATCCTTGGTTGAAATCAATCAAATCAATAATGAAACCACACCAAGGGTTATGAACAAACCATAATATATTATAAATCACACCGGAATCATGACACAAATAATAATAACAATTCACAATACAATCACTATTTTAAAGATGGTACCACCTTATCTCGTCCTTTAACCCAAACTCACAGTACTCCCCCAATGTCTCTGTACCCCTCCAAGGCGAGGTCGATTCGCTCCAGCGATAGTTGCATCAATGTCCGATCACAATCAATTGAGGCGTGGACGATTGAAGCAACCCCCAGGTCACATGATCCACACCCAGCACAATAGCGGTGGAATGGGAAACCTCCCAAAGACACGCTCCGACGTACACGTTTGTGGTTCAATCAACGAGTCTCCATATAATCCTCAAAAGCCCCTTTCTTGCACAGCCGTCCCCGGCAACCCACTGGGGAATAATGCCCGGCCGACGTGACAAAAACCTGTTCACTGCAGGTTGTGCGCATGGCGAAGATGGCGGACGGCTTTCACTCGAAGCCGGGCTTTGAGGCAAGGATACTCCAGAACCTCAATGAGGATACCCGACTACACAGGCTCCACAGCACGCCGGCGATATCTCCTATCGCCCAAACTTCCTTTCAAGGGCGCAGGGTCCACTCGCCCTGTACGCTCCACCAATCGGTCCGGAGCTTCAACCAAAACGTCTCTTCACGATCTCCTCCCGCCTCTTCTTCTCGCTCCACCTCTTCCGGTCACGATCCGGATTTCCGACCACATTTTACCAGGAGCGCTTTTAAACCTTTTAACCACAATAACCCTTTCCCTTTAGCCACAATAAGCATAATATCTAGAACCAACAATGATAACAATAACAACCATAATTAGGGCCGAATCCGTAACACTTCCCCCCCTCAAGAAAGAAAGTTTGAACACAGCGAAAACTTTCTTTGTAGGCAAATTCTTGAAACCAACACAAGTAATCAATGTTTCCCCAAAAATAAAGCAACAAAACTTTCACACCACCCACAGAATTCCCAAAATTAATTCACTCTGGACAAAGCGTCAGCCACGACATTGTCCCGGCCCTTTACATGTTCAATTTCCAAGTTACCCCTGCAAAGCCAAACTCCATCTCATCCACCTCTGATTTTTACTTTTAGTTTCTTTTGAATGAAGGTTAAGGGGTTGATCAAAAATCCAAAGTCAAGCAAATCGATAGCACATTTTCTGGGAGGCCGAGCTGAGGGCCAGGTTCCATGGTGGTTGGGTGGTGAGGCCTGGACATATTCACTACATGGACACCTTTAGCAACGTGGACTTCACTGTTAGTCCGTGTAGGAAAGTTCACTACATGGACGCCTTTAGGAACGTGGAGTTCACGGTTAATCCATGTAGGAAAGTTCACTTCATGGACGCCTTTAGGAACGTGGCGTTCACGGTTAATCCGTGGAGGAATCTTGGCTCGGCTGCTCCGCAGCATTCAGTGCTTCAACTCTTTCTAACTTTCCTAACAATCACGGTTGGACCACTCGTCACAGTAGTCACTTGAATGGCGGTCTCCTTCTTGGCCACTGCTCTGATAATCCTTACTTCGGGAGCTGTCATAACTCTGGAAGCCTCCATAATAATATCGATTGCGGCCACCACCACTACTACTCTGTGGTCCTCCTCTGTAGCCCCCTCGACCCCTAGGAACTGCCTTCCCTACTGTGATGGTCCGACCCTCCAACTCCTTGCTATTCAGATCCTTTTCTGCCTCTCTGGCGTCCTTTGAGTTTTCAAACGTGACAAAGCCAAACCCTCTTGACTTTCGTGTCTCCCTGTCTTTTATCAGCAGCACTTCCAAAATCGGTCCATATTTTGCTGAAGGCAGACTCCAGAACATCTTCCTTTGTTTTGAAGTTCAGTCCACCTACAAATAGCTTGCTAAATTTGTCGCCATCCCTAACTGATGTGGTGTTATTTTCCCTACTGGGCTTTTTAACAACCATCGGGTTACCATAAACTTGACCACCGGCCAAATCATTCCCGATAACAACAGATACTCCCTCTACAGGAAGCGTGGCTTGTAAACCGACGGTGACCGGTCCTGACATCAAATCGGACTCCAAATGGATGACGTGAAGTGGAGCACTAACACAGCCACCAATCCCCTGTAAACGAACACTATCCCCAGTTGCCATCTCCTCGGACCATGGCAAGATGCCTTCAAGCATTAAAGATTGATGTGCTCCTGTGTCCCTCAATATTCTAACCGGTCTCCGGTTAGTCGAGGCTCCATCCAGTGACACAAACCCCTCTGAAATAAATTGTTGGTAACCCTTTTGAGGGCGATTTCTCACAATGGCCATCGCATTTGAAGTCATACTAGTCGAACTCCACTCCTGATTTTCCTTTCCCAGAGCATAACAGTTGGACATCAAGTGTCCAGGTTTGTGGCAAAAAGTGCAAGTAGGCCCGGAGGAGAACCTCGTAGTCTGCCAAAGCATGGGGGCGGCGGTCTGCCTCGAGCCCCCCGGACGATAGGTCTATCTTGGAACCGCAGTCTTCTGATTTCTAGAAGTCGTGGTGTCAGAGTGGTCCTCATTTTCATCTCGAGGCCGCCCCCATGGATTTTCATTCTCCGCCCCTGATGTACCATAGCTCCCCTGGCTAGGTCTGGGTGAGAAGTTCGGTTTATGGAACCCCATCCTGTGTGTTAAGGCATAGTCATCTGCCATGGTTGCTGCCTCATACAGCTTTGGTACTTTCCTTTCCTCCAGATGAACGTTAATGTCCTCGTGGACACACTGTTGGAATTCCTCCACCAGGATCAATTGTCGCAATAGTTCGAAGTCTTTCCCCACTCCTTTTGAATCACACCACCTATCAAACATGGTTTCCTTCAATCTGGCAAATTCCACATGGGTCTCACTCTCCCTCCTCCTGGCATTCCGGAATTTTTGCCGGTAAGCTTCTGGGACCAATTCATAGGCTTTGAGAATGTGTTTCTTCAATACCTCATAATCTGCACATTGGTCAATCGGTAAAGCCGAATAAATCTCTTGAGCTTTACCCACCAGAACACTTTGCACTAGTATGGACCAGTACTGCTCAGGCCAGTTTAACAGTCGAGCCACTTTCTCAAAGTGCGGAAAAAACTTGGCTACCTCCTTTTCATTGAAGGGTGGAACCAGCCTCACATGTCTGCCAACATCCCAGGTGTTCTGACTAGGTGTCGAACCAGTCGGCATGGATGGTACCTCTCCCCATTCTTTCATTACATCCAGCTCCTTGAGTTTAATTTCCTGCTGAAGGGCCATTTCACGATCCCTTAACTCCCTTACAGCTTTTCTCTCCTCTGTTTTTTTTTCCTCTAACCTTTCCTGGAGTTCTCTTTCAACTCTCCCTTCCTCTGCTTTCTTCTCTTCTAACCTTTCCTAGAATTCTCGTTCCACTCTCCTTTCCTCTGCTTGTTTCTCTTCTCTTCTCTCTTCTGCTTTCCTTTCCTCTGCTTTTAATCTTTCCTGGAGTTCTCTTTCAACTCTCCTTTCCTCTGCTTTTTTCTCTTCTAACCTTTCCTGGAGTTCTCGTTCCTCTGCTTTTTCCCTTTCTTGGCTCTGTAATTGCATCTCCAGTTTCCGGAGCTCCACATTTTCTTGCTCTTCTGGTAACCAATCCCAGGCTACCTCTTCCCATGTTTATAATCCCACCATAGATTGTATCACCACTATCTGCAACTCTGCCTTCTTCATATTAGTTCGGACCTCCAAGCTAAAATGTTTGGCCAATTTCAAGAGGTCCGATTTTACTAACGCTCTGAACTGTGCTTCACTAGGGGTCACTGTAAACCTCTCTGCATCAAACTCCATGGTGACTACTGTTAACACCTGTTAACCTTCACACAAGAAATTTAATTTTTTTTTTTTTTTTTTGGAAAGATTTGGGAATGTTGGAAAAGTTCCAAATTTGGGAATTCTGGGAATGTTAGGGAATTCTTTCCCGGACTAAATTTAGGAAATTTTAGATCCCAGACAAGCCCCCAATTTCTGTTACGGGGTCCTCCCCTATCCCCTGGTCTCGGTAAACCTCCGAACCCCGAGAGGGTCCCCAGCAGAAAGATATGTTATCCTTGGTTGAAATCAATCAAATCAATAATGAAACCACACCAAGGGTTATGAACAAACCATAATATATTATAAATCACACCGGAATCACGACACAAATAATAATAACAATTCACCATACAATCACTATTTTTAAGATGGTACCACCTTATCTCGTCCTTTAACCCAAACTCACAGTACTCCCCCAATGTCTCTGTACCCCTCCAAGGCGAGGTCGATTCGCTCCAGCGATAGTTGCATCAATGTCCGATCACAATCAATTGAGGCGTGGACGATTGAAGCAACCCCCAGGTCACGTGATCCACACCCAGCACAATAGCGGTGGAATGGGAAACCTCCCAAAGACGCGCTCCGACGTACACGTTTGCGGTTCAATCAACGAGTCTCCGTATAATCCTCAAAAGCCCCTTTCTTGCACAGCCGTCCCCGGCAACCCACCGGGGAATAATGCCCGGCCGACGCGACAAAAACCTGTTCACTGCAGGTTGCGCGCGTGGCGAAGATGGCGGACGGCTGTCACTCGAACCCGGGCTTTGAGGCAAGGATACTCCGGAACCTCAATGAGGATACCCGACGACACAGGCTCCACAGCACTCCGGCGATATCTCCTATCGCCCGAACTTCCTTTCAAGGACGCAGGGTCCACTCGCCCTGTACGCTCCACCAATCGGTCCGGAGCTTCAACCAAAACGTCTCTTCACGATCTCCTCTCGCCTCTTCTTCCTCGCTCCACCTCTTCCGGTCACGATCCGGATTTCCGGCCACATTTTACCAGGAGCGCTTTTAAACCTTTTAACCACAATAACCCTTTCCCTTAAGCCACAATAAGCATAATATCTAGAACCAACAATGATAACAATAACAACCATAATTAGGGCGGAATCCGTAACATTTGAATGTGGCTCCTTCGTCCGAGTGAGGAAACCTGGCATCGTCCGAGTGAGGAAACCTGGCATCTTCCGAAAGGGACAATCTAATTTTTCAGCGCCTCTCCAAGTTATGGAGTGGAGAGGATCTCACACATACAAACTGTCCGATGGACGGATCTGGAATGCTTCTCATTTAGCATCTGCCTGTCAAGGGAATGAAAGAGACGATACCGAGCAACCACTCCTTCCTGGCATCACCGCACCACCAGCTCAAGACCCATCAGAATCTGTGCCGGTCGGCTGGGATGCCAGAGTTCGCAGGCTTCCAGTCTGGACACGAGATTATGTGATGATGTAATCTAAAGTTCTTAGAGCATAAGAAAAGGAAGCGATGATAAACTGTTGCCATGTCTATTTATTACTTGTTTTATGGTTAATCCAGGCTGTGGCATTACTACATTTCATCTTCAAGTTAACACTATATATTGTTGGTCACTGAGTTATGGTATGCAAGTGGTTAAAGAAAGGGGGACATGTGGTGTTGTGCATGGAAGGTACGCTAGAGGGGGCGTGGCCAAGAGGAGGAGAGTTCCGGGAAAAGGACGGAGCGTGGAGAGGATTGGAACGGGACGTACGTCCGATGTTGGATTGAATAAAACAGCTGCACATTACTGAATTCTTCATTCTTAGAGTATTTTACAACACAACAATAGCCTACGCCTATCTTCAGGCTGAACAGTTGCATGGGCTCCACCTATCTTCAGGCTGAACAGTTGCATGGGCTCCACCTATCTTCAGGCTAAACAGTTGCATGGGCTCCACCTATCTTCTGACTAAACAGTTGCATGGGCTCCACCTATCTTCTGACTAAACAGTTGCATGGGCTCCACCTATCTTCTGGCTAAACAGTTGCATGGGCTCCATCTATCTTCTGGCTAAACAGTTGCATGGGCTCCATCTATCTTCTGGCTAAACAGTTGCATGGGCTCCACCTATCTTCTGGCAAAACAGTTGCAGAGGCTCCGCCTATCTTCTGGCTAAACAGTTGCATGGGCTCTGCCTATCGTCTGGCTAAACAGTTGCAGAGGCTCCGCCTATCTTCTGGCTAAACAGTTGCATGGGCTCCATCTATCTTCTGGCAAAACAGTTGCAGAGGCTCCGCCTATCTTCTGGCTAAACAGTTGCATGGGCTCTGCCTATCGTCTGGCTAAACAGTTGCAGAGGCTCCACCTATCTTCTGGCTAAACAGTTGCATGGGCTCCATCTATCTTCTGGCTGGACAGTTGTAGAGGCTCCACCTATGTTCTGATTGAACAGTTGCATGGGCTCTGCCTATCTTCTGGCTAAACAGTTGCGGAGGCTCTGCCTATCTTCTGGTTAAACAGTTGCATGGGCTCTGCCTATCTTCTGGCTAAACAGTTGCGGAGGCTCCGCCTATAGAGGCTCCGCCTATATTTCCGCATATCTCTCCAGGCCATAACTTTTTTTTAACATTTGAGCTATTGTCATCAAATTTTCACCATAGCTTCATTATGATGATTCGAAGAAGGCAATTTAATAATTTAGTGAGAAGGTCAGAAGTCAGCATCACGTAAAATCATCAATTTTCATCCAATTGACCTAAAATTTAAATTTACCATTTGAGTTTTGTCATCGAATTTTTAACAAAGCTTTATTATGAGAATATGGAGAAGGAAAATTAATAATACGGTCAAAAAGTCAAAAGGTCAAAGGTCAGCATCATATAAAATCATCACTTTTCATCCGATTGACCAGAAATTTAAAGAATTTTCATATTGTGTCCCTGAATTGGTTTACTAATCAAAAGCTAGAAGCTGATTGATTTCTTTAGAACAAAAAGTCAAATGTCAAGGTTGCATAAAATTGTAAATTTTCGTCCAATTGACCTGATATTTTAAGAATTTGCATATTGGATCACTGAATTGGTTCACCAATGAAAAGGTAGCAGCTGATTGTTTTCTTTTGTATCTAAAGCTCAAAGTTCAAGGCTGCATAAAATCATCAATTTTCATTTTGTATTTTTTTAAAACTGTTTTCGTTATTTGAAGCACATGGAAGAAGAAGAAGACGTCTGAATACAAACGGACACCGACAGGCTTTGCATCTTCAAATGCTTTCTAGTTTTACTTGCATATAAACTCAAGCTTTCTCCTATTATAATGACATTTCTTCTCCAAATGATGTCCTTTGATAACAGGTACATGGATATCAGAATAAACATCTTTTCTTTTCTCCATTTGATACCAGTTCAGTCCGTATATTTCCTTCTCCCAAAAATTCCAACAATTGTTGAATATTAAAGAAGTGCCAACAAGGAGTTTTTGATGTGTTGAAAGTCTTCTAAGCATTACATGGGGCTGAAAGCAGGAATACAGAAACTTGGGAATCTAATGTGATGACATTAGTCAACAAGAAGCTGTAAGCGGGGTGAAAGGATGAATCCACGGAGAGTTTGCCGGCCTCATTGAAGGCGGGTTTTCCTTTTTTATGGTTGGATGGGGAAGAGAATGGGATGCTGAAGCTATTCAGGTACAGGAAAAGATTGTTTGTGAAGAAGGCATCCAGGTCCAATTTTATGAACTTTGCTGTTTCTTCGGTCAGAACAATTTGTATAACTATTCAGAATTTTATGAACATTTATTTTTGTTTAATATTCTTAAAAACGAAACCTCGAGGATGCTTCTTAACCACTCGAGGATGGAGAATGAGACAGAGAAGGATGGAAAACCAGACTCAGTGCCCTAACGGTTCGAGCATCCGCTCTGTGTCCGGAGTTGGGGGTTCAAACCCCAACTGAGTCATACCAAATACTTTAGAATGGTACGTGCTGTTTCCTTGTCCGACACTCAGCATTTAAAAGAGTAAAAGCATGGAAAAACAACTTGCAGTTGCCAATACTTGCGCAGGCTCTGATGGGCCTAATGGCCTCCTCTTGTGTTGATGTTTCCTGTAAAGGAACATGTATTATAAGGAGAAAGAGAATGAGAAGTTTCCATTTTTCAGCTGCTCTATTCTCCAAAATGAACAACTTGCTTGTGTACATCTGTCGGTCGAGGACGCCTCTTCATGGTGGTTGTACCCCCAATGCAAGTCGGGGGCCAAATCTTCCCCATTCTTCCCTGCTGCCCGGATTTGTCAGGGCAGCACGGTCACCATCAGAGTGCCGAACGGTCACGATGGACCGGCCCCTTCCCTCTTCTCACTCTCTCTCTCTCTCTCTCTGTCGCCACCTATCGGCCGTCGGTGCGTTGGGTGTAGCGTCATGGCGGCTGTGAGCAACTGCTCTGTGTTTTGGTGAGTCCGTCGTGAGGTTTCCCCCCTCTCCTGCCCTCCCCTGCCCCCCTCCCTCTCCTTTTCCATCCTGTGTGCCTTGGCATTTGTTTTCATCTGTTCTACACCTTTGCCTTCGAGAGAGAGAGAGGATTGAGAGCGGGCCCATTTTGGGTGCGGCCTACTGGCGTTGACGGCGCGTTGTAAGCCATTTCTGTGCTTATAATGCACGTTTATTTTTTACTTTAGTTCGTTTATTTAGGTTTGATACCCTCTTGTCCGGCTCGGACAAGCGGGGGGAGGGGGGGGGTATTTTCGCCGGAATGGCGAATGTACGCTCTCGTCGCGATGACTTTGAAGGCTTAACCAGGAAGCACGCGTTTGTGTGCGTGCCTCCGGATGGAGTCCCTGTCGAGGACATCATCCTCGCTGTGGGGAGCATTGTTGGGGATGAAAATATACGTGCAGCTTCGCGTATGAACCAGAAAGTGGTGGTGTTCGTTTCGGACGAGGAACTCGTCCATGACGTGGTAAGTGCGGGAATAACCACGGAAAGCGGTCACTTTATGATGGCGTCGCCGCTATTAACTCCCGCGGCGAGAGTGGTTATTTCTAACGTACCACCATTTATCCCAAATGACAAGTTAATGACCGTGCTATCACGGTACGGTAAAATGGTATCGAGGATTTCAACAATCCCTCTTGGGTGTCGGAATGAACGTGTTAAGCACGTAATGAGCTTCCGCAGACAGGTGTATATGGTCCTTCCAGACCGTGGGGACGACACAGGCCTCAACATCACTTTCAAAATTAATTTTGAAGAGGCAAATTTCCAGCTATACGCATCGTCCACCACCTTAACATGCTTTCAGTGTGGAGCGTATGGACATTTAAAACGTTCTTGTCCCAAAGCCTCGTGTGTCAGGTGTGGCAAGACAGGTCACACTGCCATAGTTTGTAAGGAGGAGGTTGCTCTGCTAATGAATACGCCCAGTGGGAGGGAGGTTAACGCTGCTCCACTAATGAATACTCCCAGTGGGAGGGAGGTTAACGTTGCTCCACTAATTGAGATTCCCAGTGGGGGGGGAGGTTAACGCATTGCCACCGCTTAAAATTCCTAATGAGGGTGAATCCAGTGTTCCAAGCGTGAACGTATTTATTCCTCCTCAGCAAAATGTTGAAATGGACACTGATAGTAAAGTGGGGACGAGTAAACGAAGGGCTCCGGATGATAATGACTCATCTGGAGCAGGTAAAAAGGTTGTGCTCGATTTGCAGGCTGTTGGTGGAAAAACTCTTCAGGATGCACCTGGAATCTCTCTGCAAAGCGTGGACCAAATAAATAAAGAGGAAAACCCAGAAAAGAGCATCAGGGTTCAGCCGCTAAAACAACGCGCTTCCATTACTCACACAGACGACGTTAATGATGTAAATAATTCAGGCCACGATACCATGAATGGTGCATCATTGATCCAAGCGAATGTCGCCGAACAGGCTGACATCCATAATAAATCTGCCAATATAGCAGATAAGGGTGGAAACATAAATCCACAGGAATGTGGGAATAATGATTTCATGCCAATTGAGGAAATCAGTAATCAATGTGCTGATGTTTCCCAAACACAGCACTGCGTGGACCCCCCAGACAAGGGAAGGCTAGGTTGCATAGCAGGAGAAGAAAACGGTATTGACCCAGACCCCATTGGACCACTTTCTGATTTATCAGAATCGGAAGAGGAGGTGGAGGTAACAGCATTATCACAATTAATGGCAGATCAACCCCCAACCCCTCCCCATATTGTTCTGTCATTCCTCAATGAAACGTATAGACAGCGAAATGTCATCATTGGGGATCATTTCCCTGATTTGGCTCCCTTTATTCAGGCTGCAAAACTAGTCATAAAAAAATCTGAGGAACTAAACCTAACAAAATCGCAGTTTCATCGACTAAAGAAAATCATAACAAAGGCAAAGAGTGAGTACTCACAGTGTCAGACAAAATTTACTAATGAGTGATGAAGACGCTTAATCTTGCAACACTCAATATAAATGGTGGTGGGGCCAGTCACGTCCGCCAGATCCAAGTGAATAGTTTATTCAAACGGAAACAAGTTGATGTAATATTACTGCAAGAAACTCATATTATTGAGAAGGTTGAACATGACTGGTGCAGCATGTTCAAAGGTAAATGTTTCTTCAGTAATATGTCATCTGTATCTGCTGGAGTGGGGTTTTTGTTAAAACCAGGACTTGTACCTGAATCTTGCCTCTTTCAGGAGGTGATTCGGGGACGTTTTGCCTCCCTAGAATTGGTGATCAATAGCCTGAAGCTTATTATTTTTAATGTATATGCACCAAGTGAGAGTACTGACCGTAAAGCCTTCTTTACTGAAGTGATAAACCATTTAAATTTGTTTGACCCAAATCATTGCATATGCATGGGGGGAGATTTCAATTGTACGCTAGAGCCCAAAATAGACAGAAATTCACCGGAACCACATCCCGAGTCCCATGGTGACCTCTCCCAGTTTCTTTCAGGTGGGGCTTTTTTGGATGTATGGCGATTGATGCACCCAAATGACCGGCAGTTTACATGGTGTTGATGCTCCAATGGCCAAGTATCCTTAGCGAGGCTTGACCGCTGGTACATCACCCCACGATTAAGGAATATTGTAACCTCCTCAACTATTACCCCTTCCATCTTCTCTGACCACCACATGGTCACGATGGGCCTATCTTTCCCTCAATTCAAATGGAGGAGCGCCTATTGGAAATTCAATACAAGTCTTTTGGATGATACCCTGTTTAAGGAAGCCTTTCGCATCCTATGGATAGCTATAGTTGGAAAAAAGCCCCTCTTTGCTTCCACTAACCTTTGGTGGGATAATATGAAAACTCATATACGACTGTTTTGTCAACAGTTTAATTCCCACATCACTCATGAAAGTCAAATCACATTGGCACGGTTGGAAACCGAAATTCTAAAACTGCAAAACAAAATGGCAGAGCAAGAAAATGAGACAAATTATAAATTGCTCCTTGAAAAAAGGACCCAACTCCGGGAACTATTACAGGAGAAGGCTGCAGGACTACTAGTTAGACTGAGAGTAAAAAGCATTAAAGTATCGGATAGTCCTAGCAAAGCCTTCTTTCACTTAGAAGCTGAAACGAAGCCTCCCCAGCTTATTTTATCAGTTAAGGACCCCAGTGGGAATGAAATTACAAGTTCTGATGGGGTAAAAATCACTATTAGAAAGTATTATTCTGAACTATTTGCTAAAAAAGATATATATGAGGATAAAATAAAATGTTTTACCTCCCATCTCCCAACCCTAACTGAGACTCAACGCCTGGAGCTGGATGTGCCTTTAAGCCTTGATGAGTTACAGCGTGCCCTGGTTGGAATGGAATCTGGAAAGGCTCCGGGAATTGATGGCCTGCCAGCTGAGTTTTACATGGAATTTTGGGACATTTTGGGCCCGGAACTATTGATTGTATTCCAAGAATCCTTGCGAAAAGGTGTAATGCCACTAAGTCTAAGGAGAGCAGTGGTGAGTCTTCTCCCAAAGTCAGGAGATCTCTGGCGGATGGAGAATTGGAGACCGGTTTCAATAATGTGCACTGACTATAAAATGGTTTCGAAAGCAATGGCAAATCGTTTGAAAAAAGTCATTGGTGATCTGGTTTTACCTGATCAGACATTCTGCATCCCCAGTCGTTCGATTTACGATAACATTTTTTTCGTGCGGGATTTAATGTATGCTCGCCATGACCAAAATGATTTTGGAATATGTTTTCTAGACTTTGAAAAAGCCTTTGACAGCATTGACCATGTTTTCTTGTGCCATGTTCTTGAAGCATGTGGGTTTGGGGTAATTTTCAGGGCCTTTATAACTCTATTGTACACTGACATCTCCAGTGTAATTAAGGTGAACAATGAACTGGTTCCCCCCATAAAGGTTCAGAGGGGGGTACGGCAGGGTTGCCCAGTCTCAGGTTTGCTTTTTGCGTTAGCAATGGAGCCATTACTTTGCACACTGAGAAAGAATATCTCTGGCCTGACCTGTTTTCCTGGAAGCCCACCAATGACTATATCGGCCTATGCAGATGATGTTTGCGTCATTATAAAAAACCACCAAGACATTGTTGCTCTTGTAAAGTCCTTAAGAACCTTTTTCATGGCTTCATCTCTGAAGGTTAATTGGATGAAAAGCAAAGCTCTTTGGGTGCCATACCTTAATAGTTGCCTACCTGTCTCAACACATCTGCCTGCTCTTCCAGAAAACTTGGAGTGGAAAGCAGATGGTGTTGATTACCTTGGTGTGTCCCTGGGCTCTACACAATTTGAGAAAAGGAATTGGGAAGGTGTGACTGGAGAAATAGACAGGAGGCTGAACCTGTGGAAAAGAGCCCTACCGCACCTCTCATTTAAGGGCCGAGTCTTAGTGGCAAACAACTTGGTTGCTACAACGTTGTGGCATCGCTTTATTTGCCTGCAACCACCAGAAGTGCTGCTGGACAGGATACAGGCCAAACTTGTGGACTTTTTTTGGGGAGGCCATCATTGGCTGCGGCCAAGCGTAATATGCCATACTTCATCTGAAGGTGGTCAGAGCCTTGTTCACGTGAGATCCCGTCTCATGGCTTTTCGCCTGTGCTCCATTCAACGCCTCCTATTTGGTGAAAACCTGCCAAACCATGCCTTGGCTTGCCATATTTTACAGCAGGCGGGTAGACTCGGCTATGGTCTCGAAGTATTCCTGACTCACCTTAAGTACGTGAATACATCAACGCTCCCCATATTTTACCAGAGCCTTCTCAGTGCCTGGGAAAGACTTTCCGTGAGCCGTAAAGCGGACACTTACTCCCCAGGGATGTTCGAGGTTGAACCCCTGTTCTTCAATCCTCTCTTCCCTGATGTTCTCAAGAGTCGTCATTTGTGCCAACGCTTTATTGAGGCAGGCATAAACAAAGTATGGCACCTTCGGCTAAACTCCGGTGTCGGGTGGAGGAATGTGGAGGAAATTTCAACCTTGATGGCGATTCGGTCCAAGAGGACAATTGGAACGATTTTGAGGAAAGTTGTTCAAAAACGTCATCAGCTACAGAAACTTTGGACTTGGAATACTTTTGGACACCCCAACGAGTCCCCGTTTCCGAAACTGATTTTTGACTGCTTTCCCAAGGAACTTCCACCTGTTAGCACAGGGACAAGTGTATTGCACGCTGAGAGCAGCAAGAGCCTGTATAGGTGGTGGTTATCTCAAGTTCTTGGTATTCCTCCGCTAAATGGAGTAGCACGATGGAAGAGGCTACTCCCTGCCGGGCCCCCCAATGAACCTGTATGGGAATCAATGTATTGTAAGCTGATTAACAAAAGAACAGGTGATCTTCAGTGGCGCCTTGCCCACTGGATCATCCCATGCAATACATATGTATGGAATTTTGCCCCAATATCTGCATGTTGCCCCTTTTGTTCTGTAAATGAGGATGTTTTTCTTTTTTTTATTGGTTGTGAAAGACTTTTTCCTTTATTTGAATGGTTAGACTTTGTGTCGTTCAAAATGAATTTCAGATTTACTTTTCGATCCTTTATTTTGGGGCTCAAAAAGAGACAGCAACACAACAAAGAATATGAACTGTTGTGCTTTTTTGTAGCTACAGCAAAGCTTGCTACTTACCTGTCCAGAAAGGAGAAGCGGAATTGGTATGCCCATTCATCAATGCAATGTCATGACGTTTTTCAATGCACTGTGTGCTGCAAGGCTAAAACATGAGTTTGAGTTTTCCAAGATCATGGGTGAAATTGATGGATTTGTAGAAAAATGGTGTCTGAAAAGTGTCTGTGAAGTCTGCCAAAACGAGTTGGTATTATTTTTCTCTTGATTGTTCATAATTTCTACACTTCGTAGTATTGCTGCAGAAGATTGCATTTGTTTTCGGTAAAATTTGAACTGATCAGCGTATGTATCTGTATTGTTTCCTCGCTTCATCGTTTTCTCTTGTTTTTGGCTTTGTTGATTTTATACACTGTACATCCATGCACTTTATATTTTTTGGAATAAAAGGACGTCAAAAGTCAAAGTCTCTCTCTCTCTCTCTCTGTCTCTCTCTCTAACTCTGTCGTGGCCCTAACTTTGTTAAGGCAGGGGTACACCATCCTGGATGTGGGGGATCTCTGGGTCACTCCTGCAAGATCGATTGGCTGTCTCCATGTCGCATGTCGCGGGCTTGTCCGACAGAACCATCCGGGGCAATACAACAACAACTTGCTTGTGTAAAGTTTTTAAAAGTATGATATCAGAATGTCTCACTTTGAAAGGTAATTCATACAAATACAGTTTAACGCACTGTAAAAGTCATGGTTGAAACCCCATTTTTGCCTTTCGAGCAATTTCTTTCGGGAGGTTCACAGAATCTTTTTTATGTCACATGTATTTTATTGTTGGCATCACCTGGCTGGAGTCACTAGTGTAACTGCTGATGATACTACAGTTCATGTCTCATGAGAATTGGCCCGTTGTGGTTGCACACCCCAGTGACAAATCCCCACTATTTAATACCTGAATGAACTATTTTCAAAACAACCTTTGAAGGACACTTCTCAATGCTTCTTTGCTCGTCTGTAACAAAATTTTTCAATCTACCTGCAGATAAATCTTGATATTTACTTGAAGAGTATTTGCAATTCCTACCCAGTACATCTACAAAACCCTTTTACTAAAAATTGTCTCCACCTACAATCTGCTGTGACCAGCTCAGTGTATTCATGATGTTTTTCCATGCATGTATGAATCATCCCACAAAGATGTTTATTTTAGAAATAAAAGCTGCATTACTCAACTTTCTTCTGAGCAGGAAGAGTTTCAATCTACAGTTGAAAGGCAGACAATCCAGTTC
This sequence comes from Myxine glutinosa, assembly GCF_964187855.1. Lineage (NCBI taxonomy): Eukaryota > Metazoa > Chordata > Myxini > Myxiniformes > Myxinidae > Myxine > Myxine glutinosa. The sequence goes on along the minus strand of NC_136263.1, from coordinate 24,392,495 downwards.
ATTGTCTGCATTAAATTCTCTTTTCCGTCTCATTTTTAACTACCTTGGGAAAAAAAAACCCAAGGTTATGGAGACAAATCCAAATGGGGTGTTTTTTAGTGAAATATTTTCACCAAGCTTTCACAAATATCCTCAAATTTTCCTGAAAAGTTTTTACAATTCCTACCAAATTCCTCTGCAAAAAAAATTTGCTACAATTTCCCATAATGCGTTTGTAATTTTTTTTGGTTTTTTTTATCCTTTGGTTTTCAGATTATAAAAACGTGAAATCCTTTTCAAACAAACAACTGGCATCTAAACAAGAGGGCAGCATTTGTATGTACGGCTGCCATTGAAAACATTACTTCGGACAGTGCGACATTTTCCGACCACAGGCAGGTTCCTTTGCATGTCTGCTCACGTTAAACTTCTCTAAAATACCTTCGGCGCTCCTGGCATACAGCAATACAGGAATGCAAGAAATTATTTTTGGCAAGGTTGTACAGCGCTCTGAAAGCCACTCAGACACTACCAGGCGAGGCTGAGCTGAACCTACAGGGGTTCCAAATTATTTTTGGATTCTCGAAGTATACACATCAGACCTGAATATTTCTTAAACTTTAACAAGTTGTATTACTTCAAATAAAGAAGCAGTTTTTATGTAAAGAATAATTGGCATGGTTTGGGATTGACTGGCTTGACCAGGAGTTAGGCGTTGGTGGGTGGAGGTACCACAGACGAAGGAGCGATGTGACAGAGTGCACTTCAATGTGAGGGATCTCTGGGTCGCTCCTGTGGGATCAATCGGCTATCTCTGTGCCGCTGATCTGTTCAACCAGAACTGACCGGGGCAACACAACAACATACAAGTTTTTGAAAATTAAAGGTGCACTGCAGTGCCGTTGTTGATGTGAAATCCTGAAAAAAAGGATATATATTTTGGAAATTGTATTTGGGAGATTTACCTAAAAAGGACTTTTCCCAAAAGGTAGGCAGTTATTTCATCCCTAAGCCCTCTTCCTCTTGGCTACATCTCCTAACTACTTGCTTTGGAGGTGCTCGGATAGTTAGCAAAAAACACAAAACATCTGTTTGAGTCTTTGGAGCCATGAATCAATGCAGTGTCGTCTGGACAGACATACGTGACTGTGGTTGAGCGTGAATGATTTCATGTGAATTGAACAAGTTGTAATGGCATAACAGCTGGGATAGATCCATCTTTCCAGCAAGGGAAGAGCGTAAATGGAGGCAACATTGCAAAGTAGGCGGACATGCGTTCACAATTAAACAATGTGATAATACCAGACATGGAAAAGCTTATTCCAAAAGTTAAGCAAAAAAACAAAACTTCATCAAACACATCCTGGACACTAAATTTTTAGGACGTTTGCCAATCAGATTAATTTGAACTGCAACAACGCAGTGCAGAAAGTGTACAATATTAACCAAAGTCGATTGTGAGGAGTATGATGTCATTGTAGTAAGTGAGAGTTGGTTTAATAAGGAGAATATAGTTGGAGCACAGGACAAGAAGGCTACGAGGTGTATCGGTGTGATGGGAAAGGGAAGATAGGAGGAGGTCTGCCAATCTGCGTAAAAGACAATCTTTTATCGAGAATAAGAAATGACATTAAGGAAGGAACTAATGTAGAGGATTCAGGGTGGATTGAGATTGGAGATTGTAAGAAGAATAAGATACTTGTAGGATACGTTTCCAGGGCTCCTGGTATGAAGAAGGAGCAGGAGAGAGGGAATCATGAAAATTTCAGAAAGGCCTGTGGACATGGTGGAAAACAAGACAAATTAAACCCATTATGGGAGATTTAAATTTGCCAGGGATAGATTGGGTCCAGGAACAGGGAAAGAGGAGAACCGAAGAGGATTTTATATATGTAATCCAGGATTGCTTTCTGTTATGTTAAGGTGTTATGTGTGTGACCTGTGACTTTACCTGTGACCTCTGACCATTATAACATAACTAGGGCATGCCCGTACTATATCTATATCTAAAATTATATCCCCCCCCTCTATTTACATGAAATGGTTTGGTCCAAAGCGAACGGCTTGCGAGTACGGTGACAATCCCCCCCCTCTATTTACATGAAATGGTTTGGTCCAAAGCGAACGGCTTGCGAGTACGGTGACAATCCCCCCCCCCCCCCCTCTATTTACATGAAATGGTTTGGTCCAAAGCGAACGGCTTGCGGAGTTTGGTAAAGAAATCGCCATAGCGTGCACAAACGCGCAGGAAAGCGAAAGAATCGCAAATTAGTTTTAATTAGTTTTAAAACATAGTTTAACGCCAACATAGCGGCAACATAGTTTGCCAACGTGAAATAAATGAATACGCTCTCAAATGTGCCGTCCGAGGCAGAGTCTGTTCGCCACGTTCGGCACACGTGATAACTCGCTGCTCTCTGATTGGTTGAATCGTTTTTTGGACATAGCTCGGTAACTACTTGTCCGATTAATATGAAACCTTGAAAAGGCACATCCTCGGGTCCCCAGCAATATACCTGGCAAGTTTCAAGTATATCGGACCCGTGGTTGTCAAGAAACAGCGGTCACAGACAAACACACAGACATACACACACACACACACACACACACACACACACACACACACACACACAGAGATTACTGGAATTATAGATAGATGTTGGAGTGACCTTATATAAAACTAGTGAATTACCCGTGCTACGCACAGGTGGGAAGCCAAAAGCAAACAATCAATGTGGAAACGGTGAATGCTAAACCATGAACCAATAAATTCCACATTCCTGTGCCGCCTTCAGTCGAACGTCAGGTATGGACAGCAGGTTCGTGAATGGCTTGGGCAAAATAACGGCAAATGCCAAACAGTGAACCAATAAATTCCACATTCCTGTGCCACCTTCAGTTGAACGTCAGACATGGACAGCCGGTTCGTGAATGACTTGGGCAAAAACCGGACCCCGCCTGAATGGTTCTATCCCCAGTCAATTGCGAATGTGCATATGGCAAATCTGCGAATGTCACGTTTCGAAAGTAGAAACCCTCACATCATCTCCATTTAACCTCAATATCTCCATTTTCATTTCAAACAGCATCATTCCAATCAAACATTAATACTGTAACAAAATACTGTTAAATGACGATTGTATTGAGATATTATCAAACCAACTCATTGTCGTCATCTGTCCACCTCTGGATTCGGGGCAGCTCGGTATCGAGTCAATTTCAAAATCATAATTTTATTGAGGAATTTATGAAACCTCCTACCTACCTTATAACATCCATTGGGACACCTAAACATTCCACAGAAGATTTGGCAGGGCTAGCCCCAAAACTGAGGCAGTAGTTTGTGGATGGACGGACAGACACTCCTGTTTTATCATATGGATTACCAAAACTAATGGAGAGGTATTTTAATGAAAAAGGCTTAGGTGTTCATTAATTTCTTGCCTCATAGTCATGGGTAATGGCACCAGGAGAGGTATCAGGCCGTGATGTCCTGGAGGAGACCACATTACCAACGGCATGGTCAATGACCCGGCGGGCAAAACATCATTGCTGGAGGTTATAAAGGCTGCCAGCCACAAGAGGTGTGCAGAAAATTTAAGGTAAGTTCAAGCTCAGAGTAGGAGTGGTCCTTCTGGAGAAGCAGTCGAAGTAGGACCTTGTCCATGCCACATCTCGGAATGAGTCGAGCAGTCTCCGCTGCTGGAGTTTCGGGGGTTGGAGCAGCTTTCAGCACAGCATCCAGGAAGATTTCCGGTACAAGTTGCACCTCGAATCACCTACCGCTGGGTCCAAATTGCCATTGTGCCATCCCGGTGTCTCCTGAAGAAAGACTCTACCTCCCTCTGCTCCCCCAACGCTCTCCCCCATTCCCAATGTCTCACTCTCCCAGTTGTCTTGCATTCCTGGATGAGATTATTTTAAGCTAGGTGTTGAGGCATTCCCTGTTTCGATTAAGCGGTACTGTTGGGTTTGTCATCTTTTCCCCTTTGACTTGTTAGTCCATCAGGTGGAGGGGTCTATCGGTACCAACTGGGTGGACAAGGTTCATTGGTATAATTTGATAGCTCTGTGTGTCAGGATACCATTTATGCCTGGTAGCAGTTTCAAATGAGTAGCTTTCATTTCAAAATTTGGTGTTCAAATAAACCTCGATCAGTTCAATGTCTCGTACAAACGTCCTTGTAAGTCATTAACACTCCAAAGATTCTGGTCATATATGTGATGACTGAATATAATATACATATAAATAAGGTACCAAATGAAAGCTTTCACTCTGCTGGTACCTCCAAATGCTCTTTTTTTTTTTTTTCTAAAACACTGCAAACTAGAACGGCACTCAATAGAGAGCATACCTCCACCTGGTTGGCCATATCACTCAATGGTGAAGAATCACTTCAATAACTCTCATATTCGAATCCACATTCAGATCTTCACCAAAATCGAATCTCTTTGTCCTTGTCAGACACCAAACCGGTCCACCAAGTTTTGTCCAAATCCGTCCACAACCTTTTGAGATATCCTGCTATGTATCGTTTTTGACCCGATCTCCTAATGGTGAAGAATCACTTGAAAGATTCTAGTAGCCGGATCCGAATCCGGATCTTCACCAAAATCGAATCATTTCGTCTTTGTCACCTACGCTACATCTCTGCTAAATTTCGTCCGAATCCGTCCTCAACTTTTTGAGATATTTTGTTCACAAACAAACAAACAGACAGGGGTGAAAACATAACCTCCATCCTCCACCTTTGGTGGCGGAGGTAATAAACTGCTGAAAGAAGGAAAGAAGTCTTTTGAGGAAGGAATTCTCAGAACTATTGATTTTAGAATCCATTGAGCTAATAGACGAGACTGTCAGGGAGACAGCAGATTTTATATCTGATTTGCCAAACTACCAGACAAATCAGTATCTCGACAGGTCTCCGAAGAAGATCAAGGAAACAAACAGTTTCACAAGAATGTGGTCAGAGGAGCCAAGAGGGGCAGAGGAAGAGCTGGACAGGCTTGAGCAGAAGTACCACCTTTATAGTGCAGCGGCATAGCAAACCAATTGTGCATTTTGTGATGGAAGCACCAAATTTGGCAGAATGATAGAATATTATATGGAGAACATTTTCAGATATGGAACCACTTTGGAATTCACCCCAATGTGGCCGCCATATTGGATTTCAAAATGGCGGCTTAAAAATCTTTAATTACAAATATTTCTGGTTCTATACCAGCTACAGCCTTGATTTTAGTGTCTGGATGTACAAACTTGAGGTCAAGGAATTGAATGGTTCTACTTAGAAGTTGATTTACTGACGCCATATTGGATTCCAAGATGGCGGCTTCCGAAAATCTGCTGACCGATATCTCTGGTTCTATGCCAGCTAGATACTTGATTCTGGTGTCTAGATGTACATTTCTGAGGTCAATGAATTATTACAGGGCAATTATTATTATTATTATTATTATTATTATTGTTATTTACTTGGCATCAAACACATGAAATCATACAATATGACATTGCACATATAACAGTAGCCTGTTCATGTACACTCCCCCAAGATGCCAGGAAAGAAAAAAGCAATTCAAGAACACTATGGCCAATAGGCCTTTCTTAACAATTTGAGGGAGTGTACCGTGGACAGCTAAAGATTATATATACAATACAAAATATTATTCCGAATAGATAATACAAATCGGGATTATATAATCAAAATTAAATTATATGAAAAGAATACACATATGTGGGTAAGAATTTACTCTACAACAGCATAAATCAATAATACATTGTATAATATGTACTGAAACCACAGAAGATTGTACACACACTCTCAAACACACAAGCAGGCACGCACCCACTCTCACCACCCAGACACATACACACACTTTCACTAACACACACTAACATACATCATGCACATTACCTGTTCACCGTCAGTAGCAATCAGCTGTTTGTCTGGCACATCGATGGACTCCGTGACCTGCTTAGACAGAAAGCTGAAGAGTTCCTCCTTGTTCTCGTCGACACGGAGGAAACTGTGCCAGTTGCCTGGTAGGAGGGCAGAGCCAGTGACACGTCTGCGTATTCCCTTGCCTCTGTTGGTCCTTGCAGTTGCCTTCAGGCTGCCTGACTTTGCATAGCGGTCCCACACTAGATCGAGACGAGATCGATGTTGAAGCTGTGACATAATGTATGGAACGAATACTTTTGTGGCATAGTCAAGAAATGTTTTGGTCTGGCCTGGGCTCAGCATTTGAACTATTACAGCTCCATCGAGGATCACAGAAGATACTTGTGGTGGGTCCGACTTTGTTTCGACAAGCTGTTCTAAGGGCTGCAACAAGTCAGCTTTGGAACCAAAGCGGAGCTGTCCATTTTGCGAGAGTGCTGGCGGATGTGCGCTGTTCTCATGTTTGAAGAACTGCTCGAGACCCCCATCTCTGGTTTGGCATGCGATGTATAGTCTGGAGAAGAGCTCTGAATCACTCTTTGCAGAGGCTACTTGTTGTTTGCTCTTCTGGGCAGCTTTGACCTTGATGGATGAAAACAACGGGAGTTTGTTGCGTTTGATGACATCATTGAGTGGCTTGGATCTGTCTGCCAGACGTTCCTTCTCAAATGAATGGAACTGATCTCTCCCAATCTGTACAGCTGTACGCACAGTATCTACAACAGCTGGGCCCAAGATCTCCAGTGTGCCCAGGACCAGCAAATCTGTGCTTTCTTCTTCAAAGGGGCTGCCCATCTCTTCGATGACTGTTGTCAGTGCACGGACATCTTGGACGAACTTCTTCTGCACACTGTCGGTTTGCTCATGGTGGTGGGTGTGCTCTCCCCTTTGGCGCAGTTGCTGTGAGGTCTCAAATTCTGTGATGACCCGAGCAACTTCGGGGCCAGCCACCATCCACCGTCGAAGGGCACTTGGATTTTCAGTTAGGCCCACTGCCCCGCCATCGCCTTTGACCGTGGCATTGTTTTGTTCATGAGCCTGGTCTAGGGAGATGGCGGAGAAAGCATGCCTAGTCTTCTTGGATGTGAAGTGCCCCGCATGGAACTTGGCAGCAACATCTGGGTGTTTCTCTGCAATGCCAACCATGTCCCTGATGTGGACTGGTAACCAGCGAGCATAGTGGATATGGTCCAATGCAGCGAACCATGCAGCTAGCTCTGGTAGGGTGTCCATGTACAGCGTGAAGTTGGACTCTCTCAGTGAACGTATGTAGAGGAGTATACAGAGCTCCAGGTTAAGTACAGTGGCCCAGTACTGAAACTGTGGACATGCCGCTGCTCTCTGGTCACACCATGCCTCGAACTCCAATGGTTCCTCATCTCTTGCAGTTGCTCTTTCGTTGTATATGTCATATGCACGATGCTGCAGTATGTGTAGGGCAGCAACAGTTACTTGGTGGGCGTGTCTTGTACGGCTGACGTGAGCTGCACGCAAGAAGGAGTCTGCTGTGCCAGCTGTTGCTATCTCTGCCTGAACCAATGCCTGTGTCCAACCGCTGTCTTGCAGCCAGTCTCCTGCTGTCTTCAAAGCTGCCATCTCTGTGTGTAGACCACCCAGCATGACCACAAAGAGATCTTCACCATGTGTGTCTGGCCAGTTCCATTGCACCTGCTTGGCGATCGCATAAAGTGGTTGGTCCAGTGTGACGACGGGTATCTGTCCAGGGTTTAGCTCATTGATCGCTGCTTTCACGACATCCATGGCATGGCGGATCATTGGCACTGAGTGGGCTTGGTCATGGAAGAGGGGAAGCAAGGCAGTGGGTGTGACTGTGATACTAGTATCCTTGGCCGATTGGTTCTCTGCGTGATGTGCAGCCCAAGAAATGTTTCCTGGATTCTGTGTGTCACCACTGTCACATGCATCCTTCACAGTCTGGAGCCACCTCTTCTCTTTATCCAGTTCAGCTTGTGCAGGATTCCTCTGCAGCGACGCCTGGGTTCCAGCTGGTACAGGGTGGCTTTTGGCAAGTGAACTAACTGGTTGTACATCTGTGTAATACCGTGGAAGGTCCTCCACAGTCTTGACATTTGAGACACCCCCGATGATGACAATACCTCGGTCTGTGCCTTGATTGTCATAGTCTGGATGTTGTATCAATGAAATACCAGTTCCGTGGAAGGAGTCGTGTGCTGTCGTGGAACTGGGATTGTGGTCTATATTATCCACAGCTGATGTGGTGAACACTCCACCGCGGAGCTTTGGGGGACAGACCACCTTCTCCGCCCGAAAGCGCTGACAGACCCCGTTCCCCAGCTCTGCAGAGATCCGTAGCACTCTATCATAGGCAATGCTGATCCCTAGTCCAGATAATGTGTCAACCAGTTCCCTCTTTCTCGTATGGGCTTGAAGCATCAAGCCAAGATATATTGGCAAAGGAGTCTCTTGACTAATGCTGTGTCGTACGTCTGTGCCTGCACCTCTCCTCTCATGCTTCACACTGTTGTATTTGAGAAGTTGAGCTATTGTCACAGACGCCGATGTCGATGACTGACATGCCTGATCTTTGATGCCTGCGCCCTCTAAAATCATGGAGACCATTGTCAGCAGCAGTTGTGGCACAGACTCTTCTTGACATTTGTTTGAGAAGGACCCATTGAAAGGCTGAGATGACTGGAACATATCCTTCCTTATAATCCCTGCAGCTCGTGCCAGGTGCACAACATCACTGTCAATATCATGTTGACATGCCTTGGCTAATGCACTGCCAATGTCTTCCTGAAACACCAGCAGGACATCTCTTCCCTGCCTGTGCTCCTGCAGATCAGGGAAGTGTGCCAGGATACGCTCCTTGAGTCTGGTTGTATGGACTCGTGTTTCCAGCACAACTCCGAACTGTTCCATTCTCATTGTGTAGAGCTTGGTGAGGTCTGCCATCTTGAATACAGGAGCAGTGTCTTCTTCTTTAGCAGTTTCCTCTATGTACGTTACCAGTTCAGCAAGGACTATTGCTGAAATGACATCTACCGTGCTCTGGTTTTGCTCAGCAAGCTTTTTTGCTGCCCTCACGCGGTTGTATAGGGATGTCAAACATTTCTTATGGTACTTGGCCTCTCTTGCGACCATGTCCCCAGCACTCAGTTGGGCTAACAAAGTGGTATCCTGAAGAAACTCTGCAGCCTTGCGAACGTGTTTATCTAGTTCCAATGTCGCTGCTTGATGAAACTCCAAACCAAGCTCTTGCTGGCAGAAGAAGCACAAATTGTCGCATATGCTATCAACACAAGCTGCCTGAGACCTAGTAAGCTTGTACTTATCTGTGATTGTACTGGGGATAGGGCTTCCCTCTGGATGACTTCTCTTCTGTACCCGCTGTCGCTTGGTAGTGTTATATTTCACCCTGCATGACTTGTGCCACTTGGCTTGGTGGGCAGCTAGAGTGGCAGCTATCCCTTGGCCTTCATCCAGTCGTTGCAAGTCCACGTCTTGTGGCAGCTTGCCTAGTTTATTGAATGCTGATAGATTGTCTTCAAGTGTCTTGTATCCAGCACCTGCATCAGTTCTTTTCGTGACAGCAGGACACTGTAGGGACTCTCCTATATCAACTTGACACAGAACACAGAGTTCCCAGTCCAGTGGCGTCTTTGGCGTTGAAGTTACATGCTTGGTAACATGAACTAACTTGAACTGCTTCGACATGATTGAAACCTGGATGGAGCAAACAAACAAAAAAGTCGTTTAATTAGGGGTTAATCAACGGACCAGCATGTTTTATCTACAGGACAATACACGACCCCCCCTGAAATTTGACACCAAATGACCTCTTTTAGGGGTATTTTGGCCGAAATTTTCAAATTTTTCACTCCCCAGACCCCTAGATGTTCCCTTGAGCTCAGAATCGCCGCTGTAATGTGTCTACTGATGTTAGAAAAGATATAGGGTGAATGGGGCAATAATTGTGCCTGTAGGATTTGTTTCCGCCACCCCCCCTAAGGGTTACAGATTTTTAAAGCCGCCATTTTGAAATCCAATATGGCGGCGACCTTGGGTGAATTTCAAAGTGGTTCCATATCTGAAAATGTTCTAAATATAACATTCTATCATTGTGCCAAATTTGGTGCTTCCATCACAAAATGCACAATTCTTCTTAAATTTTTGCTATGCCGCTGCACTATTAGAGGCACCTTTAGAGACCATTTTTCCCCGCAGAGCAGGGGTTGGCCTTTTTCGGGCCTTGAGCAGAAGTACGAGTTGAAAAAGAGAAGGTTTGAGCAAGGGCAGCTGTTTCGCCAAAGGACTTCGCTGAAACACTGTGGACGATAGTTTGCGCATTGACTCCCAGCCAACTGGCATGGTCGCAAATGATGTCTCCACAGATGCGAAAGTGAGGATTGCAGTGGGAAGAGAGCAAAGAATCCATGCTTCGAGAAAGAGCCTCATAAATGATGAGCTGGAGAGAGGCTTTTGGAATAATCATCTTCCGACTCTATTCTCTCCATTCCCTCTGATCTCAAAATTTGACCTGTTTATTATAAAAAAAAAATTTTTTTAAATAAAGAGTCAGATTTTAACCCTTATGGCCTTTTTTTGTTTGTTTTGTATACAGAATCGAGGCTCGTGAAAGAGCTAACATTTATCACACAAAAAAAATCAAACAGACACGCAAAGTATATGACAAGCGGAGCGCTAGACAAGATTGGGAGAGAAGGGGAAAAGTCAAGATGGGGGAGAGAAGGACCTGAAAGTTTCAGAAGTTATGTGAACAAATAGTTGAGGCAAGGGAAGAAGACTTTCCCAGTCGGAGGAAAACTCTGTCGAAGTCAATTTGAGCGCTGGGATTTCATCGAATTAATTTTTTTTGTATACAAGATCGAGGCTCATGTAAGAGCTAACATCAATCACAAAAAAAACAATCGTACAAACAAAACATACATTAAATGGGGCGGGAGACAATATGGGGAGAGAGAGGGAAGCACACAAGTACAACTTTTGAGAGCAGGGACATCGGGAGATCTGTGGGAGGGAAAGGGCTCGGGGGGAGGAGGCGTGGGAGGGGGGGGGGGTGGGAGAGGTATAAAACACATGGACACTGCTAGAACTTCCAGGAAAGAAATCGGAATTTAAATAAAAAAAGTGGATCTGCGGTGAATTTGACGAAGGTATGCTAACCGCAGTGGGAAGCAAACTAAAGTTGATGCTTCAGAGGAAGTGAGGAGCAGTCAGGCCTGTGCGTAGCTTGTCGAGGTTAGGCTGAACGCCAAAAAAAGCTACATTCTTATCTCTAACAGCCTCAAATTCAATGTGGGATCCACGTGTTGAGTCGACGCCGGTGGATTCACTTGACAGATTCAAATACAAGATGTCCCTGGAGTGACGTCATGCTCCAGTGATGCTGAATCCATAACTATTGTCAACGTTGAACACACAGACCTCCCATTTCCCCTCAATGATGTCACTGTGGCCTCACCTCTTTTTGACGATCATTGCCAAACTCTCCACTATGGGAAAGCTCAAATGTGCCTCTTTCATTGAAGGAAATGTGCCTCCGCTAATGATGAACATGCGCTGCCTTCGAGTCAAAGATGACAAGGACAATAGCTTCTTCGTCTTCCACCGCAGGCAAACTTTAAAGTGCAATGCCAATGATTAAAATGCGTCAAAAGTTTATCGTACGCCACTGCAAGAGTTAGAACATAACATTGGAGTTCGAGGTTCACATCTGCTTTTGATCAGCCTTACACTGCTCACTAACTTCGATGGTTTGTTTTATCTCCAAGCTACATATCCATCTCTGTACCCATCTCAACATTCAGCAAACTCTTCGCAGACATGATCTAATCCAAATAAATATCCTTGTTCAGGGCTCCTGATGATTACCACTTTCTTAGCTAAAGCTTAAGGATTGTGTGGAAGGCCTTAAGAAGTGTTTGCGCATTTATTTGTGCACAATTTACCCGACTTCTGATACTTACGGTGTCTTGGATGTTTCCTTGTTATTTATTATTTATTTTTTTTGCTTTATCATTTTTTTCCCCTTATCCTCATACTTTTCTAACGTTCTCTTAGCCCCTTTACCTAGAGTGCCTGTATGCCTTGTCTGGGGCGATATCCATACAAAAAAAAAAAAATCAGCCTCCAACAAATTTTGCGGAATAAACTTTACCTTTTTCTTTTCACACAACTAGTTCCTCATTCAGGCCATTTGGCTTCAGTATGCTGCCTCGGTTTCTTCCTCCAGGAGTTACAACTATTCGTTTGAAGTTGATGGAAACCCGAAGAAACTGCTTGTTGAAAGTTACACTCAAGAACAAATCAAAATGATGAACTTTAACCAAAAAAAGGGAGACATTAAGATCACCATGGGACGCGTGTGTAGTTGGCAGGACCTCGATGTCTCACGTGGTTAGGTTTTCATGTTTGTTCAGCCTCACTGTAAGAGAATCCATTGCATGACTGGAGGCTAGACAGGGGCCAAGGGCAGTTCTGGTATTCCGTGTTGGGGTGTAAATTTTCAACGCAGAGGAAGACACAAATATTTTTTTATTTATTTATTAATCTTCATCTCTGTAGGTTTTACATCTCATCCATTCAGAGAACTGACCACACTCTTTTCGCCTTACAATAAGTGCATGTTCTGTAAGCAGCCCAGCCTGTCTGTGTTTGTTGTTGTTTAACCATTACTTTTCTGCTTGCGTGTCCTGATAACAATCTGGCCATCTGTTTGCACTTTGTGCTCTGTGCTATCGGAGATGTCCTGCGAGCTGCAGCCACGAGCTGCTGGTTGCTTCACAAAACGTGCATTCCACTTGGTGAAGATTCTTCTCCAAAAGCTTGCTTTGCACAAAGAAAAGACTAATATTCTGATTCCTGCTCCACAATCCCTGCAGAGGATCGTGCACGAGTGATATGTGAACACACAAATTTATGCACAGTCTTTCCTACAATTTACATCCAATTATTGTTATTAATTTCCCTACGTGTGGCCAGGGGTTCATGTTATTGTCTTTACCGGCAACGGTACCTGCCCTATGGGCGGGGCTTCAATTGGGAGGCCCAAATAAAAAGGCAAAATATCAGAAATTGAAGGCTTTTTTATTTTAAACGATTTATATAAACATCCATTAAATCACATCACACGTAAATCATCAAAATCTAAACAGTATTTGTAGAATTTCAATAAAAGCCGCATCACTGTTCATATCCGTAAATATTATTCCATCGTGTTTGGAAAAACTGGAAAATTGGAAAAATTAGAAATTGGAAAAATTGGGAAAAAATTGGAAAAACAATAAAGCCTATTTTACTCCAAGGTGTCCCAGGATTACCCACCGAAAATTTCGTTGCGATCGGTTCAGCCGTTTTTGCGGTACCTGTGAACAGACAGACAGACATTTGGTGAATTATAGTAAGATGATTAGTAATACCATAGCACAGTACACACCCTAAGGGCGACCTTGTCCCAAGTGTGCAACACGGTCCGCTTACACGTCCCTTTATTTGAGCGGTGTATAAGCAACAGACCGCTGTTTCGATCACTCCCGAAAATAAAAATAACCTGGATTACATATATGAAGCAAAACATTATATATATAATACAACATGGTTATATAGCTCGGATAATTCCTATTGCACCCCACTCTTAACCCTAAAGGAAGGAAATGCCAAGATGGGTGAAATGTTTTTTTTTCAAAACTTTATGGATTCAAATGAAACTTGCACAGGCATGGCTTCCGTCCGGGAGGCCTCATTAATCCTTGGACATTTCAGCTAACAATGTCAAATCATCTTGGAGGAGTAGATGAAACATACAACATACATACTAAAGTGATACCGTACGTGTTAAGGTGAATAAGATAGTAATGGACAAAGGCAGACAGAGTCTCTGACTGGATTACTTCCAAACCCCGGAGTGACAAAGCAGTCCGCCAGCGAACCCACATCCAGCTATGTATAAAGGCACGTACATATTCAAGTAGTTTCAAGGTATTACTACATGTCCCTCCCCCTCCCCCTTTTGAAGATAAACGGCCATTTACCCCAACTTTGCAACAGAAAAATATTTAAACAATTTTCCTGTAATCTGTCCTGCAAACATGTCATCAACAACTAAGCTCCCCAACTTACAGAGTAAACTTCAGTGACCATATGGAAACAGATAATGTTGCACGAGTTAACATTTCCTTGTGCAAATAAACATATCGCCGCTGTGCTCAACTGGCTATCGCTGGGTAAACTAGCTAAGGTCTTTTGCACTCTGAAGATTCTCCTCAAGGATTTGCCTGTATTTGGCTCCATTCATTGTTTCCTACATCCCTACAAGCCTCCCGGTACTTGCTGCTGAAAAGCATCCCCATAGCATTATGCTACCACCACCACGTTTCACGATAGGGATTGTGTTAGATGGGTGATGAGCTGTGTTCGGTTTCCGTCAGACGTAGAGCTTTGTATTCAGGCCAATGAGTTCAATTTTCATCTCATCAGACCACAGAATATTTTACCTCATGCTCTCTTAGTCCTTCATGTGCCTTTTTGCAAACTCCAGGTGTGCTGCCATGTGCCTTTTTCGCAGGAGTGACTTCCATCTGGCCACTCTCCAATAAAGCCTACATTTGTGAATCACTGCTGTGCTTCCGGCAGGTTCTCCCATCTCAGCCAAGGAACTCTGTAGTTCTGTCAGAGTGGTCATTGGGTTCTTGTTAATCTCGCTGACCAATGTCCTTCTTGCCCGGTTGCTCAGTTTGGTCAAATGGCCAGCTCTAACAAGTCTGGGTATTTCGATATTTTTTCCATTCCCTAATGATGGAGCTCACTGTGCTCTTGGGAACTTTGAACACTCTAGAAATTGTTTTATACCCTTCCCCAGATCTACACCTCCTCATAATTATATCTCGGAGTTCTACGGACAGTTCCTTGGACCTCATGGTAGAGTTTCTGCTCTGACATGCACCATCAACCCTGGGATCTTATATAGAAAGGTGTCTTTCTTTCAAAACATGTCCAATCAATTGAATTGGCCACAGAGGGACTCCAATCAAGTTGTAGAAGACGTCTCAAGGATGATCAAAGGAAATTTGATGCACCTGAGCTCAATTTGGAGTGCCATAGCAAAGGGGTTTAATACTTATTGACTCATGACATCTCAGCATTTCATTTATAATTATTTTGTAAAATATTCGAAAAAAAAAATCCACTTTGAGATGTAGATCAGTGACAAAACATTTTATTTTTATCCATTTTAAATTCAGGCTGTAACAACAAAATTTGAAAAGGTCAAGGGGTGTGAATACTTTCTGAAGGCACTGTATCTAATGATGTGGAAATTGTGTAGAGGAATGAAAGCCAAAGGAGGATTGGAGGATCTATATGAGTTAGGGTTGAAGGAGGTTGATTATGGAGGATACAATAATCATTTAAAGTCTGCAACATGTCGACTGTATTTGTACATTCGTGTTCAAAATAGACTGTTTGGTTTTCTGGTCTCAGCAGTGGCCTCATGATGTTATGAAGAGTCCCACATTTTGTGTTGATGTTATCAGTCTCCGAGTGATGTTTTTGCTTTTTGCCTAAAAGATCACAGATATACTTCCTTATGCTTGTCTTGCAAACAATTATATATGTACGTACTCCTCAGTGGGCCTCAAACATTTTCTAAAATAAAATAATAAACACCAAAAAATAACCCAAGAGAATGGATATTGCATGGAAGAGAACAGGGAGAGAGAAAATGGTGGAGGTTAGTGAACATGATGCTCTTATTCTGATGTACCATCCCCTGTTACAGAGCGTCGGAGCTGCCAAAGTGGTTTCTTGGCAAGGATTACACTAGGTGGTTTGCCATTGCCTTCCCAGCAGTAGTCAAAGCAAGAATTTGTAATGTGGCCAGCATGGTTTATTTTATTTATTTATTTGTATACAGACAGAGTCGAGGCTCGTGTAAGAGCTAAAAATGGTGCCAGTAATAGCTCGACTACTCTTGGTAAAGGACACAGTGGGAACTTTAACGTCCGCTATAGAATGCTAGCAGATGGGACGGCCGGTTTATCGTCCATCCGAGGCACGGCACATTGATGATTCACCCTGTCTGTGAAACACCAGGATGGCAGTTTATAGCTGGGTCGGGATTCTCATCCAGGCTAGATGGCTTGGAGGTGACTGTGTGCACCTCCAGGCCAACCTGCCAGGCCGAGCATGATTATTGGTGGGTAAACACGCAGCAAACTCAAAGAACTGTTCGATCTGCGTGTTAGTCGACGTGTGTGTGCATGGATGTGTATACATAAGTGAGTCACAGATTATTTAATCAGGAAACTGTTCTGGCTTATTGCTTAAGGTAAAAACAATCTGGTTCAAGTATAAGCTATATGTTTTTTTCTGCCTTTGTTAAGCTATATGTATACGTTAAGCTAACAAGTATAAGCTACATGTTTTTTTCTGCCTTTGTTAAGCTATATGTATACGTTAAGCTAACAAGTATAAGCTATATGGTTTTTTTCTGCCTTTGTTAAGCTATATGTATACGTTATGCTAACAAGTATAAGCTATATGGTTTTTTTCTGCCTTTGTTAAGCTATATGTATAAGTTAAGCTAACAAATACAAGCTATATGGTTTTTTCTGCCTTTGTTAAGCTATATGTATACGTTAAGCTAACAAGTATAAGCTATATGGTTTTTTCTGCCTTTGTTAAGCTATATGTATACGTTAAGCTAACAAGTATAAGCTATATGGTTTTTTCTGCCTTTGTTAAGCTATATGTATAAGTTAAGCTAACAAGTATAAGCTATATGGTTTTTTTCTGCCTTTGTTAAGCTATATGTATAAGTTAAGCTCACAATTATAAGCTATATGGTTTTTTTCTGCCTTTGTTAAGCTGTATGTATAAGTTAAGCAAACAAGTATAAGCCATATGTTTTTTTTCTGCCTTTGTTAAGCTATATGTATAAGTTAAGCTAACAAGTACAAGCTATATGTTTTTTTCTGCCTTTGTTAAGCTATATGTATAAGTTAAGCGAACAATTATAAGCTATATGGTTTTTTCTGCCTTTGTTAAGCTGTATGTATAAGTTAAGCTAACAAGTATAAGCTATGTGGTTTTTTCTGCCTTTGTTAAGCTATATGTATAAGTTAAGCTAACAAGTATAAGCCATATGTTTTTTTTCTGCCTTTGTTAAGCTATATGTATAAGTTAAGCTAACAAGTACAAGCTATATGTTTTTTTCTGCCTTTGTTAAGCTATATGTATAAGTTAAGCTAACAAGTACAAGCTATATGTTTTTTTTCTGCCTTTGTTAAGCTATATGTATAAGTTAAGCTAACAATTATAAGCTATATTTTTTTTTCTGCCTTTGTTAACCTATATGTATATGTTAAGCTAAGAAGTATAAGCTATATGTTTTTTCTGCCTTTGTTAAGCTATATGTATAAGTTAAGCTAACAAGTATAACCTATATGTTTTTTTTCTGCCTTTGTTAAGCTGTATGTATAAGTTAAGCTAACAAGTATAAGCTATGTGTATAAGTTAAGCTAACAAGTATAAGCTATATGTATAAGTTAAGCTAACAAGTATAAGCTATGTGTATAAGTTAAGCTAACAAGTATAAGCTATGTGTATAAGTTAAGCTAACAAGTATAAGCTATATGTATAAGTTAAGCTAACAAGTATAAGCTATATGTATAAGTTAAGCTAACAAGTATAAGCTATGTGTATAAGTTAAGCTAACATGTATAAGCTATATGTATAAGTTAAGCTAACAAGTATAAGCTATATGTATAAGTTAAGCTAACAAGTATAAGCTATATGTTTTTTTCTGCCTTTGTTAAGCTATATGTATAAGTTAAGCTAACAAGAATAAGCTATATGTATAAGTTAAGCTAACAAGTATAAGCTAAATGTATAAGTTAAGCTAACAAGTATAAGCTATGTGTATAAGTTAAGCTAACAAGTATAAGCTATATGTATAAGTTAAGCTAACAAGTATAAGCTAAATGTATAAGTTAAGCTAACAAGTATAAGCTATGTGTATAAGTTAAGCTAACAAGTATAAGCTATATGTATAAGTTAAACTAACAAGTATAAGCTATATGTTTTTTTCTGCCTTTGTTAAGCTATATGTATAAGTTAAGCTAACAAGTATAAGCTATATGGTTTTTTTCTGCCTTTGTTAAGCTGTATGTATAAGTTAAGCTAACAAGTATAAGCTATATGTTTTTTTCTGCCTTTGTTAACCTATATGTATACGTTAAGCTAACAAGTATAAGCTATATGGTTTTTTTCTGCCTTTGTTAAGCTACATGTATACGTTAAGCTAACAAGTATAAGCTATATGGTTTTTTTCTGCCTTTGTTAAGCTATATGTATAAGTTAAGCGAACAAGTATAAGCCATATGTTTTTTTCTGCCTTTGTTAAGTTATATGTATAAGTTAAGCTAACAAGTATAAGCTATATGGTTTTTTTCTGCCTTTGTTAAGCGATATGTATACGTTAAGCTAACAAGTATAAGCCATATGTTTTTTTCTGCCTTTGTTAAGCTATATGTATAAGTTAAGCTAACAAGTATAAGCTATATGGTTTTTTTCTGCCTTTGTTAAGCTATATGTATACGTTAAGCTAACAAGTATAAGCTATATGGTTTTTTTCTGCCTTTGTTAAGCTATATGTATAAGTTAAGCTAACAAGTATAAGCTATATGGTTTTTTCTGCCTTTGTTAAGCTGTATGTATAAGTTAAGCTAACAAGTATAAGCGATGTGGTTTTTTTCTGCCTTTGTTAAGCTATATGTATACGTTAAGCGAACAAGTATAAGCCATATGTTTTTTTCTGCCTTTGTTAAGCTATATGTATACGTTAAGCTAACAAGTATAAGCTATATGGTTTTTTTCTGCCTTTGTTAAGCTATATGTATAAGTTAAGCTAACAAGTATAAGCTATATGTTTTTTTTCTGCCTTTGTTAAGCTATATGTATACGTTAAGCTAACAAGTATAAGCCATATGTTTTTTTCTGCCTTTGTTAAGCTATATGTATAAGTTAAGCTAACAAGTATAAGCTATATGGTTTTTTTCTGCCTTTGTTAAGCTATATGTATACGTTAAGCTAACAAGTATAAGCTATATGGTTTTTTTCTGCCTTTGTTAAGCTATATGTATAAGTTAAGCTAACAAGTATAAGCTATATGGGTTTTTTCTGCCTTTGTTAAGCTATATGTATACGTTAAGCTAACAAGTATAAGCTATATGTTTTTTTTCTGCCTTTGTTAAGCTATATGTATAAGTTAAGCTAACAAGTATAAGCTATATGGTTTTTTCTGCCTTTGTTAAGCTATATGTATAAGCTAAGCTAACAAGTATAAGCTATATGGTTTTTTTCTGCCTTTGTTAAGCTATATGTATATGTAAAGCTAACAAGTATAAGCCATATGTTTTTTTCTGCCTTTGTTAAGCTATATGTATAAGTTAAGCTAACAAATATAAGCTATATGGTTTTTTTCTGCCTTTGTTAAGCTATATGGATACGTTAAGCTAACAAGTATAAGCTATATGGTTTTTTCTGCCTTTGTTAAGCTATATGTATAAGTTAAGCTAACAAGTATAAGCTATATGGTTTTTTTCTGCCTTTGTTAAGCTATATGTATAAGTTAAGCTAACAATTATAAGCTATATGGTTTTTTCTGCCTTTGTTAAGCTATATGTATAAGTTAAGCTAACAAGTATAAGCTATATGGTTTTTTTCTGCCTTTGTTAAGCTATATGTATAAGCTAACAATTATAAGCTATATGGTTTTTTTCTGCCTTTGTTAAGCTGTATGTATAAGTTAAGCTAACAAGTATAAGCTATGTGGTTTTTTCTGCCTTTGTTAAGCTATATGTATAAGTTAAGCTAACAATTATAAGCGATATGTTTTTTTTCTGCCTTTGTTAAGCTGTATGTATAAGTTAAGCTAACAAGTATAAGCCATATGTTTTTTTTCTGCCTTTGTTAAGCTTTTGTATAAGTTAAGCTAATAAGTACAAGCTATATGTTTTTTTCTGCCTTTGTTAAGCTATATGTATAAGTTAAGCTAACAATTATAAGCTATATGGTTTTTTTCTCCCTTTGTTAAGCTGTATGTATAAGTTAAGCTAACAAGTATAAGCTATGTGGTTTTTTTCTGCCTTTGTTAAGCTGTATGTATAAGTTAAGCTAACAAGTATAAGCCATATGTTTTTTTTCTGCCTTTGTTAAGCTATATGTATAAGTTAAGCTAACAAGTACAAGCTATATGTGTTTTTCTGCCTTTGTTAAGCTATATGTATAAGTTAAGCTAACAAGTACAAGCTATATGTTTTTTTCTGCCTTTGTTAAGCTATATGTATAAGTTAAGCTAACAATTATAAGCTATATATTTTTTTCTGCCTTTGTTAACCTATATGTATACGTTAAGCTAAGAAGTATAAGCTATATGTTTTTTTGCCTTTGTTAAGCTATATGTATAAGTTAAGCTAACAAGTATAACCTATATGCTTTTTTTCTGCCTTTGTTAAGCTGTATGTATAAGTTAAGCTAACAAGTATAAGCTATGTGTATAAGTTAAGCTAACAAGTATAAGCTATATGTATAAGTTAAGCTAACAAGTATAAGCTATATGTTTTTTTCTGCCTTTGTTAAGCTTTTTGTATAAGTTAAGCTAACAAGTATAAGCTATATGTATAAGTTAAGCTAACAAGTATAAGCTATATGTATAAGTTAAGCTAACAAGTATAAGCTATGTGTATAAGTTAAGCTAACAAGTATAAGCTATATGTATAAGTTAAGCTAACAAGTATAAGCTATATGTATAAGTTAAGCTAACAAGTATAAGCTATATGTTTTTTTCTGCCTTTGTTAAGCTATATGTATAAGTTAAGCTAACAAGAATAAGCTATATGTATAAGTTAAGCTAACAGGTATAAGCTAAATGTATAAGTTAAGCTAACAAGTACAAGCTATGTGTATAAGTTAAGCTAACAAGTATAAGCTAAATGTATAAGTTAAACTAACAAGTATAAGCTATATGTTTTTTTCTGCCTTTGTTAAGCTATATGTATAAGTTAAGCTCACAAGTATAAGCTATATGTTTTTTTCTGCCTTTGTTAAGCTATATGTATAGGTTAAGCTAACAATTATAAGCTATATTTTTTTTTGTGCCTTTGTTAAGCTATATGTATAAGTTAAGCTAACAAGTATAAGCTATATGTTTCTTTTCTGCCTTTGTTAAGCTATATGTATAAGTTAAGCTTTCAAGTATAAGCTATATGTTTTTTTCCTGCCTTTGTTAAGCTATATGTATAAGTTAAGCCAACAAGAATAAGCTATATGTATAAGTTAAGCTAACAAGTATAAGCTATATGTATAAGTTAAGCTAACAAGTATAAGCTATGTGTATAAGTTATGCTAACAAGTATAAGCTATATGTATAAGTTCAGCTAACAAGTATAAGCTATATGTTTTTTTCTGCCTTTGTTAAGCTATATGTATACGTTAAGCTAACAAGTATAAGCTATATGTTTTTTTTCTGCCTTTGTTAAGCTATATGTATAAGTTGAGCTAACAAGTATAAGCTATATGCTCTTTTTCTGCCTTTGTTAAGCTATATGTATAAGTTAAGCTAACAAGTATAAGCTATATGCTCTTTTTCTGCCTTTGTTAAGCTATATGTATAAGTTAAGCTCACAAGTATAAGCTATATTTTTTTTTTCTGCCTTTGTTAAGCTATATGTACAAGTTAAGCTAACAAGTATAAGCTATATGCTCTTTTTCTGCCTTTCTTAAGCTATATGCATAAGTTGAGCTAACAAGTATAAGCTATATGGTTTTTTTCTGCCTTTGTTAAACTATATGTATAAGTTAAGCTCACAAGTATAAGCTATATGTTTTTTTCTGCCTTTGTTAAGCTATATGTATAAGTTAAGCTAACAATTATAAGCTATATGTTTTTTTCTGCCTTTGCTAAGCTATATGTATAAGTTAAGCTAACAAGTATAAGCTATATTTTTTTCTGCCTTTGTTAAGCTATATGTATAAGTTAAGCTAACAATTATAAGCTATATGTTTTTTTCTGACTTTGTTAAGCTATATGTATAAGTTAAGCTAACAAGTATAAGCTATATGTTTTTTTCTGCCTTTGTTAAGCTATATGTATAAGTTAAGCTGACAAGTATAAGCTATATGTTTTTTTCTGCCTTTGTTAAGCTATATGTATAAGTTAAGCTAACAAGTATAACCTCTATGTTTTTTTTCTGCCTTTGTTAAGCTATATGTATAAGTTAAGCAAACAAGTATCAGCTATATGTTTTTTCTGCCTTTGTTAATCTATAGGTATAAGCTAAGCCAACAAGTATAAGCTATATGTATAAGTTAAGCTTACAAGTATAAGCTACATGTATAAGTTAAGCTAACAAGTATAAGCTATATGTGTTAGTTAAGCTAACATATATAAGCAATATGTAAAAGTTAAGCTAACAAGTATAAGCTTTGTGTATAAGTTAAGCTAAAAAGTATAAGCTATATGTATAAGTTAAGCTAACAAGTATAAGCTATATGTATAAGTTAAGGTAACAAGTATAAGCTATGTGTATAAGTTAAGCTAACAAGTATAAGCTATATGTATAAGTTAAGCTAACAAGTATAAGCTATGTGTATAAGTTAAGCTAACAAGTATAAGCTATATGTATAAGTTAAGCTAACAAGTATAAGCTATATGTATAAGTTAATCTAACAAGTATAAGCTATGTGTATAAGTTAAGCTAACAAGTATAAGCTATATGTATAAGTTAAGCTAACAAGTATAAGCTATGTGTATAAGTTAAGCTAACAAGTATAAGCTATATGTATAAGTTAAGCTTACAAGTATAAGCTATATGTATAAGTTAAGCTAACAAGTATAAGCTATGTGTATAAGTTAAGCTAACAAGTATAAGCTATGTGTATAAGTTAAGCTAACAAGTATAAGCTATGTGTATAAGTTAAGCTAACAAGTATAAGCTATGTGTATAAGTTAAGCTAACAAGTATAAGCTAAATGTATAAGTTAAGCTAACAAGTATAAGCTATGTGTATAAGTTAAGCTAACAAGTATAAGCTATGTGTATAAGTTAAGCTAACAAGTATAAGCTATATGTATACGTTAAGCTAACAAGTATAAGCTATGTGTATAAGTTAAGCGAACAAGTATAAGCTAAATGTATAAGTTAAGCTAACAAGTATAAGCTATATGTATAAGTTAAGCTAACAAGTATAAGCTATGTGTATAAGTTAAGCTAACAAGTATAAGCTATGTGTATAAGTTAAGCTAACAAGTATAAGCTATATGTATACGTTAAGCTAACAAGTATAAGCTATGTGTATAAGTTAAGCGAACAAGTATAAGCTAAATGTATAAGTTAAGCTAACAAGTATAAGCTATATGTCTACTTTGTTACCTTGATCTTTTCTACCTCCGTTAATTCACCCCAGATCCACTTTTTTAAAATTCCGACTTCTTTCCTGGAAGTCCTAGCAGTGTCCATGTGTTTTATACCTCTCCCACCGCCCCTCCCCACTTCCCATGCCTCCTCCCCCCAAGCCCTCTCCCTCCCACAGATCTCCCGATGTCCCTGTTCTCTGCTGTTGTACTTGTGTGCTTCCCCCTCTCTCCCCATCTTGTCTCCCGCTCCCTTTATTGTATGTTTTGTGTATACATTTGTTTTTTTTGTGATTGATGTTAGCTCTTACACAAGCCTCGATCTTGTATACAAAAAAAAGAAAGAAAAAAAAAGTCACTAGTCAATAAGAGAAAGTACTTGTATTATTCAAACTCGTGCGAGGAATACTATCCACCTTTTGGATTCAAAAGTACAAGTTAATTGTTTATTTATCATGATAACGTTCACCAGGCATTCGCACTCAAACAACAGAATGTGCTTGGCTCAGAGTTTCACTGCAGACTCACAATGACAAATTGTCCCTTCCTGCGTGCTTTTCATCATACATCATCCTTAAATAAAGGAACATGTGTGACACATGTTTTTGAGAAACTTCTGAGTCAAGCTGTACTTGAGGCTTTGGCAGCAGAATCAGCTCGAGAATCTGCAGAAATGCGCAACTCGTTTGTGGATTGGTGCCTGTGGGCAGTGGGGGATGACAGCTCCTGGACAAATATGTCAGGTAGAGTAAACTTCAACATTGCTGCCAAGGAAGGCTTTACCGTTAAAAAAAGGTTTCACCAGGTTAACTTGATGGCATACATATGATAATGGCAATGCGGAACTGATAAAATATAGAGCAGAATAAAGAAAGTCATGAAAAAATAAATAGAAAAATAGAATCCGTAGTAATACCTGTGAGCTGGCACCCCAGCATCATGGGTTTCTTGTGGAATCTGTGGAATCTAAAGCTCTCAAAATTGTTGGCATCTCCTGCAATGAGGCCAAAGTACATGGGCAGGGAGACTGTGGCCTCTCGGATTTTTAGCGCCTCGTCGCCGGTCTGGCTCTCCGACCGCCTCCAGCAGATCCATCCCGGTTAAAATCCCAAAATCCACACGAACTGGACACCTGAACTCTTTTGTGTTTGTGGAAATGCTTTGTTGAGGCTCTTCATTCCAACTGTTGCCTTCCAGGGCTTCAAGCGGGCACTAAAACACCATCTCGACAACTATCGGGGACGAGTCATCATGGTGGTTGTACCTCTCCCCCCCCCCCCACCCCCCACCCAATGCAAGTCGGGGGGCAAACCTTCCCCATTCTTCACTTCTGTCCAGATTCATCAGTCCCCATGGACCGGCCCCTTCCCGCTCTCTCTCCCTCGCCCTCTAATTCTGTCATGGCCCTGACTTAGTGAAGGCAGCGGTACACCATCCTCAATGTGGAGGATCCCTGGGTCACGCCTAGGAGATCAATCGGCTTATTCGAAAGAACTATCCAGGGCTAGATAACAACAACAACAACAACAACAACAACATCTCATGTCATCCCCCATCTCATCCCACTATTTTTTTTACCCCCATTAACCACACATAACCTCACCTAATCGAATCCACCACTTTCACTTTCAGGTTACTGTGTTTCCTGCCCTACTGTGTCTCTTTTCTCGTTCGTTTTCGTTCACTTGTTTATTATATATATATTACACCACTACCTCCCTCTTGTTGCTCCACTACCTCCCTCTTGTTGCTCCACTACCTCCCTCTTGTTGTGCTACTACCTCCCTCTTGTTGCTCCACTACCTCCCTCTTGTTGCTCTACTACCTCCCTCTTGTTGCTCTACTACCTCCCTCTTGTTGCTCTACTACCTCCCTCTTGTTGCTCCACTACCTCCCTCTTGTTGCTCTACTACCTCCCTCTTGTTGCTCCACTACCTCCCTCTTGTTGCTCCACTACCTCCCTCTTGTTGCTCCACTACCTCCCCCTTGTTGCTCTACTACCTCCCTCTTGTTGCTCTACTACCTCCCTCTTGTTGCTCCACTACCTCCCTCTTGTTGCTCTACTACCTCCCTCTTGTTGCTCTACTACCTCCCTCTTGTTGCTCTACTACCTCCCTCTTGTTGCTCCACTACCTCCCTCTTGTTGCTCTACTACCTCCCTCTTGTTGCTCCACTACCTCCCTCTTGTTGCTCCACTACCTCCCTCTTGTTGCTCCACTACCTCCCCCTTGTTGCTCTACTACCTCCCTCTTGTTGCTCCACTACCTCCCTCTTGTTGCTCCACGACCTCCCTCTTGTTGCTCCACTACCTCTCTCTTGTTGCTCCACTACCTCCCTCTTGTTGCTCCACTGCCTCCCTCTTGTTGCTCCACAACCTCCTTCTTGTTGCTCCACTACCTCCCTCTTGTTGCTCTACTACCTCCCTCTTGTTGCTCTACTACCTCCCTCTTGTTGCTCCACTACCTCCCTCTTGTTGCTCTACTACCTCCCTCTTGTTGCTCCACTACCTCCCTCTTGTTGCTCCACTACCTCCCTCTTGTTGCTCCACTACCTCCCCCTTGTTGCTCTACTACCTCCCTCTTGTTGCTCTACTACCTCCCTCTTGTTGCTCCACTACCTCCCTCTTGTTGCTCCACGACCTCCCTCTTGTTGCTCCACTACCTCTCTCTTGTTGCTCCACTACCTCCCCCTTGTTGCTCTACTACCTCCCTCTTGTTGCTCTACTTCCTCCCTCTTGTTGCTCTACTACCTCCCTCTTGTTGCTCCACTACCTCCCTCTTGTTGCTCCACGACCTCCCTCTTGTTGCTCCACTACCTCTCTCTTGTTGCTCCACTACCTCCCTCTTGTTGCTCCACTGCCTCCCTCTTGTTGCTCCACAACCTCCTTCTTGTTGCTCCACAACCTCCCTCTTGTTGCTCCACTTCCTCCCTCTTGTTGCTCCACTACCTCCCTCTGATTCTGTGCCTCTTTCACTATTAAATCTATAATCGCTTCAATGCCATTTTTATTGTCTTGAACCCTCTGATTAAACACCAATAGTTTTGTTTTTGTCTCTCCAATGGATTGAGCGCATGTATTTTAAGCATGACGTAACTGCAGTTTCTCAGGATAGAACTCATACATCTTGACAGTTGCCATTGTTGCCAAGCTTTGATAATTATTTTATCCGAAGTTTACAATGAATGATGTTTGTTGGGTTGTTTGTGTCTGTGATTATCGAGTGTGTAGGTTTATACACCATGTTTAAAACAACATGCACAGGAGACTTCTTTTTTAGACCACTGGTGGGTCCTGTACTATTTGAGGCATTGTCCTGATATATCAAGATCCGGTTGGCTCTGACACAGCAGCATGAGCCAATGAAACTGTTGGAATGTGGAATTCCTTTCTGAGTGGGTGCAGCACACACATCCAGGGTGCAGCTGGCTCGCTGATGTTTTATTTTCTTTGGAATGAACACATATGCAATACTTTTGAAGATATCTTTTCTTTTGCTTTGTCCTTTTGGAAACTTTGGGCCTTATGGCAACAATCTGACTCGTATCCTACCTTTAGGGTCATAATCGAAGATCCTTACCTGTCTGTTCTGTCGAGTAGTTAAAGACTCGCTTCTTTTTATGCGACTGCTGTGCATTGGGCTCCCGTGGCTGCTCATGCTTGCCATCGTGCACTTGGCAAGTATGGCGACTGTGCAAAACAACCCGCAGCACTATTTGAGGGAGGCCTTTGTCCTGCATCGAACTGGAATGGTCTTTTGTGTTATTTTTACGTATTTTTGTGGTTTTATCGTAAAATCCATTTTATTTATCGTTTTGTTAATGGCAGGAAAACAATCTTTGGTAAAAGCTTTTTAACGTATTTTTTAACATATATCTTTCCTTTCCAGTGCCACAGTTTCTCTTTATTTGCTCATTTTGGTTAGAACCCGTAACAACACCCCCCCCCCCCCCTCCCCATCTCCCCCTCCCTCCTCCTCCCAACCTCTACAACTCTTTTTCGATATAATCAGCACTTGCAGCTATCCATATAAACTCATCTTTACCTCCGCCAACCTGTGGACGGAGGTTATGTTTTCACCCCTGTTTGTCTGTTTGTTACTTGCGAAAATCGAAGATTTCTCAAGTATATTGGTTGGTCTTGTGCGTTATTCTGTCTGTTTGTCTGTCTGTCTGTATGTCACCTACAGGTCACAATTTTCAACCGATCTTCACGAAACTTCACCAAATGGTAGAGTTCGTCATAAGCAAGAAGCAAATTGTTTTTGGGGTCAAAATGTCAATCGGTCAACATCGACCAAAGGTCACGAAGTTTGTCAAATTTCTAAAATCCTCAATTTTCATCCGATTGACTTGAAGATTGAAGAGGATTTGCATATCTGGTCCCTGAATTCAACCACCAACTATTTTTGAGGTCAACATAGGCCAAAAGGTCAACATAGGCCAAAAGGTAAACGATGTTCTATCCCCGCTAATTTCACCCCAATTCCACTTTTTTGAAATACCAACTTCTGTCCTGGAGGTCCTTGGTGTCCTTGTGTTTTATACTTCTCGCACCCCCCCCCCCCCCCTCCTCTTCCCACGCCTCCTCCCCCCAAGCCCTCTCCCTCCCACACATCTCCCTGCTCTTAAATGTTGTGTGCTCTCAAGTGTTTGTGTGCTTCCCCTTCTCTTGTCTTCCGCTCCCTCTTTTTATATATTTTGTTTGTCTGGTTGATTTGTTTGTGAAGTAAATGTCAGCTCTTTCACGAGCCTCGATTCAGTATACCAAAAAAAAAAAAAAAAAAAAAAGGCCAAATTTGAAAAATATTCCAATTTCATCCGATTGACTTGAAATTTTAAGAGGATTTGCATATCTGGTCCCTGAATTCAACCACCAACTATTTTTGAGGTCAACATAGGCCAAAAGGTCAACATAGGCCAAAAGGTAAACATAGGCTAAATTTTAAAAATATTCAAATTTCATCCGATTAACTTGAAATTTTAAGAGGATTTGCATATCTGGTCACTGAATTCAACCACAAACTATTTTTGAGGTCATCCGATAGGCCAAAAGGTCAACATAGGCCAGATTTATAAAATCAATTTTCATCCGATTGAATTGAAATTTTAACAGGATTTGCATATCTGGACAATGAATTCAACCACCAAGTATTTTTGGGTTCAATATAGACCAAAAGTCAACATAGGCCAAATTTCTGAAATCCTCAATTTTCATCCAATTAACTTGATATTTGAAGAGGATTTGCATATCCAGTCAATTAATTCAACCCCCAACGATTTTTGAGGTCAACATAGGCCAAAAGGTCAACATAGGCCAAAAGGTCAACGTAGGCCAAAAGGTCAATTTAGGCCAAAAGGTCAACGTAGGCCAAATTTCAAAAATCCTCAATTTTCATCTGATTAACTTGAAATTTGAAGAGGGTTTCCATATCTGGTCACTGAATTCAACCACCAATTAATTTTGAGGTCATCATAGGCCAACAACTTATTTTAGGGGTTTCACAAGTATCGTGCTATGCACAACATGTTTCTTGTTTGTTTGTCTGTTTGTCTGTGAGCGGGATTTCTCAAAAATTTGTGCACGAATTCGGACGAAACTTGCTCACAGACAAAGAAACATATTCAGGTTCAGACCGAGTGCCGTTCTAGATACCTCAGCCAACGAAGGTGGACGGAGGTTATGTTTTCACCCTTGTCTGTTTGTCTGTCTGTTTGTTTGTCTGTGAGCACAATATGTCAAAACGTTACGGATGGATTCAGATGAAATTTGGTGGACAGGTTTGGTGTGTGACAAGGACAATTGATTAGGTTTTGATGAATATCCAGATAAGATCCGGACACGAGAATTTTTAGCGTGATTCTTAACCATTGAGAGATAGGGCCAAAACAATATATGGCAAGGTATATCAAAAAGTTTTGGACGGATTCGGACGAAACTTCGTGGATACTTTGGGTGCATGATAAGGACGAATTGATTTGATTTTGGTGAACATCCGGATCTGAATCCGGATACTAGAATATTTGTATTTTTTCAAGGGATTGTTCACCAATGATTGATAGGGCCAAAAACAGTATACAGCATGACATTTCAAAAGGTTGTGGGTGAGTCATTGCAGAACTAGGTAGAAGAGTTGGTTAGGTAACAAGAACAAGCCGATTCAATTTTGGTTCAGGTCCGGATCCAGATCTGGTGTATCAGTGGGATACAAAACGTAAACTGTTCAGCCTCTCAAAGGTGGTATGTGCTCTGCAGGAGTGCTGTTCCAGTTATTTGTATCTGTTGAACTATTTTCCAGTTTCTGCAAGTATAACAAATTTCAGTTCAGATTATTTTTATTTCTAAACTAGTAAAAAGCCCATCAAAAATGAGGGTTGGTACAGTTTATTCGACGGTGCAGCCTCGTAAGCGTGCCAAAGTCTGAAGCCTCGGCCTAGTGCAGTGGTTCTTAACCTTTATAAAGGCGCAAAACCCTAACGAAACCCACCAAACACTCGCGGAACCCCTCAAATTTGACCAAAAATTTAAGAAGAATTGCATCTTAATGCGTTTTCTGTTCTTCTTTTCGGGAGGTGATCTGGGAAATGTGTGGTTTTGTTTTGGCAAGGGCCACCCGCAAATCATTTTCGCATGCAAGCTTGCTCCTTTTTCTTTGTTTTAATGTCCACCAGTTTCGAAAACGCATGCTCGCAGAGATACGTTGTAACGAACAGCGTGAGCATCTCAAGGGCAATTTTAGCGATGTGAGGATACCCTTCCATTTGGCGGCACCAAAACGTTGAGAGCGTTGTTGTGCTGAAGAGTTGTTGTTGAGTCTGGCTCTGCTGAAGTTCGATGAGGTCGTCGAGGTATTGGTCGTTGACATCTGCCGTTGCAACGTCGAAAGTAAACAGCTGCCGCACCCAGGCTGGGTATTGCTCTTGGTCGGGGAAGTAGCCGTCAAATGACTTTCCCAGCTCATCCAAGTCGCGTGGCAATCGCTTGCTTCAGCTCCCCCGGTACAGCAGTGCCTCCAACTTCAGACTCATCTTCGATCACGCTCACGCACTCGTCCAGTAGCGAAAAGTCCGCGAAGTTGTCGTACTCTGTTCGCCGCCTCCACAACAGTAACTTCTTTCGGAAAGCGCTCAGCTTTTCTTCAGATTCGATGACATTCACTCCACCGCCCTGCATCTGGCAATTGAGATGATTGAGTGTGTCGAAGATGTCAGCCAAGTACGCCAAGGCAAGGATGAACTCTGACTCTTGGAAGTGCTTTGCATGGCAATGCTGGTGTTCTCGCAAAAACAGGGCTAATTCTACACACAAGGCAAAAACACTGCTCACTACCTTCCCTCTTGATAACCATCGAATGTTAGAGTGGTACAGAAGGACTTCGAATTCAGAGCCGATTTCATTGCACAGCTCTTTGAAGATGAGATGATTCAGAGCACGGCTATGCACGTAATTCACAGATTCAACGACGATTTTCAGAACATTGGCCAGTTTTGGAGGCAGGGTTTTTGATGCCAGCGTGTGTCTGTGCAGGACGCAGTGCATGACGATGATGTGTGGTGCATCGGCCTTCACCAGCGCTCCAAAACCGGAGTTGCATCCCAGCATGGCTGGAGCTCCGTCCGAGCAAACTGCAGACACCATGTTCCACGAGAGGCCGTTGCTTCTGAAGAAGTCATCCACAAGCTTCTTCACGTCAGCTGCCTTTGTCGTTGTTGTGAGCAGAACAGAAAGTCTTCCTTGATCTCGTCTCCTTTGAAATAACGCACAAATAAGATGAGCTGGCTCAAATTCGAAACGTCGGTGGTCTCGTCGAGTTGAAGGCTGAATTTCGTCGGGCTCGCGACTAAATCTGCAACTACCTGTGCGAGGATGTCGTCGCTCATGTCGTCGATTCTGCATCGGATGGTGTCATTTGAGAGTGGAACGAGAGACAACTTGTTTTCAGCAGCTTTTCCCAGCATGATGTTGGCCATCTTTAACGCGGCCGATTTGATGAGTGTCTCGCCAACTGTGTGCGGTTTGCCCTGCTTTGCGATCAGGTACGCAACTTCATACGACATGGTGAGGATCGGTTTGTCAATTGAAACGAAGCTGAGAGTGGGAAAGGTAGCACTTGCGTCGAATCGGACTCTCTTCAATTTGAATTCATCCAGCAGTCTTTGTACTGCCCCACGCCATGCAGTTTTTTGAAGTGTTCCCGTAGGTTTGCTGGTGTTAGGCTGGAGTTTCTCAACTTGACATTGCAAAGCATGCATTGAGGACGCTGACTTCTGTCCCATTCCGTCAAACACGTTAACCCGTACCGCACGTAATCCTCCGACCACTTCCTTTTTTTGCTCGACATACTGCATTTAAAAAAAAGTAACAAACTGATCTTAATTGAGTTCGGGCAAATAATAATTATATGACAAAAATTAAAAAAGGAACATGCTTAAATATAATCAGTACCCCTCTGAAAACTGAGAAATTTTAACGAAGAAAACATAACTTATAGTTACGATGACGGGATTTATTATCTGCTCAACTCGATGTCATCTCAAATTTCATTATAATATTACATAGAAAACTGCGAATTGTTAGTTTTGATTGGCGACCAAAGGAGTTATATCACCTCCACCTAATTTTCTGAGTAATTCAATCATACTTTATAATCACCATCCACTTTTGACTTTAATATAACTCTGAACCTGCCCTGCATATCCACAAACATTTCCAACTTACTTTTCAATGAACCAGTAACTCCAAAGTAAGGCGCGACCAATGACGCACGGGCCACAGCAAGCTAATCGAGGCTATTCACTGGAATTTCCGAATACCTGCAAAGTCCAAAATCCAGTAAGTAAGTAAGCAAGTAAGCACCATCAACAGAATAATTAGCAAGTTGCTCATTGATTCAACTTACTACAGTCAGTGTGAAACAACTTATCTTAAACACAGACCAGAGAAACCATGAATGGGATGGGAATACAATTACAAATAACATTTCCATTTGTTCGTAACATACATAGCAAAATAATAATAATAATAATAATAAGCGTAAATACACATATATTCAAAATTGATACAAAACTAAAAAACAAAACAAAACAAATTGCAATTCGTTTCGGAGGACCTCCGCCGAACCCCTGAGACTGGCTCACTGAACCCCTGGGGTTCGGTCGAACCCAGGTTAAGAACCACGGGCCTAGTGTCAGGTGTGCTTGTATCATCTTTATTTATTAGACATCCTACAGACATAATTGAACACTCATTTTACATCACGCGCAGCAAATTTCACCTCCCTGCGCCTTACATTTATTGTTATTCAAAAAAAACGCTTTTGTACACCGCCAATAAGGCTCGATTTGCAAGCCACCGTCTACAATTCCAATAGAAGACACATAATTACTCTTTTATGGAAAATGTTTTTCGACTTTCTTTTATCCTCAAAAATAGACCGTAGCGAACACACATTTGTGTTCAAAGATTGGACTTTAAAACTTACCCTTATGAAGGGGGACAGACATCTGGACAAACATACAAACTGGCATTTTGTTTTATATGGTAAATACTCCATCTTACTGTTTGAACTTCTTTCCTTCATGTTAAGTATTGCAAATTTATCCTCTCTCCCAAAAAAAATTTCAGACTATGATTTCACCTAGATGTCATTATTCTGAAATGTGTGAATACGTTTACTTTGTCTTTGTTACAAGGTTTCCTGTTCCTGTTTGGTTGAGACACGATGCATTTTCTTTTCTAGTGTTCTGCATTACCCTAAGGTATGTGTGCCTCAACGATTTAAAAACCTGAGACTTTTCTGCTTGTGGTTCATAAAAATTTCCCCACTAATGTAAATTCCTTTCCCGTCTCATTTCCGGAAGCAACGCTGAGAAAATAGGCCAACATTTCTTTTCCTAAAGCTTTGCTCTCCAGCTGTATCAATCCATTATCTTCCGCAAGGAGGCTTTGATGAGATCATTTTCCAATACTGCGGATAATCCCTGTCCTCGTTTCCTTTTTGTTTATGGACAATTTTACATTTTTGGTTCGCAAAATATATAATTCTACATTTCCGCCAAAAAGTGTACTTCTCCCTCATCCTTCGTAAGAATGCTGAATCAGCTAAAGTAATCGCATCATCAATAATACTTTACAAATACAAAAAAAACTAGAACGGCAATCACGGCAAAACTAGAATGGTAGAGAGCATACCTCCACCTGGTTGGCCAAATCACTCAATGGTGAAGAATCACTTTTTTAAAATCTCATAGCTAGATCCGGATTCGGATCTTCACCAGAATTGAATCGAATCTTCCTTGTCACACACACAACCTGTCCAACAGGTTTCGTACAAATCAATCCATAACTTTTTGAGATATCCCGCTATGTATCGATTTTGGCCCTATCTCCCAATGGTGAAGAATCACTTTAAAAAATCTAATAGCTCGATCCGGATTCGGATCTTCACCAAAATTGAATCGATTCTTGCTTGTCAAACACACAACCTGTCCAACAGGTTTCGTACAAATCAATCCATAACTTTTTGAGATATCCCGCTATGTATCGATTTTGGCCCTATCTCCCAATGGTGAAGAATCACTTTAAAAAATCTAATAGCTCGATCCGGATTCGGATCTTCACCAAAATTGAATCGAATCTTCCTTGTCACACACACAACCTGTCCAACAGGTTTCGTACAAATCAATCCATAACGTTTTGAGATATCCCGCTATGTATCGATTTTGGCCAATCTCCCAATGGTGAAGAATCACTTTAAAAATTAAATAATTCTCATATCCGAATCCATATTCAGATCTTCACCAAAACTGAATCGAATCTTCCTTGTCACACACACAACCTGTCCAACAGGTTTCGTACAAATCAATCCATAACTTTTTGAGATATCCCGCTATGTATCGATTTTGGCCGATCTCCCAATGGTGAAGCATCACTTGAAAAATTAAATAATTCTCATATCCGAATCCATATTCAGATCTTCACCAAAATCGAATCGATTCTTCCTTGTCAGACATCCAACATCTCCACCAAGTTTCATCCAAATCCGTCCACAACGTTTTGGGATATCCTGCTATGTATCGTTTTTGGCCCGATCTCCCAATGGTGAAGAATCACGTCGAAAATTCTAGTAGCCGGATCCGAATCCGGATCTTCACCAAAATCTAATCATTTCGTCCTTGTCACATCCGCTACATCTCCGCCAAATTTCGTCCGAATCCGTCAACAACTTTTTGAGATATTTTGTTCACAAACGGACAGACAGGGGTGAAAACATAACCTCCATCCACCTTTGGTGGTGGAGGTAAAAATACAAATGCTATTTCCTGCACTCATTCCAAGTTTTTCATTCTTTAACCTTCACAAAGCCTTGTTACCTTCGCAAAAGCGGAAGGTTATGTTTTGATCGCTGTGTATTTATTTGTATGTCTGTGTGTGTGTGTGTATGTTATTCGCATAACTCAAAAAGTATTCAACCGAATTGCATGAAATTTGGTGGGATGATTGGTTATTATACGGGACACATTTGATTAGATTTTGGGAGCAATCGGGTCAAAGGTCAAGGTCAAGGTCACGAAAAGGTCAAAATCGTATTTTTGTTGTTCTGTTCCCTACACTCCCATGCCAAGTACAGAACAGTAGCTGCGGCGAAGGTATGCGCTCTACCGAGTGCCCGTTCCAGTTTGTTTTTTTTTAATCTCCTTTTTCTCTTTCAAATTTCCTCTGAATTATTTTGACTTTTTGCCTTATTTTTTATCTTGTGTTTCATTTTGTTCTTCATTTTATTAATGGATCTTGATAAATTCAAATCAAGGTAGTTTTAATTACATTTTCAAAGAATACGTTGTTATATTTTTGCCTTAAAGACCCCCTACCGACCCCACTAGTACAGTACTTGGAAATGGAATTTGTGGAAAGGGTGGAGGGAAGAAGGAAGTGTGCAATGCCAAAAATCACAAGGCAGAGAACTTGCTTTGATCTGACATTTAGCTTCAAAGTGAACTGCTCAACAGGTATACTTACAAACAATAGAGAAACTGATTTGGGGGCTCGATGGGGGATAAGAAGCCCTATCATTTCGAAAGTAAACTATTTCACAAAAATAGTGAAAATGTGCCCCAAACAACTTCACCTAATACGTTTCACATCCCATCATAGGTCTACGGAATTCCCATAAATGCGACATCTGCAGCAGGCCTGGCCATAACGGATTGGACACCTGGACATTTCGCACAAAGAGTTGAACTGTATAGACAAATGTCATTCCTGGCTTCTCGTATCATGTTTGTTTATTTATTGTACTTGTTACCTCCATTACCGAAGGTGGATGGAGGTTATGTTTTCACCCCTGTCTGTTTGCTTGTTTTTCTGTTTGTTTGTGAACAGGATATCGCAAGAGGTTGTGGACGGATTCGGACGAAATTTGGTGGAGAAGTTGGATATGTGACAAGGAAGAATTTTTTCGATTTTGGTGAAGATTCAAATCCGGATTCGGACAAGATAATTTTTTAAGTGATTCTTCACAATTGAGTGATTGGGCCAAAAACGATATACAGTATCAATACGGCCCAGGTTTCGGGTTTACTATAAGGGGGTTAGCCTCCGTTCCCTCCCGAACTTACCGGACCTGCGGCTGCCGTGCACGAATAACTTCGTACCTTGGCAGGTTACGAACCAGCAACTACGAACGCCAATTGGTTCGTCGCGCGATAGTTTACATGTACCACGCGGCGGTCTGAATCAGGGAACGTACCATACGTACCCTCCGGCATACCAAATATATAAGGCCGAGCAAAACCGTTTGTAACCGCCAGGGTAATGGTATGTGGCTGTCTTCTGATACCCAGGGGGATAGATGCCCCTGCTTTGCATAATCCCAGGTCACCTGTGGGCAAGGTATAGAACCTGTCAGCCCCCCCCCCCCCCTTCCCAGGGTAACAGTCTGCAGCCATGTGTTTCTTTTTTTTGTTTTTTTTTGTATGCAGGATCAAGGCTCATGGAAGAGCTAACATTAATCACAAAAAAACATAAACTGACACATAAAACATATAATAAAGGGAGCGGGAGACAAGATGGGGAGAGAGAGGGAAGCACACAAGTACAACAGCAGAGAACAGGGACATTTGGAGATCTGTGGGAGGGAGAGGACTCGGGGGAAGGAGGGCGGCGGGTGGGATAGGTATAAAACACATGGACACTGATAGGA
The DNA here is from genome assembly GCF_964187855.1 of Myxine glutinosa. NCBI lineage: Eukaryota > Metazoa > Chordata > Myxini > Myxiniformes > Myxinidae > Myxine > Myxine glutinosa. The sequence goes on along the minus strand of NC_136263.1, from coordinate 24,355,960 downwards.
CATCCAGGAAAGAAGTCGGTATTTCAAAAAAGTGTTTTAAATGACAGATGGCTTTGCACAACTGGTGGATGAGAGATCAGTCGACTCCAACAGCATGGGCAGAAGAGGGTGAATTCCCCAATGGCCAGCAGAGAGATGGAGGAGTGGTGACCCCCCGTCTATACCACACACTTACTCATGTGTACCAGCCATATAAAGACAATATGATGGCATGCGCCATCATTGCCCGAGGAGACTTGATATCATCATGTCTCCTAGCAACCATTGAAATAGGTTTAAAACACCTTTAGTCAGTGCGTGCAGTATACTGTTTCTTCTACCAGGTGAGCGCCAGGGGTATTGCCCCTATGTTTTTTCTTTATGCCCTGGGAAATATTATTTTGTTATTTTTCTCACCCCTGCCCCCCCTCCCCACTTCCTTGGGATTAGATCGGAATATCTGGTGGGACGTTTGATTGTCTCGTTCGCATTTCTTGGCGCTTTCCTGTCTATTTAATTACCTATATTTTACCCCCACGTATCCATGGGATTTTCCTATGGTTTTTTTTTGTATTGCCTGGTTGTTTATCTTGTGTTTTGGTTTATCCTGAGTAAAGGATTTTCATTCATTCCACTGTTTTGAATTTGCATTGCATTGCTGGATGGGCATACATTTGCATACCGTGTCTCGGTGAGTGGGGGTGTAAAGTTGCATCAGCATTTGGATGATTACTCCGCTCGGTCACATCTGACTGCTTAAACGGCGTGACCCACACACGGGGAACGTATTGACCTCGAGAGCAAGTCAATTAGGACCTCCGGAGCAATAGGCCATACCCCGAGCCCTCTACCCAGGTAGTGAGCCAGGTCATAACAGCAACTACAACCTTTGAAGGAGAAGAGCGCCAGGGGTATTGCCCCTATGTTTTTGAGAGGCTTAGGCTGAGAGATTCGAACCTTCGGAGCTCGAGAAGGCTATGGACTCTGTTTGGGTCTCGATCGATTATTATTATTATTATTAGCGCTGAGGAAGCGCCTCTAGCGAATGACTTCCAGCCAGTGTAACGCGAATTCCTGTCACAGGAATTCTGAGATCATATAAGTGTGACGTGGCAGTTCCTGATTGGTTCGTGTTGGGGAACCCCTTCTCGCTGCCGACGTGACGTAAATTCGCGCACGCGCACTGGTGAAGCGCGAGATTCGGCCCAAGGTTCTGTTCCTTTGTCATGTCTTACCTTACTCGTATGTCAAATGTCAAATCTTACTACAAATGACTCGATATGTCAAATCTTACTCGATCCCATATTACATGTACTTTCATTGCATACAAATTATACTTCCTCCTAGAAATTCCATGCCCGAACCTCAGCGCAATCCAAGAGGATTCACTTGTTATTATTACAGTACAGTATTCACACAAACACGAGTCTCATCTCATCCTTCTCTCCCTTTGTCATTCCCTGTTTGAATTTTTTGCACTACGGAAACTCCGCAGATGCCACTGGCCTGTGGACTGCCCCACAATTTTGGTTTTGGTGATTTTGGTAACGTTGGTTCAGTAACTAATGACGCAGGACTTCCTTCAACCATCTCTGATCGCAGGACGTACCGCGGTTCACACACCATTTTCACACACCACTTTTACTTATTTATTTTGTTTGTTGGGCATTTTATTTTATGATTAGAATGCTATTGAATGTAAATGTAGAAAAGTATGGGTTTTTTGGACGGTATCTCAATTGATCTCATTTAAGGTGTTTTAGTGCTTAGGACACAACTTTCGGGATTAGGACACATTAAGTGGTATTCCCATTCATTTAAATGGGAAAATGCGTTTCCAACAACGTCTGCTGCAACGTTTTCCAACAACACGGGAGGGGGGTTGTGGGGAGGATGAGGAGGTGGGGGACAGGTTGGGTAGTCAAAGATTCCACCATATTTGCATACGTACTAAATAGATGTCCTTCGTGTGGTAAAATGGTCAATTTTATACTAATTTAATTATAGTTTGCATCAACTTTTCTGGACATTTATATAAATATTATGAAGTGGATACCAGCTTTGAACAAGTTTTTTTTATAATCTAGCATTATCAGGAACTTTGGCCTTCCCGAAGGTTGCCCTCCCTCCCCTGAACCCCATACTGCCCTGATATCCCTATGTCTGAGAAGCTTCCACAAGAGGTATTTTTATATATATTTCTATGTCGAACAGTTTTCGAGTTTACTACTACTGCATACACACACATACACACATACATATATGCACACACACACGCACACACACACACACACACACACATACACACAAACATACATATACACACACACATACACACACACACACATACATACATACATATACACACATACATATACACACACACATACACACATACATACACACACACATAGACCCTCCCCCCCCCCCCCCACACACACACACACATACATACACATACGTATACACACATACACACACACACACACACACACACTCACACTTCCTTAAAAGGAGTAGAGATAACGTTGGTTTAGGAACTAATGATATTTGTGCACAAATTTGAAAGACATTTAAATGTTGTTCAAAATGGCGTGTGGGCTTCATCTGCAGTGTCATGGAATACGGATCGTTGTTGTTCACAGATGGTGCTGCATCCTCCGTTGATTCCAAGCCAGGAAACAGACTTCACTTGCTGTTTGCTCGGAAGCAATCTTTCATTGCTTTTTGGGAGAGACGGACCAACAAGACCTTGTGTAGCCAATCACAGTGGCCGCTTTACATGGCCAGGTTATCAAGAAAGTTCTCCAACAGTCTAAAGGGCACTGGTAAAATGTCAGAGAGACCTTTCCATCAATTGGCAAAAGCAACAACTCTTAACAGCACCGTGTTGCGCATCAATCATAGACGTGTTTCTGCATGAATGTTTAATCTGCAAAAAATGTTTTTCATACAAGACATCCTCATATGTTGTACCAATAAATTCTGGAGAGAGCTAGAGGGAAGATCATTCAGAGACCTTGTGTCGGGAGGATTCTCATATTTCTGTGAATTGTACCAAAGCTATGCTGACTCCACATCTGCCTTATAGCTTGAGCTCGCCATTGTGATTTATCTGCGCATATTCAGCTTGTATCAGTGTCTGCCATTTCATTAACGGCTGACAAATTTCATCTTTTTATGACTTTGGATCAGTGACAGTTCATTCGGTTAATCAATTTTTTTTTAATACAGATCCTTTAATGGATAAAAAAATATTTGCAACACATGAAAAATAATTTAAATGGAAAGAAATAACGAAAAAAAAATAAAACATAGAATTCTATAATAAACTAGAACTGCACTCGGTGGAGCCCAAACCTCCACAAGGTTGAACAGTTTATGTTTTGTATCCCACTGATAGGCCGGATCTGGATTCGGACCTGAACCAAAATCGAATCAGCTTGTTTTTGTTGCCAAACCAACTCATCCACCAAGTTTTGTCTTAACTCGTCTATAACTTTTTGAGATATCATACTATATATCGTTTTTGCCAGATCTCTCAATTGTGAAGATTCACTTTAGAAATTATCAGATCCAGATCCGGATCTTCAACGTCGAATCAATTTGTCCTTCTCAAAAACCCAAGCTGTCCAAGCTTTGGCCAAATCCGTCCAAAACTTTTTGAGGTATCGTGCTCACAGAGAGACAAACAGACAGAAAGAGAAACGGGTAAAAATATCACCTTTGTCCACCTTCGGTGCAGAGGTAAATACTTGTCTATGGAGTAAAAATACAATTAGATTAATGAACAGGATTAAATAATTAAATTTATATATGTGGGAAAATTACATGCCGAGACCAGGAATCAAACCCAGGTCCTCTGGAAAACCAGAGGATTGTATTAGATACACAAGTATCGCACGCACACACACACTGACATCCACACACAACGTAAGTGGATACTCTGAGGCCTGGTTGGTCTCCGTTCCATCTCCTGAAACCCACCCACGTGTGGAGATAGCAACCGACAGCAACTTACACGCACACACACTTACACCCATATACATGCACACACTCATACATACACACACTCATACATACACAAACACACACACACGAAAGCCGATACTTTAAGAGCTGGGAGGGCTCCGTTCCACCTTCTGTAAGCCACAGATGGAGATCACCAACGGGAAGGAGAGGAACACAGACCCCTTGTAGGCTGAGGCCTAAGTTTGTGCGGCCACACCGAGCAGCCGGAATGCATGCTGAAAAGGATAATGACTGCATCTACTCCAGTGAGGAAGGGGATCCCTGCCCCATGATAGGACAGAGCTCTACACCAAAGCTAGAAGCTAAAAAGTTGTAGCCTGTTCTACAACCAACAACTACGAGGTTCCAGACGAATCAGAGAAGATTAAATGAACAGAGCTGGAACTTAGAGTAGAAGAAATCATCCTCCACTGCAAAGCGTATTCTGCGCATGAAGCATGGGGGATTAACGGTAAAGGAGAAAGATTCATGAACCAGTTGAAATGAACAAAGCTGGCAGCCAAGGCCGAATGGAGTTTCACAATCTGGTTCATGAATAATGATCCTTTACCGAAAAAGGAGGAGATCTTAAGTTCTGGGAGAACTTCCTCCCATCTTCTGAAGCCTACAAATGGAGATAACAACCAACGGGAGAAGAAAATAATGTTAGAGTGAAAAAAATAGACGACCCCAAAAGTCACTGCAGAAAGACGTATTCAAGGAGGCTTAAAAATTAAACAACGAGTAGGGGACAGGTCATGTCTGCAAAATAACCCAATGTATTATATTTTAGAAAATCTTTAACAAAGGTAGGTTCATCCCTAACTTGCATTTCCCTCCAAGTATCCCAAATATTCAGTGCATACAGTCATGCCACAATAATTACCTGCATAGCACAGCACCTTGGTGTGACGGTAAAAAGAGTTTCCTTTTTCCTTTTAGTTTTAGGTCAGTTGGATTCCTCAACATTCTTCTGAGAATGCTGACATCCAGACAGCAAATCTACATACTATAATGCGTAAGTTGTGCTTCATCTACCCCTCCAAGAGGATCTGACCGAGGAAGATGACATTTTGAGGGATTAATGAGAGCATCGGGAAGTTGTGCATGTGCAAGTTTCGTTTGATAGCCATCAAGTTTTGAAAAAAAACAAATTCGCCCATCCTGGAGAGAGACAGAGAGAGACAGAAAGAGACAGAGAGAGACAGACAGAGAGAGAGAGAGATTTGAATTATCCAAGCTATATAACCACGATGTATTATATAGGCACATAAACAACATGCGTACATAAGCAGTACTCATGTTTTTGCTTCATATACGTAACCTGGGTTATACATTTTTTATTTTCGGGAGCGATCAAGACAGTGGTCTGTTGCTTATACAACGCCTAAGTAAAGGGATGTATCAGAACAACGTGTTGCACACTTGTAAACAAGATCACCCGTAGCATGAGTACTCTGCTATGGTATTAATAATCATAAAGATTATAATATGAACCCCCCTCTCTGCTACCATAGGGAACAGGTGCTTCAACTGGCGATTCTAATGACTGGTTGGATACTCAGTTTTTTTTTTTTGTATACTGAATCGAGGCTCGTGAAAGAGCTAACATTTATTTCACAAACAAATCAACCAGACAAACAAAATATACAAAAAGAGGGAGCGGAAGACAAGATGGGGAGAGAAGGGGAAGCACACAACCCATGTACTCTATACACGTGTGTTTGTAAATTCATGTCATTCATGTGAGGTTCTATGTTATGATACAGCTGTGTATATGGAAAGCTTCTGCAAAGATGCATTATTACATTTTGCTGAAGGAAGGGTGTGGCATGGACTTCAACGTGTTCAAACAACTGCAAATCAAAGCTCTCGTGCCATGCTTTTGCTATCAAGCTCACAGGTATTCGCAAACAATCTCGAATATGAGCTCCAAATTCAGACGATACAATCACTTTCCCATCATGTTTATGGCATTTGTTGGGTATCCAAATGCCTACTTCAGTACATTAGTTAAACTAGTGGAGTCACCCATGGGAATCCCACGGGCATGGAGATGTATCGTTGTGATCGGTGCAGCCGTTTTTGCGGTACCCGGGACAATAACGTTAGGCGGGAGTCCAAACCTGAAAATGCTGGAGACCCAAACCTGAAATTTGAGAAACAATATAGCCTATTTTACTCCAGGGGGTCCCAGGGTTACCCACCCAAAATATCGTTGCGATCGGTGCAGCCGTTTTTGCGGTACCCGGGACAATAACGTTAGGCGGGAGTCCAAACCTGAAAATGCTGGAGACCCAAACCTGAAATTTGAGAAACAATATAGCCTATTTTACTCCAGGGGGTCCCAGGATTACCCACCCAAAATATCGTTGCGATCGGTTCAGCCGTTTTTGCGGTACCCGGGAACGGACGGACGGACAGACAGACAGACGGACGGACATTTGGTGAATTATAGTAAGATTATTATATCATTCGGAAAATAGACTAATAATAATCTTTCTCGAAGGCAGATTCTATTGGTGGATAAAGAAGGTAAATTGCACAAACTGTTATCTTAGCTTTGTTTTTCCCAGTTATCCAATGTCAGGGTAACTATTATATTAACTAGCAGATATAACCATAAACATAAATTGGAGGAGCGCATAACAACAATCCAATGGCAAACAGAATAAATGGAGACACCAATCACGTGAGCGTTGAGCTTGCGAAGCCCCGCCCACTGGAAAGCCATGACTTCATCTGGCAAAACAAACACCGACAATAGTCGACTTTCGACTCGGCCAGAAGGAATAAAATTGGGAAGTAAATGTCGATGCCAGAGGCAGAATTGTGAGATATTGCTATTTAAACCTATGACGTTTGGCGATGATGAGCAAAGCGAAACAGGGAGAGAGGATATGGCAATTGTAACAGACAAAGGGACAGACATCGTTGTGTTATTTATTTAGATTACAGCAGTCATGGGTACAACAAGCAAGATTTTTGTGAATTTCATTCGAATCAAACAAAGGTTGGTTTGTTCTTTTTACGTGTTGCTGAAATGCACGAAACAATGTAAAAAGCCACATAAATTAATTGAAGTTAGGAGAGGAAGGAATTGTTAGGAGAGATAAGCTTGGAGGAGTGTGAATAAAAGTGAAAAATGGAGGAGATTTTTTTTTTTTTTGTATACAAGATCGAGGCTCGTGAAAGAGCTAACATTAATCACACAAAAAGTCAAACCAACACACAAAACATATAATAAGGGGAGCGGTAGACAAGATGGGAAGAGAGGGGGGAGGACACAAACACAACATTTGAGAGCAGGGACATCGAGAGATCTGTGGGAGGGAGAGGGCTTGGGGGGAGGTGGGAGAGGTATAAAACATATGGACACTGCAAGGACTTCCAGGAAAGAAGTTGGAATTTCAAAAAAGTGGATCTGGGGTGAATTAACGGGGGTAGAAAAGATCAAGGTTTTGGATGGGGGATAAGTCGATAAGAGATGATAAGATATAAGATGATAAGAGAGATAAGGAAGATAAGAGATGGTGGTGAACAGCTGTTTTAAAGACCTGGAGGAAGGAGTGGGATTGAAGAGAATGAGGGAGTTTGTTCCAGAGGTGGGAGAAAAGAGGAATGAAGGAGTGAAGGTGAGCAGAGAGTCTTGATTTTGGCAGTTTAACCATAAGAGGTTTTGCTGGCAGATCTTGCGCGACCTGTAGAAATATTTGGGGGACAGAGCCCAGAGAGAGCTGGGGGAGCAAGGCCGGAGAGGAGTCGGTAGAAGACAGATCCATTCTCAAATCCCTTCTTCCACTCTGCTTGTGCTTCCTACAATCCTGCATGTCCTGCATGGAGGAGTTTGAGGAAAATAATCTGGGTGGGGGAGAAAATAAAGATATATGGAAATAGAAGGATGATGCTCAGTAGAGCGCAAACCTCCGCAGGCTGAACAGGTTACATTTTGCATCCCACTGATGTGCCAGATGTGGATCCAAAATGGAATTGGTTTGTTCTTGTGGCCTACCCAATTCATCCACAAAGTTTTGTCATAATCCGTCCAAAACTCTTTTTTTGAGATGTCCTTCTATATATCATTTTTGTCCCGATCACACAATGGTGAAGAATCATTCAAAAAATTCTCGGATCTACATCCGAATCTTCACCGAAATCTAATCAATTCACCCTTGTCACATACCCAACCTCTCCACCAAATTCCGTTCGAATCCATCCACAACTTTTTGAGACATCCCGTTCACAAACAGACAAACAAGAAAGACGTCGTGCAGAGCATCACACTAATAATAATAATAATAATACATTTATTTTGTATGGCGCTTTTCAAGAAACCCAAAGACGCTTTGACATAGTACGTAAAACAAAGACAAAAAAGACAAAAATACATAATTAAATAACCAAACAGAAAGGAAGGAGAAGGAGAGGAGACGGTCAGGGGTTGAATGCGGTGTTGAACAGGTGGGTCTTGAGTGATGATTTGAATGTGGTGAGTGAGGAGGAGTCTCTGATGGTGTGAGGTAGTGAGTTCCAGAGTGTGGGAGCGGCGATGGAGAAGGCCCTGTCCCCCAGGATCTGAATTTGGTCCGGATGGGGAGAGGGGGGGGGGGGGGGGACAGGAGGTTGGCAGCAGCAGAGCGGAGGGTGCGGGTGGGAGTGTGTCTGGGGAGGAGGTCAGTCAGGTTGGATTTTGGTAGAAAAAATACTTGCTAAATTCCACCCCACCCCCAAAAAATAAAGTTGCCATGGATACATCAAATTGTACATTTCATTAAGATTCAAATTGACGATCTTAATCGAAACTCGGGTCAATCGGATTAAAATTGATGATTTTTCAGATGAAAATTGATATTAGAGGTTTGACCTTGAATTGACCTTTGACCTTAAAAATAGTTGGTTTCCCAGATCAATGAGGTACTCCGCAATTGCTGTTTAATTTTCAAGTCAATCGGATGAAAATTGATGATTTTGGAAGTTTGACCTTGAGTTGACCTTTGACGTTTTCATCTAAAAAATAATTGGTTTCCCAATTTGTTGACTCAATATGCAAATGCTGTTAAATTTTCAAGTCAATCGGATGATAAATGACAATTTTAGTAATTTGACCTCAAAATGACCTTTGACCTTTAACCTTTGGATGACCTACAGGTATGCACATATGCGCCACTGAACCGTCTAGCATGGGTTAAAATATCGACCCAGCTACAAACTATTATCCTGGTGTCTCGCAGGTAGGGTGAGGCAACAATGCACGTGCGTGTCCCTCGAATGGACGTTAAACGAAACATCCCGTCTGCAAGCATTAGTTGGTGGCGTTAAAGATCCCCCCACAGTATCCTCAATAAAGAGAGAGAGAGCTATCGCCGGTACCCTCAACAAATTCCTGTCCGAACCTGTGGCATTCCTGTCCTACCTAAGAGGGTGTTGTATCAAGGCGCAGCCATGCCCTCGGGGTCAACGATGTTACTCGTAACCTTGTGAGCTTTTGTGCTGCATATGGAGGAAGAAGAAGAAGAAGAGGAGGTAGATGGAGTAAAGAGGAAGAAGGAGAATAAGTACTAGTAGAAGTAGTAAAGAGGAAGAAGAAGTAAAGGTAGTAAAAAGGAAGAAGAAGAAGAAGAGGAAGGGGATTCTGAAGAGGAGGAAGAAGAAGGTTGCTGCCCTCACAGCAACAACAATGAAATTGCAAGAAGTGTATATAACGAGGTGTCAGGGATTTCGTATTGTAAAACTAGACTTGGAAATACATGTTTCTATTTGTCAAGCCATTAAGAGGTGGAGGAAGAAGAAGAATAAAGGGGTGTGAATGAAGAAGAAGAAGTAGCGGAATGAAGAAAAAGAAGAAGTGAATGAAGAAGACAATACCTCTTCATTGCTATCCACAGTTTAGGAAGTATTGCGTCATTTGTTGGGTGTGCCGGCAATTCTTCACCTTGAAGCGCGGCGTTACGCGCGCTGCTTGTAAGCAAGGAGGAAGCAGACAACGCGGTATAGTAAGTTGTAAGAGTCTTTATTCAAGAGCTCCACTGTAACACTGGAGCGTTCCGGGCTGCGCGCCCGGTGTATATCCCGCGGCCACGCCTACCCCTCGGGCGTGGCCGCCGCCCACTTGGTGCGCGGAATGATGCCCTCGCGCCAGTGAGCTTTCGTGTCCACCACACGCCCCCCCCCCCCCCCAGAATTCCCGCGCACCTGGAGGGCCAGTTTGCAGGGCAAACAGATGACCCGGCCGAAGCGCCCTCTGGCGACTGGCGGCGTCCGGGGTGCAGGGCTGCCAGCTGGGGTGCCTCCGGCTGCACCCGCGATGGGTGCAGGCTCGGGGGCGGCGTGCCGGCGGGGCCGGGCGGTGCCGGGGGTCCGCCCACCGGGGGGCGGCCCCGACGCGGGGGCCGAGCCACCGGCGGTGGGTGGTCCACGTCGAGGTGGGCTGGCTTGAGGCGGTCTATGGAGACATGGTCAGGAGTGCCGCCGATGTCCAAGATGAAATGTTTCACCCCGGTCTCCAGCACGCGGAAAGGCCCGTCGTACGGGGGCCGCAGTGGTGTCCGGTGGGCATCGTGCCGGACGAAGACGTACTCCGCGGTGTGAAGCTCCGGGGCGACATGCGTAGGTGGGTGCCCGTGGTGCGCCGTGGGCACCGGGGCGAACCTCTGGGCGGTCTCCTGCAGCGCGGAGCGCTCCTGCGCCGCGGACCATGGTGCCGTGGAGTCGGGGAGGAACTCGCCCGGCACCCGCAGCAGTTGCCCGAAGACCAACTCCGCCGCAGATGCGCGCAGGTCGTCCTTGGGCACCGCCCGGAGGCCCAGCAGCACCCAGGGGAGCCTGTCGACCCAACCGCCGTTGCGGAGGGTCGCCCGGAGCGCGGCCTTCAACGAGCAGTGGAACCGCTCGCACAGGCCGTTAGCCTGGGGGTGGTAGGCCGTGGTGCGGTGCAGCTGGACCCCGAGCCCCCGCGCGACTGCCCCCCAGAGCTCCGAGGTGAACTGGGGGCCGCGGTCGGACGAGATGTCCGAGGGAGCGCCGAACCGGGCGACCCAGGTGGCGATGAACGCCTGCGCGACGTCCGCCGCCGTCGTTGACGCCAAAGGCACGGCCTCCAGCCACCGGGTGGTGCGGTACATCATGGTCAGGACATGGGTGAAACCCCGCGAGGGGGGCAGAGGTCCCACCAGGTCCACGTGAACGTGGTCAAACCGACGCTCCGGCACCGTGAACGGGGCCAATGGGGCCTGGGTGTGTCGGTGCACCTTCGCGCGCTGGCACGCGAGGCACGTCCTGGCCCAGCCGCGGACGGCCTTCCGGAGGCCATGCCAGACAAACTTGTCGGCGATCAACCTCTGGGAGGCCCTCGTGCCCGGGTGGGACAGGCCGTGGATGGCGTCGAAAATCTGGTGCTGCCAGCCCGAGGGCACGATGGGGCGAGGCCGCCCGAGGGAGACGTCGCACCAGAGGGCCGTGCCCGCGCCGTTGAACGGCACCTCGGTGATGCGGAGGCCCGTAACGGCGGTCCGCAAGGCCTGGACGTCGGGGTCGGCGGCCTGGTCCGCCGCCGTCCGGGCATAGTCGATGCCGAGGTGGACCGCGTGGGCAACGGACCGGGAAAGGCAATCTGCCACCGGGTTGTCCTTCCCCGCGACGTGCCGGATGTCCGTCGTGTATTCGGACACAGCGGAGAGGTGACGCTGCTGCCGGGCCGACCACGGCTCGGCGACCTTTCCCATCGCGAACACCAGTGGCTTGTGGTCGACGAAGGCCGTGAATGCACGGCCCTCGAGCAGATGGCGGAAGTGCCTGACCGCCAGGTGGAGCCCGAGCAACTCGCGATCGAAGGTACTGTACCGGCGTTCGGGCGGGCGAAGCTGCCTGCTGAAGAACGCCAGCGGTTGCCAAGCTCCACGCACCCATTGCTCGTGCACCGTGCCCACCGCGTAGTCCGAGGCGTCGGTGGTGAGGGCGATCGGTGCATCGGGCGCCGGGTGCGCGAGCATGGTGGCGTTAGCCAAGGCGAGCTTCGCGCCCACGAACGCCGCGTCCATCTGCTCGGTCCAGGTGACGTCGCCTTTGCCCGGCTTCCCTCGGAGGGCCTCGTGCAGGGGGCGCAGGAGCTGGGCGATACGGGGCAGGAACCGATGGTAAAAGTTTACCATGCCCAGGAACTCCTGGAGCCCCCTGATCGTGCGGGGGCACGGAAACCCCTTCACCGCCTCCACCTTGGCCGGTAGGGGGACGGCCGCATGCCTGGTGACGCGGTGCCCCCAAAAGTCGATTTCAGTGACACCGAACCGGCACTTGGCTGGGTTCACGATCAGGCCGTGCTGGCCCAGGCGTTCGAAGAGCGTGCGGAGATGGTGGAGGTGCTCTTCGCGGGACGCGCTTGCGAAGAGGATATCATCCAGATAGACGTAGACGAAATCCAAGTCGCGCAAGACGCTGTCCATTAGGCGCTGGAACGCCTGAGCCGCATTCTTCAAACCGAAGGGCATCCGAAGAAATTCGAAAAGACCGAACGGCATGATGACAGCCGTCTTCGGGATGTCCTCCAGCCTGACGGGGACCTGGTGGTAACCGCGTATGAGGTCCACCTTCGAGAAGAAGGACATATTCGCCAAGCGGGCGGAAAAGTCCTGAATATGGGGGACGGGGTAGCGGTCGGGGGTGGTGGCATCGTTGAGACGGCGGTAGTCCCCGCACGGTCGCCATCCCCCGCCGGGCTTGGGCACGATGTGGAGCGGCGACGCCCAAGCACTCTCAGAGCGCCGCACGATGCCGAGCCGCTCCAGCATAGTGAACTCCGCTTTAGCAACCGTGAGCTTCGTCGGCTCGAGGCGGCGTGCCCGGGCGTAGACCGGTGGCCCGGCGTTGGGGATGTGATGTTCCACCCCGTGCTTGACGGTCCCCGCCGAGAAGGTGGGCCTCGTGAGGGCCGGGAAACGGGCGAGGAGGCGGGTGAATTCGTCCACTGCCGGAAGCGTGCAGATGAACCTGGCCGGAACGGAACCGCTCAGCAAGCCGCTCGGCGAGTCGCTCGATGAGCCGCTCCGTGAGCTGCTCAATGAGGCGGGCAGCGCGCAAGCGAGCGAGCTGAACGTCTCGGCCTGGACAAGCCTTCTGTGCTTTATGTCCAACAAGAGGCCATTGGCACAAAGGAAGTCCACGCCAAGCAGTGCCATAGGCACGTCGGCAGTCACGAACGACCATCGGAAAACCTGCCCTCCGAACCGCAGAGAAAGGCAGCGTTTTCCGTATGTGCGAATGGGCGTACCGTTGGCAGCAAGCAGAGCGGGACCCCGGCCCGCGGTCTGCTTGTCGGACGTACCGGCGGGAACGACACTCACCTGCGCTCCCGTGTCGCACAGGTAACGGCGCCCGGATAAGGTGTCCGTTATGTACAGGAGGCTGTTTAATCAGCCGGCGCTCAGTGCCACTACCGAGGGCCGGCCCGGGCGTTTCCCGCCCTGCCGAATGAGCACGGCGGGCGACATTGCCGGGCCTCGTGGCCGAACCTAGCGTGGAAATGGCACCAGGTTTGCGGCAAAGCCAGAGGCCGCGGTTTCCGCGGTGGTGGTGGGCGGGGTGTGGCGGCCGCCACGAGCCGCTCCACGGAGTAGGGTTGGGCACCCGCAGGAGGTTCAGCGGCTACGCGGTGCGTCGTGTAGTAGGAGTGGGCACCCGCAGCAGTTTCGGGCTCGGGAGCCGATACGGCCGCACCGAAACTCGCCTGCGTGTCCAAAGCCGCGTAGAACTTGTTGGCCGCGAGCGCTCGGGGTTCCGTTGTCGCAGAACCGGCCAACGCGAGGCATACTCGTGCCGGCAGCTGGCGTCGAAATAACGCCCGGAATAGAGCGTTCGGGGTTTCGTCGCCCATGAGCGACAGCATATGGTCCATTCGGACCGACGGTCACGTGTCACCGAGCTCGGGGAGGTCCAAGAGGCGATCGGCCCGTGCGTCCACCGTGAGGCCGAACGTGGCGAGGAGGAGACGCTTGATCGCCTCGTACCTGTCGTCGGCCGGTGGGTTCCTCAGGATCGACACGATGCGGGCGGCCGTGCCGGCCCCGAGGGAGGCGACCACGTGGCAGTAGCGTGTCTCGTCCGCCGTGATGCCTCGAAGCCTGAACTGGGCTTCGGCCTGCAGGAACCAGATCTCCGCCTGAGCTTCCCAGAACTCGGGGAGCTTTATCGCTACCGCGTTGGTTGCCATGGCTGTGGCGGGTTCGGGTGGTCAGTGATGGCTGACCAGAACGTCGGAGGTCACCAATGAAGCGCGGTGTTATGCGCGCTGCTTGTAAGCAAGGAGGAAGCGGCCAACGCGGTAACTTGTAAGAGTCTTTATTCAAGAGCTCCACTGTAACACTGGAGCGTTCCGGGCTGCGCGCCCGGTGTATAGGCCGCCGCCCACTTGGTGCGCGGAATGATGCCCTCGCGCCAGTGAGCTTTCGTGTCCGCCACAACCTATTATATGCCAAAGGCACTGTGATCCTCCAGGTGAAGCTAGCAGTGGGGTTGCCCAGCTTATAACATCCATCCAAGGGCCGATGCACTTTTTGATAAAACATATTGCTTGAGAAGGAAGCACCAATCCAAAAGTTTATAGTCGTCATGTTGGGAATCCAACCCATACTGTCAGTTCAAACGTGTCATACACTATTGGGGAGAACGGGGTAAGTTCAGCCACAGTGTAAGTTGAGCCATGTGATAAGTTGAGTCATCCTCCACTGGTGGCAGGATGGAGAGAGCTGAAGGGTGGCACCAACTTACCCCAGTACATGGATCAACTTACCCCAGTACATGGATCAACTTATTCCATTGCATGGATCACCTTGCCCCAGTGCATAGATCAACTTACCCCAGTGCATGAATCAACTTACCCCAGTGCATGAATCAACTTACCCCAGTGCATGGATCAACTTACCCCAGTGCATGGATCAACTTACCCCAGTGCATGGATCAACTTACCCCAGTGCATGGATCAACTTACCCCAGGGCATGGATCAACTTAGCCCAGTGCATGGATCAACTTGACCCAGTACATGGAGCAACTTACCCCAGGGCATGGATCAACTTACCCAGGGCATGGATTAACTTACCCCATGGCATGGAGCAACTTACCCCCAGGGCATGGATCAACTTACCCCAGGGCATGGATCAACTTACCCCAGGGCATGGATCAACTTACCCCAGTGCGTGAATCAACTTACCCCAGTACATGCATTAACTTACCCCAGTACATGGATCAACTTACCCCAGTACATGGATCAATTTACCCCAGTGCATGAATCAATTTACCCCAGTACATGGATCAATTTACCCCAGTGCATGAATCCATTTACCCCAGTACATGGATCAACTTACGCATTGCATTGATCAACTTACACAGTGCATTGGTCAACTTACTCCATTACATTGATCAACTTACGCATTGCATTGATCAACTTACTCCATTGCATTGATCAACTTACACATTGCATTGGTCAACTTACTCCATTGCATTGATCAACTTACGCAGTGCATTGGTCAACTTACTCCATTGCATTGATCAACTTACGCATTGCATTGATCAACTTACTCCATTGCATTGATCAACTTATGCATTGCATTGATCAACTTACGCATTGCATTGATCAACTCTGCAGTGCATTGGTCAACTTATCTCTGTATATGGATCAACTTATTCCATCAATGGCGGTCTTTTTTAGTCTTTCATTTAATTTAGCCACTGGTGTTGATCCCGCATGACTGGCATGACCCACATACTAAATGGAGCCAAAGTACGTAATACGTTTGTACTTGTTGTGTGTACTGTGTGTACTGTGTGTGCACTGTGCACTGTGTCTGTACTGTGTGTACTGTGTGTGCACTGTGTGTACTGTGTGTGCACTGTGTGTACTGTGTGTGCACTGTGTGTGTACTGTGTGTGCACTGTGTGTACTGTGTGTGCACTGTGTGTACTGTGTGTGCATTGTGCTTGTACTTGTGTAAAACAAGATATTTATGTCACCTTCATGTTTGACAATGCGATACTTTGGACTCGAGATCAACATCTATAAAAAGTGGTTTGGACTCATCTACAAGTACTTTGGACTCTTCTCTTACTCCCCCCCTTCCCCTCGACAAGCTCGGTACTTGGA
This sequence comes from Myxine glutinosa, assembly GCF_964187855.1. Lineage (NCBI taxonomy): Eukaryota > Metazoa > Chordata > Myxini > Myxiniformes > Myxinidae > Myxine > Myxine glutinosa. The sequence continues at coordinate 24,339,842 of NC_136263.1, read as the reverse complement.
GTGATTTTGATCGTTTCCTCTTCCTCCCCACTACCCCCACCACCCCCTCATTTTGTCAGATTAACTGAATAAATAAAACTAGAGTATTGAAGGAGCTGGGGCTCCCACGTCGATCGGAAGAATGGACGCGACAAAAAGCTGGAATTCATCCGAGTTGCTTTAATCAAACCAAACACTCAGGCACTCTGAAAAGCCCGTTTATCGGGCAGCAATATATATACATATTATCCCGGAGCGTTTGCCCAGGAAAGGCGAGAGGGGGCGTGGCCCAGCGTCCCGACCGAGGCCTGGCAAGTTGAGCGCGGGCCTGCCCGGGCGTCCTGGACGAGCCCGGCATGGTGATCGCTCCGCGTCCTTGATAGGTGCAAGGCGATTGTGAAAACCCAGCGGTAGCCGCTACACACGTCCCCCCAGAATCGACTTGCACCGGCAGGGTCAATTTGAGGGGGGTCCTGATGACCCGGCCGAAGCGACCCCTGGCGGGTCGTGGGAGGGGGTCCGGTGTGGTGGTGGGCGGTCGAGTGGGGGGCACCGTGGACGGGGGGCGGCCTCGCCGTGGCGGAAGGGCCACCCGTGGTGGGTGGTCGACGTCCACGTGCGCCGGCTTTAGGCGGTCCACCGCAATCCGGTCCGACCTGCCGCCGATGTCGATGACGAACGACTTGTCGTCCCGTCGCAACACCCGGAAGGGCCTGTCGTACGGCGGCCGGAGTGGCCCCCGATGTGCGTCGTGACGCACAAAAACATACTCCGCTGGGCGAAGTGCTGGGGGGACGTAGGACTGGGGGTCACCATGGTGGGATGTTGGCACGGGGGCAAACCGTCGGGCGGCCTCCTGGAGGTCCGAGCGCTGGTGAGCTGCGGACCAGGGACTGGTAGCGTCGGGCACGAATTCGCCCGGGACGCGTAGCGCCTGGCCATAGACAGGCTCGGCGGTGGATGCCTGGAGGTCCTCCTTGGGGGCCGTGCGGAGGCCCAAACGGACCCACGGCAGCCGGTCGGCCCAACCGCCGTCTTGAAGGCCGGCCATGAGCGCAGCCTTCATGGAGCGGTGGAATCGCTCACACAACCCGTTTGCTTGGGGGTGGTAGGCCGTAGTACGGTGGAGCTTGACCCCCAGGTTGCGGGCGACCGCGCCCCACAGCTCGGAGGTGAACTGTGGTCCGCGGTCTGACGAGATGTCCGCCGGTGCGCCGAAGCGGGCGACCCAGGTGGCAATGAAAGCCTGCGCCACGTCGGCGGTGGTGGTGGAGACGAGGGGAACGGCCTCCGGCCACCTGGTGGTCCTGTCCACCATGGTGAGCAGGTGTGTGAACCCCCGTGGCGGGGGGAGGGGGCCCACCAGAGCCACGTTGACGTGGTCGAAACGTCGTTCGGGCACGGTGAAAGGTGCCAGCGGGGCCTGGGTGTGTCGGTGGACCTTGGCCCGTTGGCAGGCCGTGCAGGTGCTGGTCCAATCACGGACGTCCCGACGAAGGCCGTGCCAGACGAATCGCGCCGACACCAGCTTCTGGGAAGCTTTCCGGCCCGGGTGGGAAAGGCCGTGGAGGGAGGCGAAGATGCGGCGTTGCCAGGTGATGGGCACGATGGGGCGAGGCTGGCCTTGGGAGACGTCGCAGAGCAGGACAGTGTCCGCGAAGGGGATGTCAGCCAGGCGGAGGCCCGTGTCCGCCGCCCGGAAGGCTTGCACCGTGGTGTCGGTGGTTTGGTCCGCCGCCATAAGCGCAAAGTCCACGCCCAGGTGGACCGCGTTCACGCTGGCCCGGGAAAGACAGTCGGCCACGGCGTTGTTTTTGCCGGCGACGTGCCGGATGTCCGTGGTAAACTCCGACACGGCGGAGAGGTGGCGCTGTTGGCGGGCCGACCACGGCTCCGTGACCTTGGCCATGGCGTAAACCAACGGCTTGTGGTCGACGAACGCCGTGAAAGGTCGGCCCTCCAGGAGGTGGCGGAAATGGCGGACGGCCAGGTGTAGACCGAGGAGCTCCCGGTCAAACGTGCTGTATTTGAGCTCGTTCGGCCGGAGCTGCCGGCTGAAAAAAGTGAGTGGCTGCCAAACCCCGTTCACCCATTGCTCATGTACGGCGCCCACCGCGTAGTCGGAGGCATCCGTGGTGAGGGCGATGGGAGCGTTGAGCACCGGGTGAGCGAGCAGTGTTGCGTCGGCGAGGGCTCGCTTTGAGCTTTGGAAGGCCGCATCCATTGCTGCGGACCAGGCGATGTCGTGCTTCGCCGGCTTGCCCCGGAGGGCTTCGTAGAGGGGCCGCATGAGTTGAGCAGCGCGGGGCACGAAGCGGTGATAAAAATTCACCATTCCCAGGAATTCCTGCAGGGCCTTTATGGTGCGGGGACGCGGGAACGTGGTGATGGCCTCGACCTTGGTTGGCAGCGGCACGGCCCCGTTCTTGGTGATGTGGTGGCCCAAAAAATCAACGGCCGTCATGCCGAAGTGGCATTTGGCCGGGTTGACGTTGAGGCCGTGCTCGCTGAGGCGCCCGAACAGTGTTCGGAGGTGGAGGAGGTGCTCGGCCCGGGACGTGCTGGCGACGAGGATGTCGTCCAGGTAAACGAAAAGGAACGGCAGGTCACGCAGCACGCCGTCCATCAAGCGCTGGAACGCCTGAGCCGCGTTCTTGAGACCAAACGGCATCCGCAAGAATTCGAATAAGCCGAACGGCGTGATGACTGCCGTTTTAGGGACGTCGGCCGCCCTGACAGGTACCTGGTGATATCCCCGTATGAGATCAATTTTCGAAAAAACTAACCCGTCCCGCCAGACGGGCGGAGAAGTCTTGGATATGCGGGATCGGGTACCTGTCGGGGGTGGTAGCGTCATTGAGACGGCGGTAGTCGCCACACGGGCGCCATCCACCCCCCGGCTTTGGCACGATGTGCAGTGGCGAGGCCCACACGCTATCGGAGCGCCGCACGATGCCGAGGTGCTCCAACGCGTCGAATTCGGCCTTCGCCACGGCGAGCTTGGCTGGGTCGAGGCGGCGGGCCCTGGCGTAGACCGGCGGGCCCGTGGTTGGTATGTGGTGCTCGATCCCATGCCGTACTGCGACGGCCGAAAACGTCGGCCGCGTGAGGGCCGGGAACTCCATGAGCAGGCGAGCAAACTCGTTCGCCGCCGGGACGGCGCATGCCAGCTCGGTCGGCGCGGAGCTGCTCAATGTGCATACCAGGGAGCTGAAGGTTTCGGCGTTGATTAAACGACGCCGTTGGACGTCCACCAGCAGTCCGTGTGCGCAGAGGAAGTCGGCGCCTAGCAGAGCCATGGGCACGTTTGCGGTTACAAACGTCCAAGCAAAGCGTTGGCCGCCGAAGCAGAGGGTGACGTTGCGCGGGCCGAAGGTGCGGATGGTCGATCCGTTGGCCGCAACCAAGGAGGGGCCGCAAACTGCGGATTGCCTGTCCTGGTCAGAGGCGGGTATGACGCTCAGTTGGGCACCGGTGTCGCACAGGAAGCGCCGTCCGGACGCTTTATCCATGATGAACAGTAAGTTGCCCGTGTGGCCGGCGCTCATGGCTGGTAATGAACGCCGGCCCGGCCGTTTCCCGGCCTGCCGAAGGTGCACGGGGGTCGGCATGTCCGGGCCTTCTGTCCGAACCTGGCATGATAGTAACACCACGCTTGGTCAGGTGGAGGCCCCGGTCGTCGTGCTGGAGGTGGTCGGCTCGGGGTAGCGGCCGCCAATTGCGTCGGCAGTTCGGTCGTCGACAGTGCCGGGTGCTCGGGCGCCATGGGTGTTGCGTCGGACGGCGGTGGGTCCCATGTCGCCGCTGCGATGCGCTGTCCTGCGGCGGAGATCTTGTCGGCTTCTCTGGCAAGGGCCCGGGGATCTGTGATCGTCGTGCTTGCCAGGGCGAGGCGTACCGGGTTAGGCAGCTGACGGAGGAACAGCTCCCGGAACAGGAATGCCGGAGAGTGCTCGCCGAGCAGTGAAAGCATGTAGTCCATTCGCTCGGAAGAGCGCGTGTCGCCGAGCTCGGGCAGGTCGAGCAGGCGCCGTGCGCGTTCCGCCGATGGGACGGCGAAAGCGTCGAGGAGAAGCTTCTTAATCGCGCCGTATTTGTCAGCGGCTGGCGGGCTCTCGAGGAGGCTCAGGGCGCGGGCCGCGGTGGCCGAACCGAGCGCTGCTACCACATGGTGGAAGCGGGTGTCGTCGGCCGTGATGCCTCGCAGGGCGAACAGGGAATCCGCCTGTGCGAACCAAACCGCCGCGTGAGCCTCCCAGAAGGTAGGCAGTTTAAGGGCGACTGCCGTGTCCATGTCGGTAGGTCACCAATGAAGGAGCTGGGGCTCCCACGTTGATCGGAAGAATGGACGCGACAAAAAGCTGGAATTCATCCGAGTTGCTTTATTCAAACCAAACACTCAGGCACTCTGAAAAGCCCGTTTATCGGGCAGCAATATATATACATATTATCCCGGAGCGTTTGCCCAGGAAAGGCGAGAGGGGGCGTGGCCCAGCGTCCTGGCTGCGGCCTGGCAAGTTGAGGGCGAGCCTGCCCGGGCATGCCCGGGCGTCCCGACCGAGGCCTGGCAAGTTGAGCGCGGGCTTGCCCGGGCGTCCTGGACGAGCCCGGCATGGTGATCGCTCCGCGTCCTTGATAGGTGCAAGGCGATTGTGAAAACCCAGCGGTAGCCGCTACAGTATAAACCAAAAAACATAATACACCATTTTAAACAGGTAAACATGTGCAATGTGCAGCTCTTTCAGGTTCCGTTTACCTGCACTTGTTTAAATTACTACTGAAGGTGAGTACGTAAAAAAAAGAAGAATAATTTTTTAAGAATTATGATTTGTCTATTTTTAACCCAGAAATTCTGGTTTTTTTGGAATTGCTCAAAGTGAAACTTCCGACTCACACTCCTTAATTCAACAAATGTATTCATATTCATATTCACACAAAGCAATGAAGATTTCTTTCGTTCCTCTTCTCTCCCACCTGTAGAACGAACTCGCACATTCTCTTCAATCTCATTCATCCCTCCAGGTCTTCAAAACAGCTGTGAAACACCATCTCAGATCATCCCCCCATCCAAACCCATGATCTTTTCTACCCCTGATCCGATTCATGTTCCAGCTCCTCCACGAGACTCGACTTTGTAAACACAGAAACTGATTTAAAGCGATAATTATTCGGTAATCAGTGTTAGTAATGCAAAAAAAAATTAAAATCCCAATCTGTTGATTTCACTTCTGTTCCAAAATGAAACAGAAAAATGTCTTCTCGATGTACTGTCTCTTGTTTTAATGAGATGCCTTTGCGTGTACGTACGTGAAACTCAATTAAGAAAGTGCGTGATTACGTCATTGTGACCGGAGAATGTGGTCTGGGCGGCGTACGTAGTGGTTCTTGCGACACGTGGTACAAGGATCGAAAATGACAATGCTCACGTCTGGGGGGAGGAGCGTAGGCGGGGAGGCGGGGCCGAGTGCGGATTGGCGGAGACGCGGAGGAGGCGTGTCTGGCGCTCGTGCTCGGGTGTGCCGTGTTCGCCACCACTCGCGGGCGCAGCGCGATCTGCGCGACTACTTCGTCATTGACCAACGTTGCCTTCTCTACCTTGACCCGGTATCCTCGGAGCGACACGTCAGCACCCGGTGCCGCGTCTGCGCGCGTTCCTCTCGAGGTTTGTGGAAGTTGTTTGACGTGTACGAAGAGGACGCCGAGTAACTTTTCGTGAATGTTTCATTGAGCTGCTTTGTGTTGTGTCGCAGAACGACGAGTTCGTCTGGCCTCGGCCGGACACCCTTCGCCGGTTGTCTGCATCAGGAAGGCATTTTAACCGTTTCGCCTCTTTATTTAATTCTTCAAACTGAAGCGGTTTCTAGTTGAGCTTCATTTTGTAGAACTTAGTGTCTCCATTTCCAAATGCTTAACTTTGGACGCTTGTCCCAATTGTCAAACTACAAGAACCGAACAAACTTCAACAAACCCTTCGGTCATTCTTTGGTGCCCCCTGTTGATTAAAATGAGATGTATACGTTCTTGTTCAAGGCAAAAACGGTTTAACACGAGAACGGCACTCGGTGGAGAGCATACCTCCACCTGGTTGGCCATATCACTCAATGGTGAAGAGTCACTTTAAAAATTATCCTAGCCGGATCCGGATCTTCACCAAAATTGAATCAATTCTTCCTTGTCAGACACCCAAACTGTCCAACAAGTTTCGTCCAAATCCGTCCACAACTTTTTGAGATATCCTGCTATGTATCGTTTTTGGCCCGATCTCCCAATGGTGAAGAATCACTTAAATAATTAAATAATTATTATATCCGAATCCATATTCAGATCTTCACCAAAATCGAATCGATTCTTGCTTGTCAAACACCCAACCTGTCCACCAAGTTTCGTCCAAATCCGTTCACAACTTTTTGAGATATCCTGCTATGTATCGTTTTTGGCCCGATCTCCCAATGGTGAAGAATCGCTTAAAATTCTAGTAGCCGGATCTGAATCCGGATCTTCACCAAAATCTAATCGTTTCGTCCTTGTCACATACGCTACATCTCTGCCAAATTTTGTCCGAATCCGTCCACAGGTTTGAAATATTTTGTTCACAAACGGACAGATAAACAGATGGGGGTGAAAACATAACCCTCAGCCACCTTTGGTGGTGGAGGTAACTACATCAGCATTTGGTAGAGAGCATACCTCTACCAGGTGAACGGTTTACGTTTTGTATCCCACTGATAGGCTGGATCTGGATTCAGACCTGAACCAAAAGTTGTCACCTCCCCAACTCATCAACTTAGTTTTGAGATGTCCTGCTCACAGACAACCAAACATATCCTGCTCTTTCTCTATGATGAAGAATCACTAAAGAATTTTTAAAATTTTTTTACTGTCCAGATCTTTACGAAAATGTAATCATTTCGTCATCGTCACACACTGAACCTTTCCCCCAAATTTCATCCAAATCCATCCACAACTTTCAGACACCATGTTCACAAACAGACAGACCGGGTGAAAACATAACCTTCGTCCACCATCGGTGGCAAAGGAGGCTAGAACGGCACTCGGTAGAGCACACACCTGCCGCCAGGCTGAACAGTTGACATTTTGTATCCACTCATAGGCCGGAGCTGGATTCAGACCTGAACGCAAATCGAATAATTTCGTCCTCGTCACACGACCAACCTCTCCACCAAATTTGGTCCGAATCAGTCCCTTACTTTGAGATATTATGTTCGCAAACAGACGAGGGTGGAAACGGTTTCGGCGTTGGAGGCACGAAGGCAATGGCGTGTTAAAAAAGTAGTTTTGAGTTTTATTTTATTATTCCTGGTTAAGCCTGGTGTTGGCTTAGCGGTTAGGGTGCCGGCTTGGGATCCTAGGATCCTGGGTTCAATCCCGGTCGATCGCTGAATTAACGCCAGGGGGTTGACTCAGCCTGTCATCCTTCCGAGGTCGGCAAATTGAGTACCAGCTTGCTGGGATGAATGATCCCGGTGTGTACCCCGGTTTAGAATAGGTACACCGTATCCCTGTGCATCGTAAGAGCGTGACCAAGGGTTGGCGTCAGGAAGGGCATCCGGCCATAAAAACATTGCCTCAAACAGGGAACCATGATTGTCATGGGGCCCGCAAGGCTAACCCCCGCTCCAGCAGGGAAAATGGCCTGAAAACGATCGATCATTCATTCATTCATTCAATGAATGAATCTTCAAAAGAAAAATCTGTCTGAGTCCATGTTGATTCTTGAATGTGAATTTTATTTTATTATTTTGGGTGTGCTAGTCTTTTGATGAAATTTAGGAATGATCTCTTCACTTTTTTCCTTTTTCTTTCTTTCTGCACCATAGATTTTTTTTACTTCATCCAGCTGGGCTGTTTGCCCCGTACCAACGTACCAATGTTCAGGCAGGCGAAGAGACGATCACGTATTGACCGCAATGCCATCAGCGGACCCATGGGGGACTTCCGGCACACGATGCACATCGGACGTGGCGGAGATGCATTCGGCGATACGTCGTTCCTCGCCACAACCAAACCCGTGACGCAGTCCGCATCTGCTGACCCACTTCCGGGAGCAGACGGAGGTACCGTCGACGGCTTCACCCGCCAAGCTCCAGATACCGTGTTGCCAGTACGGAGTGGCAGCGAGTGTTCATTCAATTCAAGAAGTAGTGAGTCATTGCCAATCGTAAACCAATCTCAAATCAACAGAACGTTAAATGGGCACAGTAAAGTTCACAGGAATAGTGGCTCGGATGTTGAGAGCTACGACAACTACATGTGTGTGACGACTCTACCAGCTGCTGCTTCACCCTCTGTCATCGGAGACCCAATGCTGTCATTCGACTTGGACCTTGGGCCTTCAATGTTGGATGACATTTTAAGTGTGATGACTAAAGGTAGCTTTGTGCTGACGGAGCAAGTTTCCATGGAAAGTGACGTTCTGCAGAGTCCAGGCCCAACATGCGACGATGCTCGACCGAGCAGGCCAAAAATACCAAGCCCTCGACAATCCCAAAAGGCCGGTGGAGACGTGGAAAGAGAATTGTCGAACCGGCGGCCGGAACGCCACAGTCCCTCAGCACCACGTAACTGGAATTATGACAGTGGGTTTGAGTCGACGACGTCACCGTCCGTCTCCGAGGTACGGCCACAGCCAAAACCACGTACGGTGCGCACCGAGCTAGTTTGGGAACACGGCGGCGTGCAAAAAGCACCGCATCGTAAGGTGCTGCCCGCATCGCACCACTTGTCCTCCGGCAGCTCGGTCGAGAGCGGTGTGACGCCGTGGGAGGACGGGCGTCATAAAATGTCTTCGGAGTCGTTTGACAAGGCCTCGGATGAGGAGATCGGCGAACAGTTTGCGTTTGAAGATGACGACGATGATGATGAAATTAGGGTATGAACTCCTCTACTTCAGACTTTACCATGTTGTTATTTACACTCATCTGCTCCTGGCCTGGGGAAAACGCCCCATTGCTTTTGGTGCGGTGTTTTGTTCACTCTGCCTCGGGGTGATTGTGACGTCAATTTGTGAACAGTTTTGTTGTGGACGAAAAAGGATTCACAACTTTTAGATCACATTTTAAAATGCATTCAATAACATTTTTATGAAACTTAAAAAATATATATATATATACATCTATATATATATATATATTTTTTTTGGCAGAAAGGATCTGTCGATCGATGTCGATCTGTCGATCTCCTCTCTCTCTCTCTCTCTCTTTCTCTCTATCTCTCTTCTCTCTCTCTCTCTCTCTCTCTCTCTCTCTCTCTCTCTCTCTTTCTCTCTTTCTCTCTTTCTCTCTTTCTCTCTCGCTGTGTCTGTCTCTCTGTCTCTCCGAAGTACCATACTCTTTCAGTGTCAGTTCTGCCGAAGCAGCTTCCTGAGCAAGGGTTATGCTGGGTGGCTTGCCATTGCCTTTCTCGCAGTCGTAAGGGCACAAGTTTGTAATTTGGCCAGGATCCCGGCGATAGCTCGCCTGCCTTTTGAGAATGCCACCGTGGGATTTTTTTTAACGTCCACCAACTAATGTTGGTCGACGGGACGCCCAGTTTAACGCTAAAACACTATTTTCAAGTTAACTCCAATTTGAACCAACAACAACAAACAAACACAACAGGCATTTTAAGGCCATTTTCCCTGCAAGAGCGGAGGTTAGCCATATTTTTTGCTAATTTGAACCAACAGCTAAAAAAAAAAAAAAATTTTTTTGGCCTTGTGTGAACTCGTATGACATCATCGCTGTTGTCAATCATGTGGTGTGCAATGCTGACTCGCACCTGCATGGAAGTTCTCCATTTTAACAGGTTTGTTTTTGAAACACTAAGCAATGATTATAATACGAGACTGCTGCATGCAATCGAAAATGCAACACTATAGTCTTTGCTGCGGCCATTGTTTTGACACTAATCCTCTCCATAGGTGTTAGAAATGAGTTTTTTTTTATACATTATACCTTTTATGTTTATCTACCTGTATATCTGTAACTTATATTGCCATACCACTGCGTCATTCATTGTACAGCCTAATAGCTTGATACATTTGACTTTATCATGTGGTTCTTCCCACATTTTTGCTGACAATTTGGCATTTGTTGGTTACTCGTACCGCTGTAGCGATTTGAAGCCAATGTTCAGTTTGGAAGCATTATGAAAGTCTTCGTTTTGTAATGTTGAAAACCAACTGTACACTCTTGAGGCCTATGCTGCTGTACCTGTGATTTTTTCACTTTCTCAATATGCCTGTAACCTTTTTTACTTTCAGAAAAATTCAAGTTGACTTCGAAAATTGTGATGCCTCCTTCTCTGTGAGTGAATGCCAGAAAATAGTGACCGGGTTGGTTTTTAATCTCCAATTTCAAATGTCATTACTTCTTCTTCGTATGCAGCACAAGGTTGTGGGGTAGCATCTTTAGCCAAGGTGCGGCTGTGCCACTGATACAATGCCCTCTTGGTGAGGGCAGGAATTTATTTGTTCAGAATGCCAGCGAAAGATCGCCTACTCTTCGCGAAGGACACCATGGGATCTTTAACATCAAAACCAACTCGTGCAAGCAGACGGGACACCTGTTTAACGTCCATCCGAGGGACGGCACACACATTGATGAATCACCGTGCGTGTGAAACATCAGGATGACAGTTTATAGCTGGGTCGGGATTCTAATCCACACTAGACTGCTTAGAGGTGAGTATGCTACCCTTAGGCCATCCTGTCTACCCTAAAGCCATCGCTGATGCCTGATCTTGGGGCTTTTTTTTTCTTTTTCTTACTTTTTGGTGAAAGTGAAATAGAAAATAAATTATTTAACCAGTGAACATTGTAAATGCCATCGATTATGGGGGTGGGAGAATGCATCCTGATAAAACGGTTCAATCTTCCAACCTTCGATTCGTTCCCATTGTACTTTTGGCAAAAGGGCATAAAAGGCCAATTTTGATCCTCCTGATTATTCGTCAATCAGTATTCTTTCAAGTCTGAGCCATTATTGTTTAATAAGTGATAGTCTCATCTCTGAACCTCAGTGTGGTTAATTGAATTCCAAAAGAGATTGTCTCCTTCGCTTCCGCTAATGATTTTAACACGCCAGCACTTTGCTTTTGCTTTGAATACTTTCCCCCATTCATGGTTTTTGAAACTTCTGATAAATTGGTCTACGTCCAAGCTCTTCTCCGCTGCTCGTCAACGGTTACAACGGTCTTCTGTGGTATCATGTGGTACATCTGTCCACCCTTTCAGGAGAGTAGGCCCTTCTACTAATTCCCAATCCTAAAGGTGCTACATCAGCAGAATGGCCACGTTCTCTGAAATGATGCAGCCAGGTGTGGATTACCTTTTTTAAAGTTTTCCCATGTTTCCTGTATTCGTTTTGTTTCCCATGGGGCCGTTTTTACTCAATTCCCCTATTACTCATTTGTAGGATATTTAAATAAATAAAAACCTATTCATCTAGATTCTAGAAACAGTAACTAATATTTTGCTAATGCTTGCTTGGACAGAATGGCCAACAACAGTGCTATGGTGGTCGAGTCTTGCTTTAATTTGTCGTGTGTCAGTGTTTTCTCTCCTTTTCACCGCACATGTGAAGTGAAAAGCGGGGTTAAGCAATTGATTCAATTTGTCTGTGTTTGTCGACAAGCGTCAGTTTATGATCGAGGAACTATTTAATTTCAATTAAATGTTATATTTTGAACATGAATCGGGAAACAAACTTGCCGTATTAATGTACTTTGGCTCTGAATTTGTTCCGATCGCGCATTTGCAGAGAGGGGTGAGATAATATTTTTACCGTTTGTCTGTCTGGCAGTTAAACAAACTTTAAAATCATTCCAAACAGGAAGCTTAGTTTTTAGGAATGGCATGAAGGACACAAACAACAGGCACAAATAACATTTAACTTGTTAAATAAGGTGCTGTGAAAGACGCTGCATCAACCGGCGATAAAATTCTGAAAAAAATTTCAATGACCTTCAAAATCTTTTCTTAGCCCGTCCCCTACGCAGCCGGAGAAGGGGTTTTGCATACGTGTGTCTGTCTGTCCAGGCCGTAACTTTTTTTTACCATTTGAGCTATTGTCATCAAATTTTCACCAAAGCTTAATTTTGATATAACGAAGAAGACAAATTAATAATTCTGCCAAAAGCATGAAAGTCAGCATCACCTAAAATCGTTGTCATTCAATTGACCTAAAATTTAAATTTACCATTTGAGTTTTGTCATCAAATTTTCAACATAGCTTTATTATGTTAATACGGAGAAGGCACATTACTAATTTGGTCAAAGGGTCAAAGGTCAGCGTCATAAAATCGTCAATTTTCATCCGATTGACCTGAAATTTAAAGAATTTGCATATTGGTTCACTAACCAAAAGCTCGAAGCCTCATTTTTATTTTGAATTTTTTTCAGTTTTCGTTATTTTGAGTATAGGGAACAAGAAGGAAGTCCTCATGTACAGTCGTGGCCAAAAATATTGGCACCCTTGCACCTTGTTCAAATAATGCACCATTTCTTCCAGAAAATTGTTGAAATTAAACAATGTTTTGGTATCCACAAATGTATTTCTTTGGTTTGCAGTGGAACAAAACAAAAAAAAGCTGAAAAACTACTAAATCTTAGCTTATTCCACACAGAAATCCTAAAATGGCCCGGACAATATTATTGGCACCTTTTAGAAGTTGTTAGAAATAGATTTCCAGCAGGTGATTCTCCTTTACTTTGGAATTGAACTCACCGATGGTGAGTTGTAGGTGCCTGCAATATAAAAAATCACCCATTCAACCAGTTTGAATAGAGAAAATGAATCATTCTGCTGTTTTGTGTCACTGTGTGTACTGCAATGAGCATGGAGAAAAGAAAGAAAACCAGAGAATTATTTGAGGAGGTCAGACACAAGATTGTAGTCAAGCATGGGCTACAAGCATCAAGCTACAAATCCATCTCCAGAGACCTTGATGTTCATATATCCACCGTACGCAATGTTATCAGGAAGTTTCAGGCCCATGACACTGTAGCCAACCTCCCTGGACATGGCCATAACAGAAAACGTGATCGAAGATTGCAGCGAAGGATTGTTCGAAGTGGAGAAACGCCTCGATCAACTGCCAAACAGATTCAAGCTCACCTTCAGACACAAGGTACGCCAGTTTCAACTCGCAGAATCCGTCACCAACTCGATGAGAGGGGGTTCTATGGTAGGAGACCCAGGTTGAAAGAGAGAGACAAAAGAAAGCCCGACTGGACTTTTCCAAAACACACCTTAACAAGCCAAAATCTTTCGAGGAGAATGTCCTGTGGACAGATGAGACCAAATTAGAGCTTTTTGATAAAGCTAATGATCTCTATGTTTACAGAAAACAAAATGAAGCCTTCAAAGAAAAGAACACCTTCCCTACAGTCAAACTTGGAGGTTCATTGACGTTTTGGGGTTGCTGTGCTTCCTCTGGTACTGGGTGCCTTGAATCTGTGCATGGCATCATGAAATCAGGAGATTACCAAGGCTTTTTGGAGAAAAATGTTCAACCCAGTGTCAGAAAGCTGGGTCTCCGTCAAAGGTCATGGGTCTTGCAGCAGGACAATGACCCCAAACGCATTTCAAAAAGCATCCAGGAATGGTTCAAGACAAAACGCTGGACTGTTCTGAAGTGGCCAGCAATGAGTCCAGATCTAAATCCCATTGAACACCTGTGGGGAGATCTGAAAAGAGCAGTTGGGAGAAGGTACCTTCAAATCTGGGAGAACTGGAGCAGTTTGCACAAGACAAGTGGTTCAAACTGCTAGTGGAGAGGTGAAGGAAGCTCATTCATGGCTATAGGAAGCGCTTGACTGCAGTTATTTTGTCCAAATTCTGTGCTACCAAATATTAAGTCTCGGCTGTCAATTTTGTCAATGCCATTTCTTTTTATTCTGATTTAAAAGGATATATTAAGTTCTGAATCAAAAACAAAGGTTCTGTAATATTAACGGTGAAATAAAGAATTGTGGAGACCAAATACTTTTGTCAATTTCAACTTATTTTTCGAGAAATGTTATTTGAAAAAACATGCAAGGGTGCCAATATTTTTGGCCACGATTGTAGGTAGTCAACAACTTGGAGGTTGTCCTCAAGTTTGACCCCTTTTGTCTGGGTTCAATTACTGTCACCGACATTATCATGCAGACATAGGCATAGTGATGGGGGTGGGGCGGAGGACGGACGGGGCGACCGCCCCGATCACGAACAAGGATGAAGTGCCAAATGACACCCTCAAAACACATTTTCTTGCTCCATCTGGTTGCACAACTTGTACAGTATGTAAATTACAATACAACGGACCCGTGAGATCACAAGACGTAACTTTCAGAAGCATGTTTTACATTTTAAACTCCGTGTTAGGTTTTACGTTTGGGGCTGCCAGATGCTTACATCCCTTTTCTTATCAAATTGTTTTGTGACCGAACAGACGAGGTTATGAATTCTGTAACATGTAGATCGGAGATCGCCCATGATAGGCCGAAGGGATGGAGTTGTTATAATTGATGGACAGATATGTCATAATGATGTAATTACGTATCGATCAGATCCAGGTTCTTGCACCGCACAAGCTCAATTAGCGACGGCCAGGATCATGTGACAAGTTTGTTCATTAACTTCCTTGTCCCTCTCTCTTTTCCTCTTGATGTCTTGGATTGGAATCCAGACTTGACTGTCATTTCACCCTCTTTATAGTTTACTAGCGGGGTCACCCGTGGGAATCCCACGGGCATGGATGTGTGTGACATTTCGACATATTGAGTTAGATGCTGCACATTCATTTTTACAAAATGGTTACTGGCAAGTCATCAGATCCAGAAATGGTGTGATGAACACTTTATTTATTTCACATAATATGTGACCCCTCACTCCTCTCCACCTGACACTCTCCTGTCTCCACCTAGCACTCCTCTCCTCTCCAAACCCTCACATCCCTCTCCTTTCCAATCCCTCACCTCTCCAATCCCTCACACTCCTCTCCAATCCCTCACACGCCTCTCCAATCGCGCCTCACACTCCTCTCCAATCGCGCCTCACACTCCTCTCCAATCACGCCTCACACTCCTCTCCAATCGCACCTCACACTCCTCTCCAATCGCGCCTCACACTCCCCTCCAATCACTCCTCTCCAATCGCGCCTCACACTCCTCTCCAATCGCGCCTCACACTCCTCTCCAATCGCGCCTCACACTCCTCTCCAATCGTGCCTCACTCGCCTCTCCAATCGGCTTTCCCCGTCTCGTTTCTCTCGTTTTTCTCCCGTCTCGTTCTTTTTCTTGCTCCAAATCGGCCCATCTCACCCGTCGGAATCGGAAATCGGCCCGTCTTGCTTTCGTGCTTGCGCGTAAATAAATTGTGTTCATGACACCATTTCTGGATCTGATGACTTGCCAGTAACCATTTTGTAAAAATGAATGTGCAGCATCTAACTCAATATGTCGAAATGTCACACACATCCATGCCCGTGGGATTCCCACGGGTGACCCCGCAAGTTTGCATTGACGTTCGTCGATGGACTCGTTCGCCCGTCTCATTCGTTTTCTTGCTACATCCTGTTCAAGTCTGCATTCTTCATCGATCGTCTCATTCATTTTGGAAATAGAAGTTTCCACGCAGCGCATGAATTGTCACGATCCTCAAGAGGAATTTGTCTCGTAATCATCAAATGATAAATGGCAAGTAAATTACATTGTGAAAATTTAATATTTCAAATAGACCTATTTAAAGTGTATGCGCAAATAACTAATAAATAAAAAAACGAAGAAATATGTCTCGGTAATTTCCTGAACTCGGTAATTTCTCGGTAATTTTACTTCCGGCTAAAAATGTTGAATGAAATAAAAACGAAGAAATATATGTCGTTTTGTGACGTCTGTCATCAAAGGTAAACGGTGAATTCACTCGGTTTATTCGGTTCGGCTCGGTTTAAAGAAAAAGCGATAATGTCGAAATGTTGACGTCTGTGTCATGTTGGGCGGTGTATGATACTTGTTGGCTGTTGGGCGGTGATATGGTGTATTTTTAAAAATATATCTCTGCGTTTTCCCGCGTTGCTGACACCGAGTCTAAAACCATGATGGTGAGTTAGATTGGAGATAAAGGCGTGAGAGAGACTCAATGGCCTTGAAGTTACAGGCCTTTGAGAATTCATTTCGTTCTATAAACGGCAACTTTCATCGGATTTTCTTCCCGTTTTTTTTCAACCGAGTCTAAAACTATGTTAGCGACTGTGAAAAATGAAATGATTTATCGAATTTGATTTGAAATAAAACTGAGGGAGAGCAAGACACCACGGGCCTACAAAACAGGACTCAAAGCTATGCGAGTTAATAAAATGGTGGATATTTGTTTATAGCCACTCCCAGAATGGGTGGAGCTATGGGTGGAGCTACTCTGCAAACCGAGTAAGCCACACCCCGGACAGACACCCAACAGATAGACAGACAGACAGACAGAATCATCTACGGCTATTATAATATAGATAATGTGTGCGGCCATCCGAGGATAATTGTAATCGGTGATCTTCCTCATCACATAAATATAGGGGATGAAAATAAAATTCCATTCAAGGAAGAAAAACTACTTATTTGTTTTCAAAACTTTTTTTCTATCTTATTACACTTTGTCATATTACGTGACTCAATTTTGTGATGTTGCATATCTAAGTTGAATATTAATTATTGACTCAAATAAATAAATTAAATTTCCGAGTTTTCGACATAACTTTTGAAGCATTATTCAAATTTGTTCACATTTGGAACATGTATTTGGCATGAACTATGGTGCCATATTTAAAAATACATTCAACATTTTGTAAAATTCCCTCGTCACGAAAAAGAATCATACAAAAACGTTAGGTATTGGAACTCATTATTAATATTTCAGGACATTTGATGCATGTATGACGTATGCAACAACTGTATGACGTATACATGTATGACGTATGTATGTATGTATATATATATGTATGTACATAACAACTTGGAGATGCACCGCACGCAACTTGGAGATGCACCGCACGCAACTTGGAGATGCACCGCACGCAACTTGGAGATGCACCGCACGCAACTTGGAGATGCACCGCACGCAACTTGGAGATGCACCGTACACAACTTGGAGATGCACCGCACACAACTTGGAGATGCACCGCACACAACCTGGAGATGCTCCGTACACAACGTGGAGATGCACCGTACACAACTTGGAGATGCACCGTCCACAACTTGGAGATGCACCGTACACAACTTGGAGATGCTCTGTAAACAATTTGGTGATGTACTGGTCACAAACACATGTACTGTATGCATTGTTGTTGTGACCTGTGCACATGCTATAAGTAGGCCAAAGGTCGGTGTTGGACTGCTCCAATTGCAGGTAGGGGTATCACCTTCAGATTGGGATGAAAAAAATGTAACTTTTTGCTCAAAATGGTGCAGAAATGGAATGGTTTTAAAGCATTGCACACCGTTGCCATGGTAACCAAATGAATCCAAATGCACATATGTATATGCTGAATGTTAAATTTTTAATACTTTAGCATTTCTTTTGTGTTGAATTCTGATTCTACACACTGAAGGTTAATTTTGTACTAAATTTGAAAAATTGATTTTTTTATTATTATTTTGCTGATGAGCCACCTGGAACACAATCGGGGTGATTTATCAATGTGTGTGTTGTTCCCGGGATGGATGTTAAACTGGGTATCCCATCTACCGGCATTAGTTGGCGGATGTTAAAGATCTCACAATGTTCTTTCCGAAAGAGTAGGGGAGCTTAGCTCTGCTGCTGAGCCCGCTGGGCGCGATTATTGTCCCCCGTCGCACAGCGGAGCGAAATGGGGGACTATGGTTTTCCCCTCCGTCCGTGTGTCCGTCCATCCGTCCGTCCTTCCGTGCGTGCGTGCATAAGCAAAGGACCGCATTCGAATTTGGTGTGTGGGTGCAACCCACGTCAAAATTCAAGATGGCCACCGCCATGTATGTCTGATGCCATGTATGTCTGAACCTTGTGCGCTGAATATCTTGAAAAATTAGCGAAGTACCAACTTCTAATCTGGTGTGTGGGTGTATCTCGGCATAAGGAAGAACGCTGTTTAAAATTCGGTTGCCACGTCAAAATCCAAGATGGCCACCACCATATATGTCTGAACCTTGAGTGAAATATCTCGAAAAATAAGCAAAGTACCGACTTCTAATCTGGTGTGTGGGTGTATCTAGGCACAAGGAAGAACGCTGTTTAAAATTGGGTCGCCACGTCTAAATCCAAGATGGCCGCCGCCATGTATGTCTGAACCTTGTGAGATGAATATCTTGAAAAATAAGCGAAGTACCAACTTCTAATTTGGTGTGTGGGTGTATCTCGGCATAAGGAAGAACGCTATTGAAAATTGGGTCGCCACGTCAAAATCCAAGATGGCCGCCACCATATATATGTCTGAACCTTGTGAGCGAAATATCTTGAAAAATAAGCGAAGTACCAACTTCTAATCTGGTGTGTGGGTGTATCTAGGCACAAGGAAGAACGCTATTGAAAATTGGGTCTCCACGTCAAAATCCAAGATGGCCGCCGCCATGTATGTCTGAACCTTGTGAGATGAATATCTTGAAAAATAAGCGAAGTACCAACTTCTAATCTGGTGTGTGGGTGTATCTAGGCACAAGGAAGAACGCTATTGAAAATTGGGTCGCCACGTCAAAATCCAAGATGGCCGCCTCCATGTATGTCTGAACCTTGTGAGCGAAATATCATATCATAGCATGTTTTCTGTGTCTTCCACTTTGTCAACTCACATCACTTCCCCGACGGAAGACCGAGGTGTAACGCTTGACTCTTATTATTACCCTGTGCTCACGAAGCGAAAAGCGGGGTTAAGCATTCAGATGTGCCAGGAGAACGCTCCCTGCCCGAATGCATTGTACCAACTAAAATTTGGTGGAGGAGGAATAATGGTTTGGGGCTGTTTTTCATGTTCGGGCTTGGCCCCTTAGTTCCAGTGAAGGGAAATCTTAACGCTACAGCATACAATGACATTGTAGACGATTGTGTGCTTCCAACTTTGTGGCAACAGTTTGGGGAAGGCCCTTTCCTGTTTCAGCATGAGAATGACCCTGTGCATAAAGCGAGGTCCATAGAGAAATGGTTTGTCGAGATCGGTGTGGAAGAACTTGGCTGGTCTGCACATAGCCCTGACCTCAACCCCATCGAATGCCTTTGGGTTGAATTGGAACGCCGACAGCGAGCCAGGCCTAATCGCCCAACATCAGTGCCCGACCTCACTAATGTTATTGTGGCTGAATGGAAGCAAATCCATGCAGCAATGTTCCAACAACTCATGGAAAGCCTTCCCAGAAGATTGGAGGCTGTTATCGCAGCAAATGGGGGGGGGGGGGGGACCAACTCCATATTAATGCCCATGATTTTGGAATGATGTTCGACGAGCACATACGGGTGTGATGTTCAGGTGTCCACATACTTTTGGCCATGTACTATGTGTATTTATATATGTATGTACATACATACATGTTCACAGAGGAAGGTAACGACATGCCCCATCATGTGTTTGGGACCAGACGTGCACCTCGGTCACGTTTTTAATGCCAGCTTCTGCATTCCTGATATCACATCTGCCCCACCCATGGCTTCTTTTCATTTTAGAAGGAAATACTGTACATTATTACCTCTCGCACACAAAGCGAAAAGCGGGTTAAGCATTTGTTTCATGTCCGTCAATTCGTCCATATTATCAGTTTATGATCGAGGAACAACTAATTTAAATTGAATGTTACGTTTTGAACTTGAATAGGAAGGCAAGTTTGCCGTTTTAACATGTGGGAAAATAATCCTGGTGTGTGCTGATTAGGGTACAACTGGCATTCCAAGAAGGGACTTTGTCCACAAGAAACCTAAACCTTTCGAAAAGCATGGTGGGACAAACAATGGGTGTGGCACATCCAGTGAGATAGTGTGCAGCTGCTGGAATAAGTGACGTCATCGAAGTTGGGAGTCTCGTTCATGATGGGACATGCAGTGGCCTTGTCATGCAATGATGGCCTGGCAGGATAGCTTCGAGCTATGAGCATTTACCTTGAAACTGAGCTGTCGCGCTTGGATGGGAGTCTTGTTCCAGATGTAAAACCGATCCCGGCAGGTGGCAGGTGTTTCACATGCAGGGCGAAGCTTCAAAGTTTGCATCATCCACCTGAAGGACTGACGTTGTGCCAGGACCGGTCTGCCAGCACTCTAGGTGGATGCAAAAGAAGGCAAATTGTTTCCAACACCCTGAACAGATTGCAAGTACCTGCTCTAACCTACGACAGGGACATCGGTGACAGTGATGATGCAAGCCATTGGAACACGACACTTGCACAAAAATGAATGAATCACTCGATGGCGTGTTACTTATGCGTGCAGAATATCCTACGCCCTCGAAGTTTGAGTATTCACCTCAGCCATCTAGTCTGGGCTTCTCAAATAGACGAACATGTTTCAGGCCAGTCGGGCTAGCATTATATCCTAGGCCCTAGAAGCTTGAGTATTCACCTCTGGGCTTCTCGAATAGACGAACACATTTCTGGCCAGTCGGGCTAGCAGAATGTCCTAGGCCCTAGAAGCTTGAGTATTCACCTCTGAGCCATCTAGTCTGGGCTTCTCGAATAGACGAACATGTTTCTGGCCAGTCGAGCTGGCATTATATCCTAGGCCCGAGAAGCTTGAGTATTCACCTCTGAGCCATCTCGGCTGGGCTTCTCGAATAGACGAACATGTTTCTGGCCAGTCGAGCTAGCATTATATCCTCGGCCCTAGAAGCTTGAGTATTCACCTCTGGGCTTCTCGAATAGACGAACACATTTCTGGCCAGTCGGGTTAGCAGAATGTCCGAGGCCCTAGAAGCTTGAGTATTCACCTCTGAGCCATCTCGGCTGGGCTTCTCGAATAGACGAACATGTTTCTGGCCAGTCGAGCTAGCATTATATTCTAGGCCCTAGAAGCTTGAGTATTCACCTCTGGGCTTCACGAATAAATGAACACATTTCTGGCCAGTCGGGCTAGCAGAATGTCCTCGGCCCTCGAAGCTTGAGTATTCACCTCTGAGTCATCTAGTCTGGGCTTCTCGAATAGACGAACATGTTTCTGGCCAGTCGAGCTAGCATTATATCCTAGGCCCTAGAAGCTTTGAGTATTCACCTCTGAGCCATCTTGTCTGGCTAGCATCTGTCTGGCTAGCCATCTTGTCTGGGCTTCTCGAATAGACGAACATGTTTCTGGCCAGTCGGGCTAGCATTATATCCTAGGCCCTAGAAGCTTGAATATTCACCTCTGGGCTTCTCGAATTGACGAACACGTTTCTGGCCAGTCGGGCTAGCAGAATGTCCTAGGCCCGAGAAGCTTGAGTATTCACCTCTGAGCCATCTAATCTGGGCTTCTCGAATAGACGAACATGTTTCTGGCTAGTCAGGCTAGCATTATATCCTAGGCCCTAGAAGCTTGAGTATTCACCTCTGGGCTTCTCGAATTGACGAACACGTTTCTGGCCAGACGGGCTAGAAGAATGTCCTAGGCCCGAGAAGCTTGAGTATTCACCTCTGAGCCATCTCGTCTGGGCTTCTCGAATAGACGAACATGTTTCTGGCCAGTCGGGCTAGCAGAATGTCCTAGGCCCTAGCAGCTTGAGTATTCACCTCTGAGTCATCCAGTCTGGGTTTGAATGTCGACCGAGCAATGATCGGTCACCCTCCTATTTAATGGACAGGGTGGCATATCGATGTGTGTGCTGGCCCTCGGATTGAAATTAACCTGGGTGTCCCATCTGTCAGCATGCATTGGTGGACCTTAAACATCCTATGGCTGATGTCTTTGTTGTAGAGTAGGGAAGTTGTCACCAGTACACTGAACAAATTCCAAATCTGTGCCCTGATTGGCTGTTGGGAAGACGATTACAAACCATTGACCCAGCATAATCCAAACTCTAACCCTTGCCCAAAGCTGCTTCAGTAGAGTTTATGGTACATTGTTGATGATTACAAACGTGCCTCCTTTTCATACATTTTTTTTTTCAAATATTTTAATCCATCCTGAAATCCTTCATTACCTCCACCACCGAAGGTTGACAGAGGTAATGTTTTAACAGCTGTCTGTTTGTCTGTCTCAAAAAATTATGGATGGATTCGGATGAAATTTTGGAGAGGTTGGGTGTGTGGCACGGACTCATTTATTCGATTTTGGTGAAAATTTGGATCTTGGAATTTTTTAGTGATTCTTCACCAACAGAGAGATAGAGGACCAAAAACGATATATATAACATATTTCAAAAAGTAATGGACGGATTATGACAAAACTTGATGGACATGTTGGGTGCGTGACAAGAACAAGCTGATAAGATGTTGGTTCAAGCTCTGAATCAAGATCCGGTGTATCAGTGGGATACAA
Source organism: Myxine glutinosa (assembly GCF_964187855.1). Classification (NCBI taxonomy): domain Eukaryota; kingdom Metazoa; phylum Chordata; class Myxini; order Myxiniformes; family Myxinidae; genus Myxine; species Myxine glutinosa. The sequence goes on along the minus strand of NC_136263.1, from coordinate 24,317,433 downwards.
AACGTAAACTGTTCAGCCTGATAGAGGTATGCTCTCCACCGAGTGCCGCACTAATTACCCTCGCCAGAGGAGAGGATATTGCTTTTGAGTTCATTTGTTTGTTTGTCCGTTTGCCCGCACAAAATAAATGATTTTCTCTACAACCGTTGGTCCGACAGACAGGAAATTTCCACCACAGGTGCAACTCTACCTGCAGAATTTTTAAAATGATAATTATGACGTCATAGGTCACGTGGTATTGGCGCCATCTTGGAAAAAAACGAAAAACGTTGCACCTCTGCATCTCTGAAAGCACTGCATAGAAAAAATTGAGACATGGCTCATTGTGAATAACTTTCCATGGGGAATAAAATATGTTAATGATGATGTCATAGGTGCCTCCATTAGGACATCATAATTCGACAAGTATAAAACTTCATCCGATCAAGATGAAATTTCTTCAGCATCATGTAGGGATAAATTGGTGGAGAAAAAAGAATACTGATGACGTCATTGGTAACGTGATTTGGCCGCCATTTTGGAAAAACCGAAAAAAATTGCACCTCTATATCTCCAAAAGTGCTGAATATAAAACAAATTGAGACATCGCTCATTGCAAAGAACTCTCCATGTGGAATAACATATGTTGATGTCATAGGTGCCTCCATTATGATGCCATAATTCGACAAATACAAAACTTCATCTGATGAAGATGAAATTTTTTGAGCACCATCTAGGCATAAACGGGTGGAGAAAAAAAAATGACGTCATCAGTCACGTGGTTTGGCCGCTATATTTGTTTTAACACAAAAGCCTTAAAAACCACTAAAAACACGTCCTGGCGAGGGTCTGCAATCTCCGATTTCTCTTTCTAGTTTGTATTGTAATGTTGCGACGCCATCTATTGGTAAAAATGCAACAACTGAACACGACCCCCAAAATGTGAATGTTTTTATTTTTTCTTCTCTATCACAAATCCCATTCGTACCAACTCCACATCTAACTTCATCTTTAACGGACACAGACGGAGAATTTAACAGTGCTGGTCCACTCATTTTCAAGAGAAATACAATGGGATTTTAAAACCTGGATTTCCCTCTTTTCGTCCTAATCTGGATGGTGTGTTCCGAGATTGTCGCCTCTTGCTGACAATGCATTAGATCGGCATCTTCTTTTTTTTCTTCTAAACTTGTGACATTTTGTTCCATTTTTATCAATGGCGAAAATCTACAGAACATTTTATAAAAGGTGAACCCCAATAATTAATTCCATAGGCAACATGCTCCTTACTAATGCTTCAGTCACATTTGGCTCGGCGGCCGTAGGGTCTAAAAAATCTACGGCCACTAGCAATTAGAGGGCGGCCGCAGTATTTCCACGGTCACACAATGTAGCAGTCACATATGTTTTTTTTTTCGGGTAGCCGCACGGGGTATTTAGAAATTGTGGAGACCGAAAACGTGGGGGTGCCGTACGGTCTTTGATTTGATGTCGCACGGTGAACTTATGGCGTCCCTGCGGCGGCCATAGAATTTTCAAGGCAGACGCAAGGTAGCCTCAAGGTGCCCGCAAGGCGACCGCAGGGGGGCCCTAAGGCGAACGTGCGGCCAGACGGACGGTAACGAGTGGGTATATATACCAGTTCTTTTTCATATGTATAACAGCACTTACAGTTGTCATGGCTACGGCTTGTCAAATTGCTACGGCCGACCTAGAAATGAAAAAAGTTATAACTCCGCGCTATAATTCCACGACGACCCCTACGGCCTGTAAAAGATAGCCATACGCCCTAGGGCCACCTCAGAAACTCTGCGGCCGCCGCACGTTTCTGTCAATTTACGGGGGGTACGGCCGCCGTATCCTAGCCGTAGAGCAAATGTGACTGAGGAGTAAGCAATCCGGCAACCCTGAGCCTCATCGTAAATATTCACCCTTTTTAATAAAATTACTGGAGAATCGTAAATACTCATACAAGTGCAGTCGGAAAGGGGCAATTTTGGCTTACCTGCTAAAAGAAATTGGCTCAGCAGGTAAACCGAGCCTAAAATGTCAGACAACTGAGCCAGCCCCTTTGACCTTTACACCCTTTTTAAGCATTTTAAGACCCTTTGGACCCCTTCGGAAAATTCTGAAGCTTTAGACTTTAAACAACAACCTTTATACCCCTTTGACCATTTCGACCCCTTTGACCCATTTAGACCTTTAATACAACTTTTCAGACCTTTGACCTTTACAACTAGACCATTTATACATTTACATTGCAATTGACAACCTTTCATTTAGTACATTCTTCCATATAATTTTTTTTTTTGCATACAACATCGAGGCTCGTGTAAGAGCTAACATTAATCACAAAAAGACAAACTGACACATAAAACGTAAGATAAAAGGAGTGGGAGACAAGATGGGAAGAGAGGGAAGCACACAAATACAACATTTGAGAGTAGGGAGATCTGTGGGAGGAAGAGGGCTTGGGGGGGGGGGGGGGGGAAGGAGGAGGAAGGGTTTGGAGAGGTTTTAAACACATGGACACTGCTAGGACTTCCAGGGAAAAAGTTGGAATTTCAAAAAAGTGGATCTGGGGTGAATTAATGGGTGTAGAAAAGATCAAGGTTTTAGATTGGGGAAGACAAGAGATTTGCCACACAAAATACACCATACATAAATCATGGTGAAAGTCTGCAATCTCTGGTTGATCTTTCTTATTTATTATTGGTTTATGTCGATTATGTTGGTAAAAATGAACCTAAAATATTGGAAAAACACCGAACACCTTCAAAACACCCCTCGTGTAAGACATACACCTCCACCTCTCAATATAAAGGGGATATCATTTATTTTTTATGTAACACACACACCTAAATAATGCAGAAATCAAAGAAAGAAATGACGAAATATCAAGACCTCAAGAATGAAGTGAAAAGTAAAACTTAGGGTAGAGGAGTCTTCATGCCAGGATCCTGGCAGCGATCTTATGGTGATTGCGCAGTTGGAGAGATGCAGCCACATACGAAAGAGGGATTCTGCTACGAGGAGGCAACGTGAGAATCTATCCCAATGAGGCGCGACATTGCAAAAGGGAGAGGTGAGGGAGAGAAGGGGAGGGTCCTGTGCCGGGACCTGGCTATGGTCAACGATTGAGAGCCCCTTTACCCATGACGGCAGCTAAACAAAACGCATGTTGCCACAGTAGCTGAGCTGTTGCGTGTAACCCAAAAAGAAAAATCTCCTGGGAAAGAACTGCGAACAATACAATATCACCCGCCAACCACAAACCCTAAATATAACCCCAATCCGAACCACACAACTTCAATCGATAAAACCCCAAGCCGAACCCCTAACCACCAAAAAGTTGTGGGCACCTGGGTCATAGAGATGACATTTTTATTTTAATGTAAATCATCCCAACCTAGGTTTGAAAATCTCCCTTAAGCAGCTGAAACTCCCAGGAGATTTTCCAGGCCCGAAAAGTACTTTTGAGGCCCCTAGGATTCCAAGCCACCCTGGGAAAGGGCGGTTCCATTTGTCTACCACCAGAGGTCCACAGAGAGCCAGGAATTGGTTCCAGGAGCTATTTGGTGCAACGCCAACACCTTCCACTAGAGCGCTGTTTCAATGTAAAAATTTCTCAAAACATGTTTGCACTTTGTCATTATGTGTGGATCAGTGACCAAATATTTTTTAAATTTAATCCATTTTAAATTCAGGCTGTAACAACAAAATGTGAAAAAGTCACGGGGTGTAAATACTTTGTGAATGCAATGAATCGGCTCGTTCTGATATAACCGTGGCGGAGGTTAACAAGGATAAGAGGTGTCGAGTTAATCTTTTAATAGTGCATTAAATGTGTTTCCCAATCACACTGCTCATCTTTTATTTGACTACTTTTGAATGTGGAGGGAAGTTTAGTATTTTCCGGGGGATCCTCGTGTCTTTTTCAACAACTTTCGAATTGGAGACGGTGGTTGTCTAAAATTTTTGGTTCATTTCACCAACTACAGAAAACAAATATTAATATAAACTCTTAAGCTGTGATGCAGTGGGTTAAGTGGTGGGTGTCATGTTGACTCAGCTGGTTCACTTGAGGTTAGAATTCAGTGTTGTATAGAGATTCAGTGTATAATAGAGTGGGGGAAGTGGCCTCATAGTTTAAAAAGTGTAAAAGGTTTCTGGGAGGCATACCTCATAAAATATGTTGGCCAAGATGATTCAGTTAGGATTACAGTTATAGCTGTTAGGGTTGGAGCTGTGTGGGTTAGGTTTTGTTGTCGTTATTGTTGCCACATGGGTCCCTCGACAAGAGAAAACACGGGCGGAACTCAAGTATCCAGCAGGGTCCAGTGGACGCTCCCAGGGATTTTTTTTTTTTTTGTATACTGAATCGAGGCTCGTGAAAGAGCTAACATTTACTTCACAAACAAATCGACCAGACAAACAAAATACACAAAAAGAGGGAGCGGAAGACAAGATGGGGAGAAAAGGGGAAGCACACAAACACAACATCCGAGAGCAGGGAGATGTGTGGAAGGGAGAGGGCCCGGGGGGAGGAGCGCATGGGAAGGGGGGGGGGGGGGGAGGGAGAAGTATAAAGCACAAGGACACCAAGGACTTCCAGGACAGAAGTTGGTATTTCAAAAAGGGGAATTGGGGTGAAATTAGCGGGGGTAGAAAAGATCAAGGTTTTGGATGGGGGAAGATAAGAGATGGTGGTGAACAGCTGTTTTAAAGACTTGGAGGGTGGAGTGGGATTGAAGAGAGTGAGGGAGTTTGTTCCAGAGGCAGGAGAAAAGAGGAATGAAGGAGTGAAGGTGAGCAGAGAGTCTTGATTTTGGCAGTTTAACCAAAAGAGGGTTGCAGGCAGATCTTGTGCGACCTGTAGGAATATTTGCGGGACAGAGCCCAGAGAGAGCTGGGGGGGCAAGGCCAGAGAGGAGTCGGTAGAAGACGGAAAGACCACCAACCTGCCTGCGGTGAGTGAGTGAGAGGCCCTTGGAGTTAGCTTCATCGCGGGAGATTCCAATGATTCTGAATGCTTTGGTTTCAACAGCGCGAAGGCGAGCTAGGTGTGAGGCAGGAGCACCAGCCCAGAGGGGAGAGCAGTATTCCATTGAGCTGCGGATGAAAGCCTTGTATGTGGTGAGGAGCTCAGGTGTGCCAAGGAAGGACTTCGCACGACGGAGGATGCCCAGTCGGCGACTGGCTTTGGAGGCCAGATTTGAAATGTGGTTTTTCCAGGAAAGATCATGGCAGATAGTGAGACCCAAAAGCTTGAGTGACAGAACTTCTTGGAGAGGATTATTCAGAAAGTGGATGGGAGGGTTGTCCAGTCGGTCTTTTCGGAGAGACATCGTAAGAGTGTGAGATTTGTCAGGATTGAAAGACATGTTCCACTTGTTTGCCCAGTCTGTGATTTTGTCAAGGTCTGCAGAGAGTGAGGAGGCTGCAGACTGCCGATCTGAGGGATGAAGAATGGAGCGACAGAGAGTAGAGTCGTCAGCAAAGAGATAGAGAGGATTTTCAAGAGAGTCAGAGAGATCATTGATGAAGACCAGAAAAAGCACAGGGCCCAGAACACTGCCTTGGGGAACTCCAGCCTGAACAGGAAGAGGAGATGAGAGAAACCGATTCAGGGCCACACGTTGACTATGACTAGAGAGGAAGTCCGCCAGCCATGCGTGGAGATTTCCATGGATACCAAAAGAGGAGAGTTTGGTGAGCAGAGCGGGGTGCCAGACTGTATCGAAGGCACGTGATATGTCAAGGGAGACTGCTCTAATTTCCTGTTTGGCATTGAGGACCTCCATCCATTGTTGAGAAAGCAGAAGCAGCATGTCCAGAGTGGAGTGTCCAGGTCTGAAACCAAATTGATGATCAGAGATAAAGCCATTGGAGAAGAGGAAAGATTTCATATCTGAAGCAATGATGGATTCCATGACCTTGCTGATAATTGGGAGAAGGCTGATTGGTCTGTAGTTGCTGGGATCTGTTTTTGCACCTTTTTGGTGCAAAGCGGTGATGTTGGCAGATTTCCAAGCAGATGGAAGATGACCTTGAGCAAAAGAGAGGGTGAAGAGAACAGAGAGAGGGAGTGAAAGAGCGGAAGAACATGATTTTAGGACCCGTGGGCTGATGCCGTCAGGTCCAGTTGCAGAATCAGAGTCGAGGGTTGACAGAAACTTTTCCACCTTGTCAGGAGGAAAGGACACAGAGTCCAGGAGCAGCTGGGTACGACTGGGTACGGTGGGTACAGAGAGGGATGGGTTTGGGACACAAGATTTAGAGGCAAACACAGAGTTGAGGCATTCGGCTTTTTCACGTGCGGAGTCAGCCGTGTGGCCATTTAAGGTGAGGGAGGGGATGGAGGGGGAACAAACACCAGAAACAGATTTTACCAGATGCCACCAGGATTTGGAAGAGGGAGACAGATAAGAGAGTTCGGTCCTGAGGACGGAGAGATATTGTTTCCTGGCTCTCCTGAGGGTGGGCACACACTTGTTTCGGGCTTTGTGAAAGGAAATGAGATTTCCTTCCGTTGGATTTGCTTTCCAGGAGACTAAAGCAAGTTGTTTCTGGGCAATAGCCTCACCACAAGAATCCATGTACCATGGACGGGAGGAAGGGTATGACAACTGAAGACGAGAAGGGATAAAACTGTGCATGAGAGAGAGAGCAATTTACTTTGGAAGAATTCCCAGGATTAGTTGATGTCAGAGGCAGTAGAGATGGGAGACCAGTCCAGATGATTGATGGCTGCTTGAAGACCGTGCCAGTTGGCCTGAGTGAAATGCCAGACTCGTCGACGCTGAGGAGGCTCTCTGAAAATGGTCAGAGAGATGTCCACTTTAACAAGCACATGATCAGAAGAGCCGATTGGAGCAGAAGAAGAGCAGCAGACATTTTCAGGGAAGTTAGTCATAACCAAGTCCAGAAGAGAAGATTCTCCGTTGACTGAGATCCGGGTTGGGAAATTGACAGATTGTGTCAGTCCCAGTGAGTCACAGAAGTCCTTTGCTGAAGAGCCATGGCTGGTGAGAGAGGTACCCACCCCCAGCCAACTGGCATGGTGACAGTTGAAATCACCACATATGAGGAAGAGAGAGTTGGGATGGGTAGATAGAAGTTGGTCCATATTATCAGACAGCGAAATGTAGATGGAGTCATCACTGTTTGGTGGATGGTACAACACGCATATGAACAAAAGGTGGGAGCGAAGGGGAAGCCGTAGCCAAAGGTATTCCTGGGGGTGAGGTGGAGAGAGGGTTTCGCAGGGCGAGTGAGGAAGAGAGTTTTTTATAAAGATAGCAACCCCACCTCCAGAACGAGGCTCAGGTCTATCATACCGGAGGAGGGAGTAACCTGGGAGAGATACCAAGGAATCAGAGACATCGTGAAGGAGGAAGGTTTCTGTTAAGCAGATCACGTCTGGTTTGTCAGAAGCAACCTGTATGGAGAGATCAGTTAAGTTTGAGCGAAGGCCCCGGATGTTTGAGCTCCATACTGTTAAGGAAGAGGAGGGGGAGCATCGGATACAGAACAGGGGGGGGGAGCGGTAGGGCAGGATGTGGAAGAGGAGGAAGAGGTAGGGAGAGCTGTTGCAGGTGTGTCAGAGATTACAGAATAGCTTGGAGAAAGGGAAGAATGGGGCGGACAAAAGGTTTGATGGTGTTTGGGTGAGGTGCAGTGAGGTGTTATTTGAGGAGGGGGAAGAGTGAGGCAGAAGGTTGAGGAAGATGAAGGTGAAAGTTGGAAGGGGGAAGAAGCGGGGAGGACGCTTTGAGGAGGAGGGGTGAGAGGGGAGTCTAGGAGGGGAGGAGTGAGGGAGAGTCTCGGAGGGGAGGGGTGTGGGGGGAGTTTAGGAGGGAAGGGGCATGGGGGGAGATTTGAAAGGGATGGGTGTTTGGGAAGATTTGGGGGGGAGGGGCAAGGGGGAAGATTTTAGAGATGGGTGATGGGGAAGATTTGGAGGGGAGGGGTGAGATTGGATTTTGAAAAGTGTACAATTTATGGGAAACGAACATTTATTGCAAAATGAGTTTCTTGAGACATTCGAGTCAAAAATACGTTTGAGGACGCTGAAGGATGGGTGGAGTTCTGGAGAGTTTAGGGAATGAATGAAAGATGCACTGCAAGAGATGGAATTTTTTTTTTGAATGAATAGAATTGGTGAGCAAGTCGAAAGCATCCTTTTATAGAAGAAGTAGAAAAAAGTGTTATAGAATATGACATAATAATAAAGTTCTTCAGGGGACAGATGAAACATGTATTAACAACTTGATCACGTGATCTCGAACAACGTGGTCGAAGAACGAAAGAACAAATAACGAAGAACGAAAGAGCAAAAGAACGAAGAACGAACGAACAAATAAGAACGTACAAGCGGATAAGAACAGGGAAGGGAAAAAAATTTTTGGTTTTTTTTTTGAGATTTTAAAACAAGGGAGTATGGGTGAAAAGACCGTGAAAAACAGAGACCGACAGTAGTTGCAGCGCGATCGAAGAACCGCTGAGACAAAAAACAAAAGCCTCAAGCCAAGGTCTGAGGACACGGTAGCCTACTACTACTAGCACTACACTAGGCCTCAGAATACACGATACGAAAAAAACCGACGATTCTGTACACAGGTATGAAAAACCAACACCGAGAAACCTATTAAAGTCACCCCAATAGGTACATACACCGAAAGAAAGATAAAGATACGCCAAAAACACAAATGTGAAAGATCACTTAGCTTCGAAAGCGTGAGCGCATGGAACAGCTTCGAAAAGACGTCAATCCTTCGAGGGGCAGAGGAAAGGATCAAATATAGAAAAGAGTTTGTGTTGGACCTTCGAGGGGCAGATAATCATGATTGAGGGCTATGAATCGAATGCCTTTAATATTTAGGTTGATTACATTTGAAGACTTTCATAATGAGGTGTGAATGCTAAACGAGGTCTTTTGTGCATGCGCCAGTGTGTTTATACAGTGATTTGGTTCTGCTCATGGGCATTTCTAACCTGTCGACACCGGTGCAAAATCTGTGATTGAAATGATATTTTAAACATAATTTTCAGAATTTAGACAGAAGAATGGCAATATTGAAAATGGTGAACCATAATTTTTCTGTTCTGGAATGGAAATCACTCAGAAATATGACATATCCTTGGATGAGATGTGTCGAGTTCCTATCTTTTCCTGTCAATACAATTATCGAGGGGCAGCAGTGGAGATATATATTTAACACAACGGAATGTTCTCCTTTTTTTTAATCAATAGATGCAAAAATCTAGTATAATTTCTCTCGTGGCCCTGGAACCAAACAAAAATTATATATTTAGAAAGGCCCTCACAGCACATACAGCTACTACGATCACCCCTCATGCTCCTCCTTGCACACATGATTAATTGTAAATATCATCATTTCAAACTCACCGTGTGTATTCACAAGCCCCAGACAACACCTTCCTATCAGTGTTAAGAAGCAACCAAACCAGATCCCCATCAATTTCTGCCTGAATGTTGGTAATGACAGCATCGTCTTTCCAAAAGCAGACGTCCATTAAAGATATCACCATGCCTGCCATGTTTACAATAGGTAAGCCCACAAGATTAAAAGTCCACTCACCAGCAGCTATGGTGGAAGGTTTGGGTCGAACGCACCCATCTCCGAACTTTCGGGCCTTGCACCGTTCCAAGCTCTCAGGAGTTTGCACTTCAGGGTGCTGCAAGCTATTAGTTTTTTTGAGCGAGGTCAGAAAGTTCAAGAACTCTTTCGTTGTGCAGAGGCACACCCCTTTCTCACAGGTATGTTTCAAATTATCCGGCTTCTTTTAGAAGCTTTGTGAGCGATTTTAGGTAGCAATCCTTCTCTCACATGATATACTTTCCCCAAACACCGCCATTTCCTGGGATTTCTGCGCATGTGCACCGAACATTCTGGGACAGATCATATAATTTAGAATGTCGCATATTTAGGAGTACTTTTGTTTTCACACGTAAGTGGGCTGTGGTTGTACATCTTGTGCAACCAGTTGCTGTCCTCGGAGCTTTATTTTGTATATTATGGTCTGAAGGAGTGGCGGCACAGCTGGGGCTGGTATAATTGATGGTCGTTCAGATGGGCTGTTTGTAGGTTGTTAAAAGTGATTCTCTGTGTTGTCCAAAGGTTGTACTTGTGAGGGCTTTTAGTGTGTTAATTTTGCAGTGAGGCTTGGCAGTGAATTGGTCTGTGTGTTGTGCAAGTCACATGGGTGTCCAATGTGATGCCCAGTAATAGTGGACGTCTGTCAAGAGGAAGTTGTTGATTGAAGAGTTATGGTTGCATGTACAACAACAAACAGGCATTTTCAGGCCATTTTCCCCACTAGAGCGCGGGTTAGCCTTGCGGGCCCCATGACAATCTTCTCCATTTTGTTATGGTTGCATATACATTGGATTAATATCTGTCTGGGGTGATTAGGGGTTTTTTGTATACAAGATGGAGGCTCGTGAAAGAGCTAACATCAATCACACAAAAAGTCAAACCTACACATAAAACATACAAGGGGAGCGGTGGACATCGAGAGCAGGGACATTTGAGAGCAGGGACATCGAGAGATCTGTGGGAGGGAGAGGCTTGTGGGGAAGTGGGAGAGGTATAAAACATGGACACTGCAAGGACTTCCAGGAAAGAAGTTGGAATTTCAAACAAGCGTTACGCCTACGTCCCCCGTCAGTGAAGTGATGCGAGTTGACAAAGTGGAAGACGCAAGGCGGCCATCTTGGATTTTGACGTGGCGACCCAATTTTCAATAGCGTTCTTCCTTATGCCGAGATACACCCACACACCAGATTAGAAGTTGGTACTTCGCTTATTTTTCAAGATATTCCGCTCAAGGTTCAGACATACATAGCGGTGGCCATCTTGGATTTTGACGTGTGTTGCACCGGCACACCAAATTAGAATTCTGTCCTTCGCTTACGCATGCACACACGGACGGAGGGGAAAACCATAGTCCCCATAAGAGGGTTGTTTAACCTAGTTTAAGCATAAGAGGGTTGCTGGCAGATCTTGTGCGACCTGTAGGAATATTTGGGGGACAGAGCACAGAGAGAGCTGGGGGAGCAAGGCCGGAGAGGAGTCGGTAGAAAACAAAGACCACCAACCTGCCTGCAGTGAGTGAGTGAAAGGCCCTCGGAGTTGGCTTCATCGTGGGAGATTCCAATGATTCTGAAAGCTTCGGTTTCTACAGCGTGAAGCCGAGCTCGGTGTGAGGCAGGAGCGCCGGCCCAGAGGGGAGAACAGTATTCCATTGAGCTGCGGATGAAAGCCTTGTATGTGATGAGGAGCTCAGGTGTGCCAAGGAAGGACTTCGCACGACGGAGGATGCCCAGTTGGCGACTGGCTTTGGAGGCCAGCTTGGAAATGTGGTTTTCCCAGGAAAGATCATGGCAGATAGTGAGACCCAAAAGCTTGAGCGACAGAACTTCTTGGAGAGGATTGTTGAGAAAGTAGATGGGAGGGTTGTCCAGCCGGTATTTTCGGAGAGACATAGGAAGAGTGTGAGATTTGTCAGGATTTTTTTGTATACTGAATCGAGGCTCGTGAAAGAGCTGACAACCATGAGGGAAAGACAGCACAGGGGGACCACGAGGGAAAGACAGTACAGGGGGACCGCGAGGGAAAGACAGTACAGGGGGACCACGAGGGAAAGACAGTACAGGGGGACCACGAGGGAAAGACAGCACAGGGGGACCGTGAGGGAAAGACAGCACAGGGGGACCACGAGGGAAAGACAGCACAGGGGGACCACGAGGGAAAGACAGCACAGGGGGACCACGAGGGAAAGAGAGCACAGGGGGACCACGAGGGAAAGACAGTACAGGGGGACCGCGAGGGAAAGACAGTACAGGGGGACCACGAGGGAAAGACAGTACAGGGGGACCACGAGGGAAAGACAGTACAGGGGGACCGCGAGGGAAATACAGTACAGGGGGACCGCGAGGGAAAGACAGTACAGGGGGACCGCGAGGGGAAGAGAGTACAGGGGGACCGCGAGGGAAAGACAGTACAGGGGGACCGCGAGGGAAAGACAGCACAGGGGGACCGCGAGGGAAAGACAGCACAGGGGGACCGCGAGGGAAAGACAGCACAGGGGGACCGCGAGGGAAAGACAGTGCAGGGGGACCATGAGGGAAAGACGGTCAATAAAAGCCACATCACTGTTAACTGTTACTGTTACTGTTAACTGTTAACCACAGCCATCATCACTGTTGAAAGAAATGTTCCACTTGTTTGACCAGTCTGATTTTGTCCAGGTCTGCAGAGAGTGAGGAGGCTGCAGACTGCCGATCTGAGGGATGAGGAATGGAGCGGCAGAGAGTGGAGTAATCAGCAAGGAGATAGAGAGGATTTTCCAGAGAGTCGGAGAGATCATTGATGAAGACCAGAAAAAGCACAGGGCCCAGAACTGCCTTGGGGAACTCCAGCCTGAACAGGAAGGGGAGATGAGAGAAATCCATTCAGGGCCACATGTTGACTACGATCGGAGAGGAAGTCCGCAAGCCATGCGTGGAGATTTCTATGGATACCATAGGAGGAGAGTTTGGTGAGCAGAACTGGGTGCCAGACCGTATCGAAAGCATGTGATTTGTCAAGGGAGACAGCTCTGATTTCCTGTTTGGCATTGAGGACCAGATTACGTCTGGTTTGTCAGAAGCAACCTGTATGGAGAGATCAATCATATTTGAGCAAAGGCCCCGGATGTTTGAGGTCCATACCGTTAAGGAAGAGGAAGGGGGAGCACTGGGTGCAGGACAGGGGAGGGGAGGGGTAGGGTAAGATGAAGGGTGAGAGGGGGAGGTAGAGAGAGCTATTGATAGTGTGTCAGAGATTGCAGAAGAGTTAGGAGAAAGGGAAGGATGAGGAGGACAAAAGATTTGATGGTGATGGGATGAGGCACAGTGAGGAGTTGTTTGAGGGAGGGGGAAGAGTAATGTAGAAGGTTGGAGGTGGAGGTATGAGATAGAAGGGTGGACGAAGTGGGGAGGAGGCAGCTTTGAGGAGGAGGCAGCTTTGAGGAGGAGGGGGAGGGGGGAGAATTGGAGAAAGATGGTCGGTGGGGGAGCAGATTTGAAGCAGAGGGGTTTGGGGGGGGGGGATAACTGAAAGGGAGGGTGAGGGGGACTTTAGGAGGGGAGGTGTGAGGGGGGAGTTTAGAAAGTGGATGATTAATGAAAAACGAACATTTGTTACACACTGGGTTTGTTTATTGTCATTTTCAAGTCAGAGATCCGTTTTAAAATGATAGAGGAGGGGTGGAATGAAGGTGAGTTTAGAGAATGTAGAAAGGAAGGATTGTAAGAGATTGAATTTTTTTTGAAGTGGAATGAATTGAAGAGGAAATTGAAAAAAGTCTTTTTTTTAAAAGAAGAAAAACAGCATGTTGTAATAAACCACTGAGTAATACACTGCAGGGGAAGGTTTAAACATATTTAATATTTAAACAAAACCGTGAATTTGAGAAAGGAGAAAGGGTTGAATGAGTATGGAGGAAACGAGTTGGAAAGACTGGAGATGTGGAAGAAAAACGAGACAAGGGGGCGAGAGAACAAGCACGTGTCCACGAGGGGAGAAATAATTAATAAAGGATTTTTTATTTTTTTTGATTTAAAACGTTGGACAAAGGGTAAGATGTTCGTGGGAGGTTGAGGGCAGGGGGGTTAGAAAATCAAAGAAACAAGCAAATACAGCAAAGGAAAGAACTTGAATTCACACAACACCGACGGGGGGGGGGGGGGGGGGGGGGAGGGAAGCCGAGAGAGACCAGGCAGCGCACACGGTGTGAACAAAAAACGACGAATTACACACAAGCTTGCAATAATTACAAAACTAAAACCAACGAGAAACACACAACACATACGCAATAAAATAACCAGTGGAAATTTGACAAAGACACGAATGTGAAAATACTCAAACTTCGATGCCGTGAGAGATTGAAGCAAGCCTCCTCGCTCGAGGGACCGGAAGCCAAAGCCCAAACAATTTTGGTGGAGATTTTTTTTTGGGTGGAGAGGTTACAGACAATTTGGGTGGAGATGCAGTCACATGGTTCAGTGCGAACCATTTTTCAAGATTACAAGAGATATTGCTGAAGGGTGTTGGTAGTTTGGACAAAATTGGACTGTTATGAGGAAATGGTCAGATCATTTGCAAATGATAAAAGTAGTGTCGTAAGTCTGATTGAGGGGTCAGCAGATCATGGATAAATAGATTAAAGAGTGAGGGGGATAGTACAGAGCCATGAGGAATGCTGTTAGGTAGAAATCTGAAGGAAGAGAGCTTGGTAATTATTGTTAATTTGAGCTTGACGACTGGACTGCACGTTTCCAGCTATTTTCTATTGTTGGTATGTATGTTGGTGTTCAGGTTTTTTTCGTTGAGAATATAGCGGTGTACGGTGTGAAAAGCTTTATTCATGTCTGGTGCTGCGAGAACAGTACAGTGTGGGTTGTCTTTGGTTGAAGCCGTTTATAATGTATAATGTTAATGTTGAGAGATGAGTGGTTGTGGAGTGTCATGGATTAAAGTCATGTTGCGATAGAGCTAGTGCTTGGAGACCAAGGAGAAAAAGACATAAAATGTCATAGCCCCTGTGGTTTCAGTAAATTTGCTGTAAGGAGTTAAAGGCCATCAGTCGGCCATCTTTGGTCGGATTACAAAACAAAATCTTCTGCATATGTATACTTTCATGTGTTGTCTTTGTGCCAAGTGTGAACAAGATCAGTAAATGCATCTTGGAGAAATGGTTGAGGATGTATTCCTCATCGGGTTTTTTTTACAACAAAAATGGCTGCCAGTCTACTAGGTGGCCATCTTTGATCAGATCACAGAATAAAGCGAGGTGCACGTTCGGGTAAACTAGAAAAAGTGAGGTGCACGTTCGGGTAAACTAGAAAAAGTGAGGTGCACGTGTATGCCATCATGTTCTGTGTTTGTGCCAAGCCTGAAAAAATATCGGACCATGCATGTCAGAGAAACGGTTGGGAACACGTTTAAGTAACAAAATGGCCACCAGTCGGCCATCTTGGATCTAATCTCAAAAAAGTGACGTGCATATTGTTACGGGGTCCTCCCCTATCCTCTGGTCTCGGTAAACCTCCGAACCCCGAGAGGGTCCCCGGCAGAAAGATATGTTAGCCTTGGTTGAAATTCATCAATAATGAAACCCTCAATGAAACCATCAAATGAAACAATCAAATCAATAATGAAACCACACCAAGGGTTATGAACAAACAATAATATATTATAAATCACACCGGAATCACGGCACAAATAATAATAGCAATTCACCCTACAATCCCTATCTGAAGATGGTACCACCTTATCTAGTCCTTTACCCAAACTCACGGCACTCCCCCAATGTCTCTGTACCCCTCCAAGGCGAAGTCGATTCGCTCCAGCGCTCGTTGGATCAATGTCCGATCAAAATCAATTGAGGCGTGGACGGTCGAAGCAACCCAGAGGTCACGTGGTCCAACACCCAGCAAAATAGCGGTGGAATGGAAAACCTCCGAAAGACGCGCTCCGACGTACACGTTTGCGGTTCAATCAGCGAGTCTCCTTATAATCCTCCAACAGCCACTTTCTGGCACAGCCGTCCCCGGCAACCCACCGGGGAATAATGCCCAGCCGACGCGACAAAAACCTTTTCACTGCAGGTTGCGCACGTGGCGAAAATGGCAGACGGCTTTCACTCACGCCGGGGCTTTGGAGGCAAGGATACTCCGGAACCTCAATGCAGATACACGACTAGACAGGCTCCACCGCACTCCGGCGATCTCACCTATCGCACGAACTTCCTTTCAAGGACGCAAAGTTCACTCGCACTGTCCGCTCGGTGCGGAGCTTCAACCAAGATCCTCTTTCTTCTTCTCTCCACGCCTCTTCTTCCTCTTCGCTCCCTCTCTTCCGGTGCACTATCCGATTTCCGGCATCATTTTTATCATGAGCGCTTTTAAACTTTTTAACCACAATAACCCTTTCCCTTAAACCACAATAATAACAACAATAATTAGTGCCGAATCCGTAACAATATGTAAAAAATCATTCATTATCTGTGTGCCAAGGTTGAACAAGATCGGCAAATACATGTCCAGGAAATGGTTGTGAACGTTTTCAATATTGGATTTTTTAAATGCTAAAATGCCCTTGATATTTTGTAGGTTGGTAAGTTGTGGTATCTTGATAAGCATGATTTTGGTGAATGTTGATAATATTTCTGACCTTTGCCAATTTATATTACCTCCGCCACCAAAGGTGAGTGGAGGTTATGTTTTCACCCATGTCTTCTGTGAACAAGATATCTCAAAAAGTTGTGGATGGATTTGGACAAAATTTGTTGGAGATGTTGTGTATGTGACACGGACGAAATGATTAGATTTTCGTGAAGATCTGAATCTGGATACAAGAATTTTTTAAAGTATTTTTTCACCAATGAATGACATATAGTTGCATTCAGACACTTCAATAAATTATGGACGGATTATGACAAAACTTTGTGAATGAGTTGGTTAGGCGACAACAAGCGATTCGATTTTGGTTCAGGTCCGAATCCAGATTCAGCCCATCAGTGGGACACAAAACAAACTGTTGAATCTGGTGGAGGTAGACCAGATGCAACAAATGAGTGGAAGTGATCAGAGATCCTGGATTTAGATAGTTTCACTACAAGGAGGTTTGTGGTGGGCCACATGCACCCTGCAAATACCTGTGGGGAGGGGGACGCAAGACCAGAAAGAAGAGCGTACAAGATCATAAAGGAGGTGGTATATAATGATTGCTATGTCTATTTGTGTGTATAGATGAAATTTTGGTATTCTGTTTTTTATTTTTGAATGTCATTGATGTTGATCTGTAAAATGTTCAGGTGGAATTTATTGTTTCGTGATTGTGGGGTAGACTGGGTGACAGCCGGGAGGTGTTGTATCGGCCATCCATAGGTCCATTGTGCTGTAATCATTGCACGAGGGTAGATTTGTACGTTTGAGATTACTAGTACACCCGCACACTACAGGAGCGGCAAGAAGGGTCATAATCCTCTTTGAGGTATATATATATATTACAGTCGATCTTTGGTCGGGCCTCAAGAACATTGGGTGTGTGTTCATTTATCAAGGTTCTTGTGGAGAGATCGCCAAATGGTTTGAGCATTCGAGCAAGCACTCCATTCAAAACTGTTAAGGAATGGCTGCCTTGGGAAGTGCAAGCTCGCTGCTTGGTAAATGAGCACAATCAGGGCTTCTTCCCTTTCAGTTTCATGTCAAAGTTTCATGTTCCATTTCAGTTTCATGGTCTTCTTTCCTGGAAGTCCTTGCAGTGTCCATATGTTTTATACCTCTCCCACCTCCCCCCAAGCCCTCTCCCTCCCACAGTTCTCTCGATGTCCCTGCTCTCAAATGTTGTGTTTGTGTCCTCCCCCCTCTTGTCTACCACTCCCGTTATTTTGTGTTTTATGTGTCGGCTTGACTTTTTGTGAGATTAATGCCAGCTTTCACGGGCCTCGATATTGTAAACAAAAAAAACAGCAGGAGCGAGTTTCAAAAGTTCGCAACGAAAAACGCCAAAAAAAAACAAACGAAAAACGCCAATAAACGCCACGGCAGAAAGGTTAATGTTATTAATCCAACAATTGTGGGGTATATATCGTGCCATAGATCTTCGCTCAGTTCTGTAAGTAAACCTTACTTCACGGATGTCGGGATTCCTCCAAATTTCTTCATTTAGTTATAACATCTTTCTGTCTTCTACCGACTCCTCTCCGGCCTTGCACCCCCAGCTCTCTCTGTGCTCTGTCCCCCAAATATTCCTACAGGTCGCACAAGATCTGCCAGCAACCCTCTGATGGTTAAACTGCCGAAATCTCGGCTCTCCGCTCACCTTCACTCTTTCATTCCT
Organism: Myxine glutinosa; assembly: GCF_964187855.1. Classification (NCBI taxonomy): domain Eukaryota; kingdom Metazoa; phylum Chordata; class Myxini; order Myxiniformes; family Myxinidae; genus Myxine; species Myxine glutinosa. The sequence continues at coordinate 24,299,539 of NC_136263.1, read as the reverse complement.
CTTTTCTCCCGCCTCTGGAACAAACTCCCTCACTCCCTTCAATCCCACTCCTCCCTCCAGGTCTTTAAAACAGCTGTTCACCACCATCTCTTATCTTCCCCCATCCAAAACCTTGATCTTTTCTACCCCCGCTAATTCACCCCAGATCCACCTTGTTTGAAATTCCAACTTCTTTCCTGGAAGTCCTGGCAGTGTCCATATGTTTTATACCTCTCCCACTGCCCCCTTCCCACGCCCCCCCCCCCCCCCCCCCAAAGCCCTCGCCCTCTCTCAGATCTCTCGATGTCTCCATGTCTCTCGGTCCCTGCTCTCAAATGTTGTGTTTGTGTACTTCCCCCTCTCTCCCCATCTTGTCTACCGCTCCCTATGTTATATGTTTTATGTGTCGGTTTGTCTTTCTGTGTGATTAATGTTCGCTCTTTCACGAGCCTCGATATTGTATACAAAAAAAAAAAAAAAAAAAAAAAAAAAGAGCATTAATGACTGTTTAAAAGCTAATCATACGTGCTTGTAGTTTACAATATTTTTACTTCCTGTAGAAGCTGTTGCTCCCACGGAAATGTCATTATACCTATAAGCTATTTATATACGTTATCACTGAAGGAAAAACGCCTTTGGGAAGTAGGACATTTTGAGTATTAATATTGTTTTGTAATAACATTAATAATATGCGATTATCATTAATTTTGCTACCTCGGAGACATGCTGAATGAAGAAGGTGGATCAGACTCGGAAACGGTTGCTGGAGTGAGATGTGCATGGAAGAAGTTTCGGGAACCGAGTGGCGTGCTGATGAGGAGGGGAGTGTCATTGAAGCTGAAGGGAAAGGTGTATGCTGCATGTGTGAGAAGTGTTATGATTTATGGGAGCGATACATGGGTAATGAACGTAGAGCAGCAACGAAGGTTGGAAAGGGAGGAAATGCGAATGGTTCGACGGATGTGCGGAGTATCGTTGAGAGAGAGGAAGACAAATGATGAATTGCGAAAGATGATGGGAATAGAGCCTGTGATTGATGCTGTGAAGAGGAACAGGTTGAGATGGTTTGGTCATGTGTTGAGGAAGGATGAAAGTGACTGGTTGAGAAGAGTAATGGAAATGAATGTAGAAGGAAGTAGAGGACGGGGAAGACCGAGAAAGACTTGGCTAAAGATGGTGGAAGAAATGCAGGCAAGGGGGTTAACAAGGGGAGATGCAGAAAATAGGGCAAAATGGAGAAGATTGTCATGGGGACCGCAAGGCTAACCCCCGCTCTAGTAGGGAAAATGGCCTTTAAAATGCACGTTGCTGTTTGTTGTATCATTAATTTTGTTATTAAAAGAGTCTTTGGAAAAACGCCAGGATAAATCTTCTCTTTGGAAATACGCCACGATAAAGCTAATTTAACATCGATATACACCTCAACATGCAATCCCATTGACGGCAATTGCAGGGAAAACCCGCTCGGTGGAGAAACCCCCCTTGGGGAGGGGGGGGGGGGGGGGGAGAAATGAACCTTCATTATGTAAGCCTTAGTCATCCTGTCAAGTTTGGTTGAGATTGGATAAGTAACGACGGAATGTATCACGGTCAAAAAATCACCAGACAGACAGACACCAAATGGCGTATTTTAGTACAATTACATCTAGTGCAGAGAACTGGGTAGTGACAATTGTTGGTTCTAATGCTGCAGATGTAGGGCAGATGTAGAGGGTGGACCAGGGTAGATTTAATCGTCTGCACCAAGTCGAAGTAAGAGATCAATTTGGCTGGAGACAACTGAATCTCTAAAATAAAAGGAAAAGAAAGATGCAATTTCCAAGAGCATGACTTTGCGACTTCACTCAACTCCACCATCTGTAGTTCTTCCATCGTATGAGGATTTCCATGGGGAGGATGAAGAGGATCCTTTGCTGCTTTTGAGGTCGGAGGCACCACATAAAAGCGATCATCTCCAGCTCTCAGTTTTGGGTTGAGTTGTTAGGGTTAGCGATGTTTGGGTTAGGGTTGAAGCAGCAGCAGCAGGGCAGTCCATGAACAATGGGAGCCAACATGCCAACTCTGTACATAAGACGTGCCTTTGTGCTTTTGACTATGTGGTGGCGAAATGGAGAAAAACACCTGAGACTGCCATATGACTGATCTAATGTACGGGAAGATTGAAGTGTCGAGCAACCAGCTTGAAGGTGTCTGTGCTGCTGGTTTGTACATCGAGCAAGTATTCACAGAAGTGATTGCCCAGTCTTCGTCAGGTCTTACTGATGTAGATATTCTTGTAGAGACTACATGTGATTCAGTGGATCAAATTCATGGAGGTGCAGTCAAAATGGTCCATGACTAATAGTTTTTTGTTCTGAAAACGAAGTGGTCGTTTTGATGAAAAGGCAGGTGTTTCAGCAACTCTGTGAACAATGGGAATAAGGAATAGAAGGACATCAGGATGGATGATTGAAAAATATAAGAAGCAGTGAATTTCCTTTGGTTTCCCATCGGACGGACCTGTTGACATCAATACAGCAGTTGAAAAACATCAGAGACATTGGTATCACTTATCATGATTGAGTTTTTGAAACTTACATTGCAAATCAATGTTCACATGGCGACAGGACACCGAATGATGTACCACAGGTAGTTGTGTGAAATAAAACAATCAACATTCCACAACTCCACCAGTTTTTATAACCAATATTTATTTACCACAGCTCCACAAGGGCGTGGCAGAGAGAACAGCTGAGGCAGCGGCAATGCAGCCAATCTTTAAAGACTTTCAAAAACAGAATTGAATAACTAACTATAAGCACGTTCACATATAATCTCAATTCCAATCAAAAACAAGTCATGAGATTTTGAGGGGGTGGTAATTGCATTCCAGGCCAACTTTTAATTGGTTGAAATTTGTTCAAAGATTTGAACCAATCAGTGCTGCTTTCAATGCCTTCCAAAATGACTGAAGTCAAATGGTGACAATTTTAATTGGAAAATATTTGTGTTTCAGTTTGCCAATGTGCCTCACCAAAATAAACCATCAGCAGTCTGTCGGCAAACACATTAACACAGGGTGATCCAAAAGTACCAATGATAGCTGTGAATTTTGAATTTTTTTTTTGCTGAAAGTTTACTTTTTTCAGATTGACAGAATAAACATGGCGAACACGTGTGGATTTCACTGGGAAGCCATCGGGAAGCTTATTATGTAATTTAGACGAACTAAATAAGCATTTCAAAAGTCAACTTGGTACATTGGGATCACTTTGTATTTTCACTTGTACTTCTTTAACTCTGTCATTAATCATAAACCAGAAATTGTTTTTAAAGGTTCAAATTATTTCAATTTGATCTCGGTTCCACCACTCCCCAACCCAACAATCCACTAACTCACTGTCAAAAAAACAACACACATGTTATGTTTTTGTGAAAAGTTTTCAACATTGAAATGCAACAACCACAGGGAAAAAGGAGATGTTACGCTAAGCAAAAAAAGGAGGAAATAGCAATACCGCCAATTCTTACTTGCATGTTGCAAAGAAAGAAAGAAAGAAAGACTAAATCCATGGAATGAAGCATCATAGCGATATGGTTGGTAACTCATTCACACAGTCTTGGGGACACTGGAGGGAAGAAACAGTTTGGATTGAAATGTAGAGTAGTGAACACAACAACCCAATGGTTATAGCAATACAAAGCATGTATAATGAACAATCCATCTATCTATAATTCCACTAATCTCTGTCTGTGTGTGTGTGTGTATGCGACCGCTGTTTCTCGACAACTACCGGTCCGATATACTTGAAACTTGCCAGGTATATTGCTGGGGACCCGAGGATGTGCCTTTTCAAGGTTTCATATTAATCGGACAAGTAGTTACCGAGCTATGTCCAAAAAACGATTCAACCAATCAGAGAGCAGCGAGCTATCACGTGTGCCGAACGTGCCGAACAGACTCTGCCTCGGACGGCACATTTGAGAGCGTATTCATTTATTTCACGTTGGCAAACTATGTTGGCGTTAAACTATGTTTTAAAACTAATTAAAACTACTTTGCGATTCATCGTAACTGCGATTCGTAACTGCCGTTCGCTTTGGCTTTGCGAATGGACCAAACCATTTCATGTAAATAGAGGGGGGGGATTGTCACCGTACTCGCAAGCCGTTCGCTTTGGACCAAACCATTTCATGTAAATAGAGGGGGGGGGATATAATTTTAGATATAGATATAGTACGGGCATGCCCTAGTATTATAAAAGGAGCCATGTCTGTCTGTCGTGTTATAACTTCAGAACGGATTAACAGATTTCACTAAATCAAACTACGGTGGATTCGGGTAACTCCTGGTAGTGTTTGTGATCTCAAATTTTTTTATTTTTTTATTTTACTATTATCGGTACATGGACATGCATGTCAAAACTGCAAATGCCAACACCTGCACGGAGAGCATGATCTCCCAGAAATCCTTTTTTTTTTTTTTTCCCCCATAGATTAGCCATCGCAGCAAAGATTGGTATTTCCGTCAGCGAAGCGACGGATATTATAGAGAGCTTCGTAAGCAAACCTCTATGACAATTGCATGTATATGTAAATCCATTCCAAATTTTATGTAAATCCATTCCAAAGTTCACTTTCATTTCAAACTTCACAAAAAAAAAAAAATTCAAATTTTTCCCCATTCCCTTGGGAACAAAATTCCATGTTGTCATTTGAAATGTCCCTTCCATGATCCGCCATCTTGTCCCTTCCATGATCCGCCATCTTGCTCACGTGATCTTGCTTTGGTCTGGCACGACCAATAAATTATTTTCACCTGGTGATTAAAATCAATATATATATATATACTAGTACCCTACTGCAAAGCCGCAATGAGCCGGCAAAGCCAAAGCCTCTTGCCACTATTTTACCTATCACCATGGCATCAGTTGGTTGGGTAGTTGGTCGTAGGTAGGTGTAGTAGGTACCGTACCTAGTTCAAAATGACACTATTTGCATTCTGGATGAGATTAAAATTTATAAAATTTCCTTCTTGATTAATTCGGTGAATTCAGTCTCAACTTCGGATATTTCCGGTCGTGAAAAACTATCCCCTACGGCCGCGAGATTTCTAAAAAATAATTCTTCGCCAATTTTAGAATATTTGACGCCGTTTTCAGCCTCCGAAACGCGATAATAAGCTTTTTTGAAATATTTTTTCAAATGCTCAAATCATTGGTTCCGGTGTTTGGTGACGATTTTCGTTGAAGATAACCAGGGCCCATGCGAGCCCGGAGAACGAGGTTGGTCTTAAAGTATTTTAATTACAAATTAGAGGTGCATAAGATTGTGAATCAAAAAAAGACGGGTGAAACAAGCTCCTATTGAACTTTTTCACAATTTTTTATGCATACTTCCGCATCCGCAAGATGGCGGCCTCCATGGAGCAATTTGGTGCGTCATAGCTTCCTGGTGTTGGGCTAGCGGCTAGGGTGCCGGCTTAGGATCCTAGGATCCTGCGTTCGAATCCCGGTCGATCGCTGAATTAACGCGCCAGGGGGGTTGACTCAGCCTGTCATCCTTCCGAGGTCGGCTAATTGAGTACCAGTTCACTGGTAATTCCCTGCTTGTCGTAAAAAGGCGGCAAAAAGGGTTGGCGTCAGGAAGGGCATCCGGCCGTAAAACATTGCTTCAAAAAGGGGACCGAAAAACAACAACCACAGTTCCCGAAAAAGGCCAACCCCCGCTTTGCGGGGAAAAATGGCCTCTAAAGGTGGTTATTTTTTTTTTATATAGCTTCGAAATTCTCAAAGGATTCAGCAAATTCAGCAGATTCAGCAAATCGGCTTTTCAACATAATACGTACGCGTTCATTCACAACACCGGCTTCGCTGGCTATAAATTAATTAATTAATTCATTTATTGTTCTTTGTTCGCTTTTTCATAAAAGCATCTTGCTCAAGTGATCTTGCTTTGGTCTGGCGCGACCGATAAATTATTTTCACCTGCTGATTAAAGTTATTTTCACCTGGTGATTAAAATCAATAAATTACAATACAGTACTGTACAGAACGGATTTTGAATTCGAAACTGCTCATCATTTATGCCAGCTACACCGACTTCATTTAAGCCAGGTACACCGATTCAGTACGTACCTGCCAGTCGAACTTACGTACCTGATCCAGTCGACTTGAAGTCTAGACTATATAGCCTACAGTAAGTAAGTCCTGCATTCTATCCCAATCCATCCATTCAATAAAATTAATTTGAATTTTAATTCTAAGCCCAAGATCAAACAACCTAGCCAATCTAGGCCGAGGCCTACAGATGTTTGCGAGGGCTGCGTACTCGATCGACTGACTATTGTCGACGAAGCTCTCACTCTACGCAATACAAACAACAACAACATGCATTTTAAAGGCCATTTTCCCTGCTAGAGCGGGGGTTAGCCTTGCGGTCCCCATGACAATCTTCTCCATTTTGCCCTATTTTCTGCATCTCTCCTTGTTAACCCCCTTGCCTGCATTTCTTCTTCCACCATCTTTAGCCAAGTCTTTCTCGGTCTTCCCCGTCTTCGACTTCCTTCTACATTCATTTCCATCACTCTTCTCAACCAGTCACTTTCATCCTTCCTCAACACATGACCAAACCATCTCAACCTGTTCCTCTTCACAGCATCAATCACAGGCTCTATTCCCATCATCTTTCGCAATTCATCATTTGTCTTCCTCTCTCTCAACGATACTCCGCACATCCGTCGAACCATTCGCATTTCCACCCTTTCCAACCTTCGTTGCTGCTCTACGTTCATTACCCATGTCTCGCTCCCATAAATCATAACACTTCTCACACATGCAGCATACACCTTTCCCTTCAGCTTCAGCGACACTCTCCTCCTCATCAGCACGCCACTCAATTCCCGAAACTTCTTCCATGCACATCTCACTCGAGCAACCGTTGCCGAGTCCGATCCACCTTCTCCATTCAGCATGTCTCCGAGGTAGCAAAATGTTTTCACACCTTCCAGCTTCACGCCGTCTCCAAGATCCAACTCAACATTTCCTCCATCTGCAGCTCCCTCTGTGCACACTTTACATTTGAATGTAGCTGCCACACTGGTTAATGACCCTCTCAGACCACTACATTTTTGATGAACCCACTCAGCGCACATTGTACATTGAATGGAGTTCACTCCGACACCCTTTCTACACACAGCACAGGGCCACTTCCCAGTTCTTTCCACCTCACCACATGCTTTACCACTTGCCATCACCTTCGTCTTTCCGATATTCACCTTCAGACCTTTTGTCTCCATACATTCCTTCCACGTGTTCATCTTTTCCTTCAGTCCATCCATACTTTCCGCAATCAACACCAGATCATCTGCATACAACAACTCCCACGGTAAACCCTCCTTTACGTTCTGAGCCAGCACCTCCATCACAGCTACAAATAGTAGTTGACTTAGTACCGACCCCTGATGCACTCACGCCTTCACCTCAAACTCACCACTGTTCCCGTCCTTCGTCCTTACAGCTGTGCGCGCTCTTTTGTACATTGCCATCACAACTCTGATCAACCATTCCTCCACTCCTAACTTCCTCAATGCCCATGTCAATACTTTGCGTGGAACCCGATCGAATGCTTTCTCCAGATCAACAAACCCAAGAAACAACTTCTTCCTCTTCTCCATGTACTTCTCCTGCAACTGCCTCACAATGGAAAGCGCGTCTGTCGTTCCTCTTCCTGGCATGAATCCAAACTGCATTTCGTCGATCTTCACTTTCTTCCTTATCCTCTTCTCCAACACCCTTTCCAATACCTTCATTCCATGCTCCAATAACTTTATCGCTCGGTACGAGCCACACTCCAGAGGGTCACCTTTCCCCTTGTATAGAGGGACGAGGGTACTCAGTTCCCAATCCACTGGAATGCGGCCTTCTTTCACCACCAGATTACAGATCTCTGTCATTCTCTTCACACCCCAACTTCCTGCTGCCTTCAACATATCTCCTAACTCCCGTCGGCCCTCCCGCTTTTCTACCCTTCATTGCTTTTATCGCTTCCTCAACTTCCTTCTCAGTTATCTTCTCTGCCGGTCCTAAAACTGGGTTACTCTCTATGTTGCCATCCCATTCATTCTCTGTATTCAACAGCATTTCCATATATCTTTTCCATCTTCCTTTAATTCCATCTGGATCGACAACGATTTGTCCCACTTCATCCTTCAAGCAACTCACCCCCATCACATCACACCTCTCTTTCGCTATCTGCTTTGCAATCCTGAATACTGCTTTCTGACCCTCTTCCGAATCCAAGCGTTCTCCGAACATTTTCCTACATGCCTCCTGCGCCTTTGCTACCTCTTTCTTTGCAGCCGTCCTGGCTGCCTTATAACTTTCATGCTCTGCTGTTTCTGCTCCCGTACCCTTCGCCTTCTGCCACTCGTTGAACTTCTTCCTCTTCTCGTCAATCCTCTTTCCAACTTCATCATCCCACCACCATGTTTCCGAGTGCCTCGGTGGTCCTTTTGTCCATCCACATACCTCACCAACGGCTCCCAACAGACTAGCTTTCATTGACATCCAACCACTTTCAAGCTCAACCACATCATCCTCGACCCTACTCAGCCTCTCTTTTAATGCCTCCCTTACTGTCACCTCTTTCAACCTCCACACCTTCATTCTCGGTTGGTACTTCACCCGCCGAGCTCTCCTCGCACCTTTCACCGTTACGTCGCAGACAACCAAGTGGTGCTGTGAAACAGCCTCCTCCCCCGGGATCACCTTTGTGTCCCGGAGGAGCCCCCTATCTCACCTACGCACCATCAGGTAGTCAACGGTTGTCGTCGACCCACCTGACGTGTATGTAACAGGTGGGTCGACGACAACCGCAATGCGTATTCATATTATTCTAATATAGTTTAAAGGTCCTGCTGAAGGTAGAGTATTACAAACTGCCGTCTTCACCTGGGTCTGACAGCGTTTTGTCCCCATTTGGTTTTTACTTTGATAACCGTTTTGTCTTCAAAAAAAAAAAAAAAAAAAAAAAAAAAAATTGTATTTTTTACCCGTTTTGTCTTCAAGCAGCACCACCGGTTGCATCCTTCATTGCATTGACTTCAGTTGGTGCTGTTGTTAAACCCTTTTACTTTCATACACATTTGATAATGGAAACATAATTGATTCATGATCACAGCAATGACGTGTGCATATTATTGTGTGTTGTATATTATTCTGCCCCCTCTTAATTTGTGGAGTGGAAATATTGGAGTGGAAATATACATATCTCACAAATATGTGGTGGAACCATTGCGATGGGATGGTATTGATTCTGAAAGGTAAACTTCACTACATCAGGTGAAAACACAATGTGAATTAGATTTATATGTACAGCATTTAATTTAAGTCAAATGAAAAATGCTTGGACAAAGACAGCCAGCAATATTTGTTGAATGTTTCAAACAGAAATAGAATATAAGACCTGCAGCTTCGCCGACAGGAATACCAATCTTTGTGTAATTGCAAAAAAGGGGAAAAAAATAATTGGGGAAAAAATAAATTGGGCAGTGTATAGATACCGGCCCAGCTTTATATTCGGGCAGCGAGAAATGGAGGGAGAGTGTGAATGGGTTATTCATCACAGTCTTTTTAGATGCTGAATTGCAAATAAGAAACAACAACACACCAAGAGAAAAATAAAAATGAACAATTTCTTGCCCTTCCCCCCTCTATTTATTTCGATCAAATGGTCTGGGTTATGTCTTGCGTACGGGCCATGGCAGGAAACAAACTGAGGTCTCCTCTTCTCTGCCTTTGGCGAAATGCTAAATATTGGGGCTTTCCATTTCCAAGGCATAGCTGTGATGGCTAATCTATGGAGCAAGAACAAAAAAGGATTCCTGGGAGATCCTGCCTTGTGTGCAGGAATAACCAGCATCACAAGTTGGCGTTTGCTTTTTCGCCACGTGTGCCCAATAGGCTTGGGCAAAAAATAAAATAAAAATAGAAATCGATTGTCTGGTTAAAATGAATTCCCTCCATCAGAACCAGCAATCAAACCCGAAATTCTCCAGAGCCGATTGCCCGCCTGAAACAGTTCCATGTCTCCGGAGTCGATTCCTATCATACCTTATCTCACTATGTCCATCGATAATCCGTTCGTTGATTAGGCAAATTATATAAAAAGCTTCTCCTGTCATTCTTTACAAAACAAAGACAACTCCGTTTTTCTGCGTCTACTTTGTTTTAGTTGTGACGAAAAAGAGCAGCCATGTACCCACAAACTGTGTGCACGTGGGTCAGACTTCTTCCTGGATCCGACAGACAGCATTAGCCTATTATATCTGTACTCGTGGGTTACCTGTGGGAATCCCACGGGCATGTACGTGTGTGACATTTGGACATCTTCATGTAGATGCTGGGAAATACAGGGGAAATGTGACTGCAGGATGCAGGGGAAATACAGTTTAAAATGTGCAATTACATCTCATGTAAAATGTGACTTCAAGAGCTCAAATCCTCTCCCCTCCCCATCCCCATAACCGCACGGGGGAGTGGAACTGGAAAAAACAAAACAAAACAAAACAAAACTAGAACGGGCACTCGGTAGAGCGCATACCTTCGCCGCAGCTACTTTTGTTGCCAAAATAAAAGACTACAAGATCTGTGTAGCAAAGCCACACCTACGATTGCGTTATAGTGATGACGTCCTGGATGGACATCTTCTTCTTCAGTCGCGCATAACTTTGAGTGAAATACGATCGAGTTAAAAATAGTCAGAATTTGAGCAAATCTGTTTCATTCGTTTGTTAATATGCCTCATCTATTGTCAAATCTGCAATTATAATTTTTTTTGAGGTTGAAATGATCGCGGGAGATCGCGTTATAGTGATGACGTCCTGGATGGACATCTTCTTCTTCAGTCGCTCATAACTTTGAGTGAAATACGATCGAGTTAAAAATAGTCAGAATTTGAGCAAATCTGTTTCCCAAAATCTAATCAAATGTGTCCCGTATAATAACCAATCATCCCACCAAATTTCATGCAATTCGGTTGAATACTTTTTGAGTTATGCGATTAACATACACACACACAGACATACAAATAAATACACAGCGATCAAAACATAACCTTCCGCTTTTGCGAAGGTAACAAAACAAAACAACACACACACACACGAGGTGGGGGCTGGGTCACACACGGGGGAGGTGGGTCACACACGGGGGGGGGGGGGGGGCTGGGTCACACACGGGGGGTGGTTCACACACGGGGGGGGGGGGGTCACACACGGGGGGAGGGGGGTCACACACGGGGGGGGGGGTCACACCACGGAGGGGGGGTCACACAGGGTCACACACGGGGAATGGGGAGGGCTGGGTCACACACGGGGGGTGGGTCACACACAGGGGGGTGGGTCAAACCCCGGGGGGGGGGGGGGGTCACACACGGGGGAGTGAAAGAGGATCACGACGTTTATTGGTGCCTCGTTCTGTTCCCTCATTCTTTTATCACCCTCGCCAGAGGAGAGGGTATTGCATTTGAATCCGTTTGTTTGTTACTTGCCGGAATAGATTCCAGCAAGTATGTTGGTTGGTTGGTTGGTTTGTCTGTCTGTCTCTGTGTTTGTGGATTTTGACGTGGCAACCAAATTTTCAATAGCTTTCTTCCTTATGGCGAGATACACCCACACACCAAATTAGACGTTGGTACTTCGCTTATTTTTCAAGATATTCATCTCACAAGGTTCGGACATACATGGCGGCGGCCATCTTGGATTTTGACATGGCGACCCAATTTTCAATAGTGTTCTTCCTTATGCCAAGATACACCCACATACCAGATTAGAAGTTGGTACTTCGCTTATTTTTCAAGATATTTCGCTCACAAGGGTCAGACAGAAGGTACTTCGCTTATTTTTCAAGATATTTCGCTCACAAGGTTCAGACATATATATGGTGGCGGCCGTCCTGGATTTTGACGTGGCGACCCAATTTACAATAGCGGTCTTTTAGCTCTTTCACGAGCCTCGACTCTGTATACAAAAAAAAGAAAAGAAAAAAAAAGAAGATATATATGATGGCGGCCATCTTGGATTTTGACGTGGCAACCCAATTTTCAACAGCGTTCTTCCTTATGGCGTGATACACCCACACACCAAATTAGAAGTTGGTACTTCGCTTATTTTTCAAGATATTCATCTCAAGTGTCGGACATACTTCGTGGCGGCCATCTTGGATTTTGACGTGGCGACCCAATTTTCAATAGCGTTCGTCCTTATGCCGAGATACACCCAAACACCAGATTAGAAGTTGGTACTACGCTTATTTTTCAGGATATTCATCTCAAGGTTCAGACATACATGGCGGTGGCCATCTTGGATTTTGACGTCGCGACCCAATTTTCAATAGCGTTCTTCCTTATGCCTAGATACACCCACAAACCAGATTAGAAGTTGGTACTTCGCTTATTTTTCAAGATATGCAGGTGACAAGGTTCAGACATACATGGCATCAGACATACATGGCGGCGGCCATCTTGGATTTTGACGTGGGTTGCACCCACACACCAAATTCGAATGCGGTCCTTCGCTTATGCACGCACGGACTTAACTTGATTGATTACAACAGCAATTATTAAAAACGTATTATAATTAGAAACTCGCTACGGGGTTTGCCTCGTCACCTTGCCCTCTAGCGGCAAAAATACATCAAAATGGCGCGGGCGAGCTGAACTGTCAATAAATATAATGCTTTTTGTCCGATATTGTTGAAATACTGCTTGTGATACCTCACAGGGGAAGAATAAGTACATAAGATAAAAAAGTACATTCCGGCAGGTCCTCGACCTCTGACCGATTTCTCATTTTTTTTTTTTTTGTATACTGAATCGAGGCTCGTGAAAGAGCTAACATTTATTTCACAAACAAAACAACCAGACAAACAAAATATACAAAAAGAGGGAGCGGAAGACAAGATGGGGAGAGAAGGGGAAGCACACAACCACAACATTTGAGAGCAGGGAGAAGTGTGGGAGGGAGAGGGCTTGGGGGCAGGAGGCGTGGGAAGGGGGGGGGGGGGGGGAAGAGGTATAAAACACAAAGGGACCGAAATTAGCGGGGGTAGAAAAGATCAAGGTTTTGGATGGGGGAGGATAAGAGATGGTGGTGAACAGCTGTTTTAAAGACCTGGAGGGTGGAGTGGGATTGAAGAGAGTGAGGGAGTTTGTTCCAGAGGCAGGATAAAAGAGGAATGAAGGAGTGAAGGTGAGCAGAAAGTCTTGATTTTCGCAGTTTAACCATAATAGACTATAGGGCATGTAGTCAAAATCCCTTCAGAAAGTGCTTTTTGTGGTCTCCACATTGGAACTACATATATTATGTCTTAAAATATAGGTATTGCATGTCTTATCAATATCCCCTTTGTTCCCACGCTCAAAAGTGGAGCATTAATTAGTAATTCCCGCCTAAAAATAATGCGTCAAACAAGTAATGTTTTTTAAGGGGGTACTATGGGTCAAAAAGACCTGACTACATTCAAGAGGTATTATCTTGCCAATGTTTTGACAAATGATGCCATGTTTGGTATCAACATAATCATATAAGTATCTAGTTTTAAGAAATACATTAATTAGCGCAAGTCAAGGTCAATCTTGTTAGTGACCCGAGGTCAAATGTCAATGACCTTAAATTTGGGCTAAGGTAAAATTAAAAATTTGCTCATAATTTTGAACACATTTACAAATATCAGATCATGCTGTAACATCACCAAGTTGTTTATAGGTTAGCAAGCTGTGATCTAATGGAGAGTTTTTTTGAAAAAATATTTTGCATGTTGCCATGGCAATGGTTTGCCAAATTTTGTGATTTTTTTCTTGCTGATGAACTATTCGGACTACCATAAATTCTGAACTAAAGATATTTTCCAAAAATGCTCATTAGATCACAGTACATAAAACAATCAACAATTGTGCCAATTTTCAAGGATGTAGTCCACTCACAACCTAAAAAAAATTACGATCAAATCATTAATGGTCAATTCAATGATAAAATAGGTTAAATTGGGAAAAATATAAGTTTGTGCAGCACTATAAAGGATTTAAAAAGAAACTAATTTTCTAAAGCAAATGGCTCCTTGGAAGATTTTTCCTCTGTATTTTTAAAATGAAATAACTAGATTTTCAAACCCCAAAATGCTGTACTTCCCTTTAAAAACTAATCAAAAAGTGTATGTGGCAACCTACTGAAATATATTTCTTCTCTAAATAGAACTTTCTCTTTGGTATTAGTATCTCTACTGTTGAGATTTTTTTTTAATTGTCAAGTTTTGCTGCAGTTATAATTACTGCACTAACATGGACTACCAGATAAATACAGTGCACATGTTAGGCAAAAACAAAAAAACAAAAAAATTCAAAACATTTGCTTGCCCTCCCCCAACTGACTCTTATTTTTATGTAAAGGAATACCAACCTAAATTTCAACATTCAAAACTGCACACATTTTTTTTTTTCTGTTAGAAATTGCACATTCTAAATTACATCAAAACTGATGAATTTTAAACAATCATTCACAAGGGAGGAAAAAATGATTATGATTAATGATTAAGTTGGTAGAATATATTTGGAAAGGTCTTCTATCAAGTCATGTAGCAAACATTTTGCGGGGTCTTGCAGGGTGCAGGTTGGCTCCCGAGACTCCCGTGTTATAAATCCTCCAACAGGGATATCTATGGTAGGCATCTACCTTTTGTAGGGCAGGGTTATGTCAGAATATTGAAAAAGCCCGAAGATATATGGAATCGATCTACTACATGTAAAAACAAAAGTCCCACATTTTACGATTCATGTAGACTACACAAATCACAACATTTGGGACTGACCTGACCCAATTTCATAGGCCTCCCTACGTGATTGTACATGCAATTTTCTCATTCGTGATGTATTTGTAGGCTACTTTTAAACTTACCGGATGATTGGGTGACATTCTGATGCTTCTGTTTAGCAGTTTGGGCACGTTTTTGCTTGGTAGAATCAGTGAAATACCGGTAACACACTGCGTGGCAACCCCCAGTTTCAGGGACCGGCAATGCACTTTCACATGCGCTGCAGTGTAGACCATGATCGCGGACGAAAGACCTCGCTAAATCAGCCTGGTTTCCCACCAAATCGCTCCAAATATCTACAGCACTCAAGAATGTTCTCCACCTTTTTTCGGTAAATGGCACAATATCACCACCGGCACCTGGAACATGTGCATAACACCTATTTTTTACACCAAATTTGACACCAACTGATGCCATTTTCACCGATACTTTTCACCAAACAGCATCTGTTTACACACGTGACCCGCTATTCGCCGTACCGCAGCACTCTCGTACGATGTTGCTGATTGGCTCCTTTTGCTATATGAGGCCCATGTTGATATTTTCCGGACCAATCGCATAAATGAAAAATCGCAGCAAGGTTGATAAATGAAACGTACAATTTGATTGGATAAATATCGAGATCGTGATAATTATTTTACCGACGAAATATTAGTTATTCTAACCTAAAATTCGACAAAATGCTCCAACCGATGACGCGGGAATATGAACGATAATTCATAAAAAATATTTAACTTAATTATAAAATAAGTTTTATTTACTCGGGAGATGGAGACCACAAGACAAGCTCTTAGGACCACATGCCCTATCGTCTATAAGAGGGTTGCAGGCAGATCTTGTGCGACCTGTAGGAATATTTGGGGGACAGAGCCCAGAGAGAGCTGGGGGGGCAAGGCCAGAGAGGAGTCGGTAGAAGACGGAAAGACCACCAACCTGCCTGCGGTGAGTGAGTGAAAGGCCCTTGGAGTTAGCTTCATCGTGGGAGATTCCAATGATTCTGAACGCTTTGGTTTCAACAGCGTAAAGACGAGCTAGGTGTGAGGCAGGAGCACCAGACCAGAGAGGAGAGCAGTATTCCATAGAGCTGCGGATGAAAGCCTTGTATGTGGTGAGGAGCTCAGTTGTGCCAAGGAAGGACTTCGCACGACGGAGGATGCCCAGTCGGCGACTGGCTTTGGAGGCCAGATTTGAAATGTGGTTTTCCCAGGAAAGATCATGGCAAATAGTGAGACCCAAAAGCTTGAGTGACAGAACTTCTTGGAGAGGATTATTCAGAAAGTGGATGGGAGGGTTTTCCAGTTGGTCTTTTCGGAGAGACATCGTAAGAGTGTGAGATTTATCAGGATTGAAAGACATGTTCCATTTGTTTGCCCAGTCTGTGATTTTGTCCAGGTCTGCAGAGAGTGAGGAGGCTGCAGACTGCCGATCTGAGGGATGAGGAATGGAGCGACAGAGAGTAGAGTCGTCAGCAAAGAGATAGAGAGGATTTTCAAGAGAGTCAGAGAGATCATTGATGAAGACCAGAAAAAGCACAGGGCCCAGGACACTACCTTGGGGAACTCTAGCCTGAACAGGAAGAGGAGATGAGAGAAACCCATTCAGGGCCACACGTTGACTACGACCAGAGAGGAAGTCCACCAGCCATGCGTGGAGATTTCCATGGATACCAAAGGAGGAGAGTTTGGTGAGCAGAGCAGGGTGCCAGACCGTATCGAAGGCACGTGAAATGTCAAGGGAGACAGCTCTAATTTCCTGTTTGGCGTTGAGGACCTCCATCCATTGTTGAGAAAGCAGAAGCAGCATGTCCAGAGTAGAGTGACCAGGTCTGAAACCAAATTGATGATCAGAGATCAAGCCATTGGAGAAGAGGAAAGATTTCATATCTGAAGCAATGATGGATTCCATGACTTTGCTGATAATTGGGAGAAGGCTGATTGGTCTGTAGTTGCTAGGATCTGTTTTGGCACCTTTTTTGTGCAAAGCGGTGATGTTGGCTGATTTCCAAGCAGATTGCAGATGACCTTGAGCAGAAGAGAGGGTGAAGAGAACAGAAAGAGGGAGTGAAAGAGCGGAAGAACATGATTTTAGGACCCGTGGGCTGATGCCGTCAGGACCAGTTGCAGAATCAGAGTCGAGGGTTGACAGAAACTTTTCCACCTTGTCAGGAGGAAAGGACACAGAGTCCAGGAGCAGCTGGGTACGACTGGGTACGGTGGGTACAGAGAGGGATGGGTTTGGGACACAAGATTTAGAGGCAAACACAGAGTTGAGGCATTCAGCTTTTTCACGTGCGGAGTCAGCCGTTAAGCCGTTTGAGGTGAGGGAGGGGATGGAGGGGGAACAAACACCAGAAACAGATTTGACCAGACGCCACCAGGATTTGGAAGAGGGAGACAGATAAGAGAGTTCGGTCTTGAGAACGGTGAGATATTGTTTCCTGGCTCTCCTGAGGGAGGACACACACTTGTTTCGGGCTTTGTGAAAGGAAATGAGATTTCCTTCCGTTGGATTTGCTTTCCAGGAGACGAAAGCAAGTTGTTTCAGGGCAACAGCCTCACCACAAGATTCCGTGTACCATGGACGGGAGGAAGGGTATGACAACTGAAGACAAGATGGGATAAATCTGTGCATGAGAGAGAGCAATTTACTTTGAAAGAATTCCCAGGATGAGTTGATGTCAGAGGCGGTAGAGATGGGAGACCAGTCCAGATGATTGATGGCTGCTTGAAGACCATGCCAGTTGGCCTGAGTGAAATGCCAGACTCGTCGACGCTGAGGAGGCTCTCTGAGAATGGTCAGAGAGATGTCCACTTTGACAAGCACATGATCAGATGAGCCGATTGGAGCAGAAGAAGAGCAGCAGACATTTTCAGGGAAGTTAGTCATAACCAAATCCAGAAGAGAAGATGCTCCGTTGACTGAGATCCGGGTCAGGAAATTGACAGATTGTGTCAGTCCCAGTGAGTCTCAGAAGTCCTTTGCTGAAGAGCCATGGCTGGTGAGAGGGGTACCCACACCCAGCCAACTGGCATGGTGACAATTGAAATCACCACATATGAGGAAGAGAGAGTTGGGATGGGTAGATAGAAGTTGGTCCATATTATCAGACAGCGAGATGTAGATGGAGTCATCACTGTTTGGTGGACGGTACAACACACATATGAACAAAAGGTGGGAGCGAAGGGGAAGCCGTAGCCAAAGGTATTCCTGGGGGTGAGGTGGAGAGAGGGCAGTGGAGGGCGAGTGAGGAAGAGAGTTTTTTTCTAAAGATAGCAACCCCACCTCCAGGACGAGGCTCAGGTCTATCATACCGGAGGAGGGAGTAACCTGGGAGAGATACCAAGGCATCAGAGACATCACGAAGGAGGAAAGTTTCTGTTAAGCAGATCACATCTGGTTTGTCAGAAGCAACCTGTATGGAGAGATCAGTCAAGTTTGAGCAAAGGCCCCGGATGTTTGAGGTCCATACCGTTAATGAAGAGGAAGGGGGAGCATCGGGTACAGAACAGGGGGGGGGGAGGAGTAGGGTAAGATGTGGAAGAGGAGGAAGAGGTAGGGAGAGCTGTTGAAGGTGTGTCAGAGATTTCAGAATAGCTTGGAGAAAGGGAAGAATGGGGTGGACAAAAGGTTTGATGGAGATTGGGTGAGGCACAGTGAGGTGTTATTTGAGGAGGGGGAAGAGCGAGGCAGAAGGTTGGGGGAGATGAAGGTGAAAGTTGGAAGGGGGAAGAAGCAGGGCGGATGCTTTGAGGAGGGGTGGGAGGGGAGTCTAGGAGGGGAGGAGCGAGGGAGAGTCTCGGAGGGGAGGGGTGTGGGGGGAGTTTAGGAGGGAAGGGGGGATGGGGAAGATTTGGAGGGGAGGGGTGAGATTGGATTTTGAAAAGTGTACGATTCATGGGAAACGAACATTTTTTGCAAAATGAGTTTGAGACCTTCGAGGCAAAAATACGTTTGAGGACACTGAAGGAGGGGTGGAGTTCTGGATAGTTTAGGGAAAGTAGAAAGGAGGAACTGTAAGAGATGGTATTATTATTATTTTTTGGAATGAATAGATTTGGTGAGCAAGACAAAAGCATCCTTTTGTAGGCGAAGAAGAAAAAGGTGTTATAATATATGAGAGAAAATAGTTGTTCAGGGGAGAGATTATACATTTCTAACCACGTGATCGCGTACAACGTGAACGAAGAACGAACGAACAGGTAAGAACAACAAATAAACGAATAAGACCTGAGAAGGAAATATTGCTTTGGGTTTGTTTGTTTTTTTGAGTAGAGATATTGAACAGGGAGGTATGGGGTGAACGACTGGGACGAAACAGAGAACGAAAATAAATGCAGCGCATTCGACGAACCGCTGAGAGAAAAACAAAACCACAAGGTCGGAGACGGTACGGTAGCCTAAGCCTACTAGTACTAGTACTAGGCCTCAGAATACTCAATACCCATTAACCGACGATTGTGTATACATGTACGAAAAATTAGCACCGAAAATATTCCAAAAGATACGCTATAGGTACATACACCGAAAGATAGATACAGTCTCGACAAAAACACAATTGTGAAAGATCACTTAGCTTCAAAAGCGTGAGCGCATGGAACAGCTTCGAAAAGACGTGACCTCGCCGTGATCTCGAGATCTGTCTGTTACTTGCCGAAAAAAGTGGCCAGACGGAAGCCAAACAGTTCAATCTTGGTTTCATCAGACCACAGAATCTTGTTTCTCAGTCCGAGTCCTTTAGGTGCATTTTTGCAAACGCCAAGCGGGCTTTCATGTGTCTTTCACTGAGGAGGGGCTTCCGTCTGGCCACTCTGCCATAAAGCCCAGATTGGTGGAGTGTTGCAGTGATGGTTGTCCTTCTGTAAGTTTCTCCCATCTCCACACAGGATCTTTGGAGCTCAGCCAGTGACCATCTGGTTCTTGGTCACCTGTCTTACCAAGGCCCTTCTCCCCCAATTGCTCAGTTTGGCCGGGCGGCCAGCTCTAGAAAGACTCCTGGTTGTTCCAAACTTCTTCCATTTAACAATTATGGAGGCCACTGTGCTCTTGGGGACCTTCAATGCAGCAGAAATTTTTTTGTAGGCTTCCCTAGATCTGTGCCTCGACACCAATCCTGTCTCTGAGCTCTGCAGGCAGTTCCTTCGACCTCATGGCTTGGTTTGTCAGCTGTGAGACTTTATATAGACAGGTGTGTACCTTTCCAAATCATGTCCAATCAATTGAATTTACCACAGGTGGACTCCAATCAAGGTGTAGAAACATCTCAAAGATGATCAAGAGAAATGGGAGGCACCCGAGCTAAATTTCAAGTGACATAGCAAAGGGTATGAATACTTATGTCAATGTGATATTTCAGTTTTTTCTTTTTAATAAATTTGCAAAACTTTCTAAAATCCTGTTTTCTCTTTGTCATTATGGGGTATTGAGTGTAGATTGATGAGGGAAAAAATGAATATAAACGATTTCAGCATAAGGCTGCAACATAACAAAATGTGAAACAAGTACAGATACATTCAAAGTACACCGCCCCCATGCCAAATAATTAAATATCCTACAGCGCGGCATTGCCGGGGTGCCTCTGGTGCCCGGCAATACCGCAGTGCAGCTCATAGAGGCTGCATTGGGAGGGAGAGGTGTACACTAATTGATTGATTAATTGTATAATTAAAATCAATGAAAGATTATCACAAATATTTTCTTAATCAATTGGCTAATAGCATAACTAAACCACTAGTGCTTCATCCGAAGATGTATCTTTTAGAAATTTAATTAAACTAGGACGTGCCCGTACGTGGGTGCCCGTTCCTTGCCAAAAAAAAAAAAAAAAATGTCTTCGCCCATGCATGCATGGGCGTGCCCATGGGCCCATGGGCGTGCCCGTAAGTGCGTGATGTGACCGTACAATGAATGTATCGTCCCGACGCCGCAGCTCGGATGGCGCTGCAGTTAATCGGGCCTGTATCGGCAGAGTTATTATAAACGTGTACTACAATCGATCGTACCTTACAGCGTCTGCTCGCCACGTTCAGCATCAGTACGTCGTCACTATGACTATCCGTAAGTCCGGAAGTGACGTCCTCATTTGACTGTCCGGAAGGTCGCATATCGCAGTTACGATGAATCGCAAATTCGTTTTAATTAGTTTTAAAACATAGTTTAACGCCAACATAGCGCCAACATAGTTTGCCAACGTGAAATAAATGAATACGCTCTCAAATGTGCCGTCCGAGGCAGAGTCTGTTCGCCACGTTCGGCACACGTGATAGCTCGCTGCTCTCTGATTGGGTGAATCGTTTTTTGGACATAGCTCGGTAACTACTTCTCCGATTAATATGAAACCTTGAAAAGGCACATCCTCAGGTCCCCAGCAATATCCCTGGCAAGTTTCAAGTATATCGGACCCGTGGTTGTCGAGAAACAGCGGTCACAGACAAACAAACAAACACACAGACACACACACACACAGAGATTACTGGAATTATAGATAGATAACTCATGAATAAAAAATTAAATAATTAATTGATTAATCAATAAATAATTAATCGATTAATCAATAAATAATTAATCGATTAAATGATTAATCAATGAATCAAAAATATCCTTGATAGCCACATCACTTGGTCACTCATGTCCAAATATTAGCTTCCCAGCTCAAAAGGTGCCTGAGATATTGGCCAAATGAGAAAGAAAACAAATAAATGATTAATAATGAAAATAAATAAAGAATAATCACCAAAAAATTAAATTATTAATCAATTCGGTCAGAGAACACATAAACCACCACCATTTCATCAGAATCTGTAACTGAAAAAATTTTTTTTTTTTAGTAATTCATCGAATAATTAAATAATTAATCGATTAATTGATTAATCAATAAATCAAAAATATCCTTGATAGCCACATCACTGGGTCACTGTCATGTCCAAATATTAGCTTCCCAGCTCAAAAGGTGCCTGAGATATTGGCCAAATGAGAAAGAAAATAAATAAATGATTAATAATGAAAATAAATAAATAATAATAATTAAAAAATTAAATTATTAATCAATTCGGTCACAGAACACATAAACCACCACCATTTCATCAGAATGTGTAACTGGGAAAAAAAAAAAAGTTTTTGTCATTTATCGAATAATTAAATAATTAGTCGATTAATTGATTAATTAATACATCAAACAAGTACAAATACATTCAAAGTACACCGCCCCATGCCAAATAATTAAATATGCTGCAGCGCGGCATTGCCGGGACGCCTCCGGCGCCCGGCAATACCGCAGTGCAGCTCATTGAGGCTGCATTGGGAGGGAGAGGTGTACACTAATTGATTGATTAATTGTATAATTAAAATCAATAAAAGATTATCACAAAATATTTTCATAATCAATTGGCTAATCGCATAACTAAACCACTAGTGCTTCATCCGAAGATGTATCTTTTAGAAATTTAATTAAATAAGTCATTTATAAAAAATTAAATAATTAATTGATTACTCAATAAATAATTAATCGATTAATCAATAAATAATTAATAGATGAAATGATTAATCAATAAATCAAAAATATCCTTGATAGCCACATCACTTGGTCACTCATGTCCAAATATTAGCTTCCCAGCTCAAAAGGTGCCTGAGATATTGGCCAAATGAGAAAGAAAATAAATAAATGATTAATAATGAAAATAAATAAATAATAATCATAAAAAAATTAAATTATTAATCAATTTGGTCAGAGAACACATAAACTACCACTATTTCATCAGAATCTGTAACTTAAAAAAAAAAAATTTTTTTGTCATTAATCGAATAATTAAATAATTAATCGATTAATTGATTAATTAATAAATCAAAAATATCCTTTGCAGCCAAATCACCTGGTCATTGGCATGTCCAAATATCAGCTTCCTAACTCAAAAGGTGCCTGAGTTAATAATGGTCAGAAGATAAATGAAATTTAATTAATTAAATAAGTACTTAATTAAACGCTAATAATTAAATAACTCCTCAATTAATTGATTATTCAAAAAACAAAAAATACCGTATTTGACAAAGGACTTGCTCACTACTGTGCCGAAATTTCAGCTTCCTAGCTCAAAGGATGGCTGAGATATCGTCCGGACAACCAAGAAAACAAACAAGAAACCAGAGTGAAAACTGAGTACTCTCTTTCAGCGTGCGTCACTGCCGAGCCCCCTTCGGTGCCCGGCAATGACGATTTGCAATGCCTGGAGGTGGCATAGGAAAGGAGCGGTGTACAAAATAGCCTTTGCAGCCAAATCACCTGGTCATTGGCATGTCCAAATATCAGCTTCCTAACTCAAAAGGTGCCTGAGTTAATGGTCAGAAGAGAAAGGAAATTTGATTAATTAAATAAGTATTTAATTAATCGCTAATAATTAAATAACTCTTCAATTAATTGGTTATTCAAAAAACAAAAAATACCGTTTTTGACAAAGCACTTGCTCACTATTGTGCCGAAATTTCAGCATCCTAGCTCAAAGGATGGCTGAGATATCGTCCGGACAAACAAACAAGAAAACAAACAAGTACACATACATTCAAAGTACACCGCCCCATGCCAAATAATTAAATATGCTGCAGCGCGGCATTGCCGGGGCGCCTCCGGCGCCCGGCAATACCGCAGTGCAGCTCATTGAGGCTGCATTGGGAGGGAGAGGTGTACACTAATTGATTGATTAATTGTATAATTAAAATCAATAAAAGATTATCACAAAATATTTTCATAATCAATTGGCTAATCGCATAACTAAACCAGTAGTGCTTCATCCGAAGATGTATCTTTTAGAAATTTAATTAAATAAGTCATTTATAAAAAATTAAATAATTAATTGATTACTCAATAAATAATTAATCGATTAATCAATAAATACTTAATAGATGAAATGATTAATCAATAAATCAAAAATATCCTTGATAGCCACATCACTTGGTCACTCATGTCCAAATATTAGCTTCCCAGCTCAAAAGGTGCCTGAGATATTGGCCAAATGAGAAAGAAAATAAATAAATGATTAATAATGAAAATAAATAAATAATAATCATAAAAAAATTAAATTATTAATCAATTTGGTCAGAGAACACATAAACTACCACTATTTCATCAGAATCTGTAACTTTAAAAAAAAAAAATTTTTTGTCATTAATCGAATAATTAAATAATTAATCGATTAATTGATTAATTAATAAATCAAAAATATCCTTTGCAGCCAAATCACCTGGTCATTGGCATGTCCAAATATCAGCTTCCTAACTCAAAAGGTGCCTGAGTTAATAATGGTCAGAAGATAAATGAAATTTAATTAATTAAATAAGTACTTAATTAAACGCTAATAATTAAATAACTCCTCAATTAATTGATTATTCAAAAAACAAAAAATACCGTATTTGACAAAGGACTTGCTCACTACTGTGCCGAAATTTCAGCTTCCTAGCTCAAAGGATGGCTGAGATATCGTCCGGACAACCAAGAAAGAAAGAAAACAAGAAAACAACCAGAGTGAAAACTGAGTACTCTCTTTCAGCGTGCGTCACTGCCGAGCCCCCTTCGGTGCCCAGCAATGACGATTTGCAATGCCTGGAGATGGCATAGGAAAGGTGCGGTGTACAACAAGTACACATACATTCAAAGTACACCGCCCCATGCCAAATAATTAAATATGCTGCAGCGCGGCATTGCCGGGGCGCCTCCGGCGCCCGGCAATACCGCAGTGCAGCTCATTGAGGCTGCATTGGGAGGGAGAGGTGTACACTAATTGATTGATTAATTGTATAATTAAAATCAATAAAAGATTATCACAAAATATTTTCATAATCAATTGGCTAATCGCATAACTAAACCAGTAGTGCTTCATCCGAAGATGTATCTTTTAGAAATTTAATTAAATAAGTCATTTATAAAAAATTAAATAATTAATTGATTACTCAATAAATAATTAATCGATTAATCAATAAATACTTAATAGATGAAATGATTAATCAATAAATCAAAAATATCCTTGATAGCCACATCACTTGGTCACTCATGTCCAAATATTAGCTTCCCAGCTCAAAAGGTGCCTGAGATATTGGCCAAATGAGAAAGAAAATAAATAAATGATTAATAATGAAAATAAATAAATAATAATCATAAAAAAATTAAATTATTAATCAATTTGGTCAGAGAACACATAAACTACCACTATTTCATCAGAATCTGTAACTTTAAAAAAAAAAAATTTTTTGTCATTAATCGAATAATTAAATAATTAATCGATTAATTGATTAATTAATAAATCAAAAATATCCTTTGCAGCCAAATCACCTGGTCATTGGCATGTCCAAATATCAGCTTCCTAACTCAAAAGGTGCCTGAGTTAATAATGGTCAGAAGATAAATGAAATTTAATTAATTAAATAAGTACTTAATTAAACGCTAATAATTAAATAACTCCTCAATTAATTGATTATTCAAAAAACAAAAAATACCGTATTTGACAAAGGACTTGCTCACTACTGTGCCGAAATTTCAGCTTCCTAGCTCAAAGGATGGCTGAGATATCGTCCGGACAACCAAGAAAACAAACAAACAAGAAAACAAACAAGTACACATACATTCAAAGTACACCGCCCCATGCCAAATAATTAAATATGCTGCAGCGCGGCATTGCCGTGGCGCCTCCGGCGCCCGGCAATACCGCAGTGCAGTTCATTGAGGCTGCATTGGGAGGGAGAGGTGTACACTAATTGATTGATTAATTGTATAATTAAAATCAATAAAAGATTATCACAAAATATTTTCATAATCAATTGGCTAATCGCATAACTAAACCACTAGTGCTTCATCCGAAGATGTATCTTTTAGAAATGTAATTAAATAAGTCATTTATAAAAAATTAAATAATTAATTGATTACTCAATAAATAATTACTCGATTAATCAATAAATAATTAATTGATGAAATGATTAATCAATAAATCAAAAATATCCTTGATAGCCACATCACTTGGTCACTCATGTCCAAATATTAGCTTCCCAGCTCAAAAGGTGCCTGAGATATTGGCCAAATGAGAAAGAAAAGAAATAAATGATTAATAATGAAAATAAATAAATAATAATCATAAAAAAATTAAATTAGTAATCAATTTGGTCAGAGAACACATAAACTACCGCTATTTCATCAGAATCTGTAACTAAAAAAAAAAAAATTTTTTGGTCATTAATCGAATAATTAAATAATTAATCGATTAATTGATTAATTAATAAATCAAAAATATCCTTTGCAGCCAAATCACCTGGTCATTGGCATGTCCAAATATCAGCTTCCTAACTCAAAAGGTGCCTGAGTTAATAATGGTCAGAAGAGAAATGAAATTTAATTAATTAAATAAGTACTTAATTAAACGCTAATAATTAAATAACTCCTCAATTAATTGATTATTCAAAAAACAAAAAATACCGTATTTGACAAAGGACTTGCTCACTACTGTGCCGAAATTTCAGCTTCCTAGCTCAAAGGATGGCTGAGATATCGTCCGGACAACCAAGAAAACAAACAAACAAGAAACCAGAGTGAAAACTGAGTACTCTCTTTCAGCGTGCGTCACTGCCAAGCCCCCTTCGGTGCCCGGCAATGACGATTTGCAATGCCTGGAGGTGGCATAGGAAAGGAGCGGTGTACAATAATGAAAATAAATAAATAATAATCATAAAAAAATTAAATTATTAATCAATTTGGTCAGAGAACACATAAACTACCACTATTTCATCAGAATCTGTAACTTAAAAAAAAAAAATTTTTTTGTCATTAATCGAATAATTAAATAATTAATCGATTAATTGATTAATTAATAAATCAAAAATATCCTTTGCAGCCAAATCACCTGGTCATTGGCATGTCCAAATATCAGCTTCCTAACTCAAAAGGTGCCTGAGTTAATAATGGTCAGAAGATAAATGAAATTTAATTAATTAAATAAGTACTTAATTAAACGCTAATAATTAAATAACTCCTCAATTAATTGATTATTCAAAAAACAAAAAATACCGTATTTGACAAAGGACTTGCTCACTACTGTGCCGAAATTTCAGCTTCCTAGCTCAAAGGATGGCTGAGATATCGTCCGGACAACCAAGAAAACAAACAAGAAACCAGAGTGAAAACTGAGTACTCTCTTTCAGCGTGCGTCACTGCCGAGCCCCCTTCGGTGCCCGGCAATGACGATTTGCAATGCCTGGAGGTGGCATAGGAAAGGAGCGGTGTACAAAATAGCCTTTGCAGCCAAATCACCTGGTCATTGGCATGTCCAAATATCAGCTTCCTAACTCAAAAGGTGCCTGAGTTAATGGTCAGAAGAGAAAGGAAATTTGATTAATTAAATAAGTATTTAATTAATCGCTAATAATTAAATAACTCTTCAATTAATTGGTTATTCAAAAAACAAAAAATACCGTTTTTGACAAAGCACTTGCTCACTATTGTGCCGAAATTTCAGCATCCTAGCTCAAAGGATGGCTGAGATATCGTCCGGACAAACAAACAAGAAAACAAACAAGTACACATACATTCAAAGTACACCGCCCCATGCCAAATAATTAAATATGCTGCAGCGCGGCATTGCCGGGGCGCCTCCGGCGCCCGGCAATACCGCAGTGCAGCTCATTGAGGCTGCATTGGGAGGGAGAGGTGTACACTAATTGATTGATTAATTGTATAATTAAAATCAATAAAAGATTATCACAAAATATTTTCATAATCAATTGGCTAATCGCATAACTAAACCAGTAGTGCTTCATCCGAAGATGTATCTTTTAGAAATTTAATTAAATAAGTCATTTATAAAAAATTAAATAATTAATTGATTACTCAATAAATAATTAATCGATTAATCAATAAATACTTAATAGATGAAATGATTAATCAATAAATCAAAAATATCCTTGATAGCCACATCACTTGGTCACTCATGTCCAAATATTAGCTTCCCAGCTCAAAAGGTGCCTGAGATATTGGCCAAATGAGAAAGAAAATAAATAAATGATTAATAATGAAAATAAATAAATAATAATCATAAAAAAATTAAATTATTAATCAATTTGGTCAGAGAACACATAAACTACCACTATTTCATCAGAATCTGTAACTTTAAAAAAAAAAAATTTTTTGTCATTAATCGAATAATTAAATAATTAATCGATTAATTGATTAATTAATAAATCAAAAATATCCTTTGCAGCCAAATCACCTGGTCATTGGCATGTCCAAATATCAGCTTCCTAACTCAAAAGGTGCCTGAGTTAATAATGGTCAGAAGATAAATGAAATTTAATTAATTAAATAAGTACTTAATTAAACGCTAATAATTAAATAACTCCTCAATTAATTGATTATTCAAAAAACAAAAAATACCGTATTTGACAAAGGACTTGCTCACTACTGTGCCGAAATTTCAGCTTCCTAGCTCAAAGGATGGCTGAGATATCGTCCGGACAACCAAGAAAGAAAGAAAACAAGAAAACAACCAGAGTGAAAACTGAGTACTCTCTTTCAGCGTGCGTCACTGCCGAGCCCCCTTCGGTGCCCAGCAATGACGATTTGCAATGCCTGGAGATGGCATAGGAAAGGTGCGGTGTACAACAAGTACACATACATTCAAAGTACACCGCCCCATGCCAAATAATTAAATATGCTGCAGCGCGGCATTGCCGGGGCGCCTCCGGCGCCCGGCAATACCGCAGTGCAGCTCATTGAGGCTGCATTGGGAGGGAGAGGTGTACACTAATTGATTGATTAATTGTATAATTAAAATCAATAAAAGATTATCACAAAATATTTTCATAATCAATTGGCTAATCGCATAACTAAACCAGTAGTGCTTCATCCGAAGATGTATCTTTTAGAAATTTAATTAAATAAGTCATTTATAAAAAATTAAATAATTAATTGATTACTCAATAAATAATTAATCGATTAATCAATAAATACTTAATAGATGAAATGATTAATCAATAAATCAAAAATATCCTTGATAGCCACATCACTTGGTCACTCATGTCCAAATATTAGCTTCCCAGCTCAAAAGGTGCCTGAGATATTGGCCAAATGAGAAAGAAAATAAATAAATGATTAATAATGAAAATAAATAAATAATAATCATAAAAAAATTAAATTATTAATCAATTTGGTCAGAGAACACATAAACTACCACTATTTCATCAGAATCTGTAACTTTAAAAAAAAAAAATTTTTTGTCATTAATCGAATAATTAAATAATTAATCGATTAATTGATTAATTAATAAATCAAAAATATCCTTTGCAGCCAAATCACCTGGTCATTGGCATGTCCAAATATCAGCTTCCTAACTCAAAAGGTGCCTGAGTTAATAATGGTCAGAAGATAAATGAAATTTAATTAATTAAATAAGTACTTAATTAAACGCTAATAATTAAATAACTCCTCAATTAATTGATTATTCAAAAAACAAAAAATACCGTATTTGACAAAGGACTTGCTCACTACTGTGCCGAAATTTCAGCTTCCTAGCTCAAAGGATGGCTGAGATATCGTCCGGACAACCAAGAAAACAAACAAACAAGAAAACAAACAAGTACACATACATTCAAAGTACACCGCCCCATGCCAAATAATTAAATATGCTGCAGCGCGGCATTGCCGTGGCGCCTCCGGCGCCCGGCAATACCGCAGTGCAGTTCATTGAGGCTGCATTGGGAGGGAGAGGTGTACACTAATTGATTGATTAATTGTATAATTAAAATCAATAAAAGATTATCACAAAATATTTTCATAATCAATTGGCTAATCGCATAACTAAACCACTAGTGCTTCATCCGAAGATGTATCTTTTAGAAATGTAATTAAATAAGTCATTTATAAAAAATTAAATAATTAATTGATTACTCAATAAATAATTATTCGATTAATCAATAAATAATTAATTGATGAAATGATTAATCAATAAATCAAAAATATCCTTGATAGCCACATCACTTGGTCACTCATGTCCAAATATTAGCTTCCCAGCTCAAAAGGTGCCTGAGATATTGGCCAAATGAGAAAGAAAAGAAATAAATGATTAATAATGAAAATAAATAAATAATAATCATAAAAAAATTAAATTAGTAATCAATTTGGTCAGAGAACACATAAACTACCGCTATTTCATCAGAATCTGTAACTAAAAAAAAAAAAATTTTTTGGTCATTAATCGAATAATTAAATAATTAATCGATTAATTGATTAATTAATAAATCAAAAATATCCTTTGCAGCCAAATCACCTGGTCATTGGCATGTCCAAATATCAGCTTCCTAACTCAAAAGGTGCCTGAGTTAATAATGGTCAGAAGAGAAATGAAATTTAATTAATTAAATAAGTACTTAATTAAACGCTAATAATTAAATAACTCCTCAATTAATTGATTATTCAAAAAACAAAAAATACCGTATTTGACAAAGGACTTGCTCACTACTGTGCCGAAATTTCAGCTTCCTAGCTCAAAGGATGGCTGAGATATCGTCCGGACAACCAAGAAAACAAACAAACAAGAAACCAGAGTGAAAACTGAGTACTCTCTTTCAGCGTGCGTCACTGCCAAGCCCCCTTCGGTGCCCGGCAATGACGATTTGCAATGCCTGGAGGTGGCATAGGAAAGGAGCGGTGTACAATAATGAAAATAAATAAATAATAATCATAAAAAAATTAAATTATTAATCAATTTGGTCAGAGAACACATAAACTACCACTATTTCATCAGAATCTGTAACTTAAAAAAAAAAAATTTTTTTGTCATTAATCGAATAATTAAATAATTAATCGATTAATTGATTAATTAATAAATCAAAAATATCCTTTGCAGCCAAATCACCTGGTCATTGGCATGTCCAAATATCAGCTTCCTAACTCAAAAGGTGCCTGAGTTAATAATGGTCAGAAGATAAATGAAATTTAATTAATTAAATAAGTACTTAATTAAACGCTAATAATTAAATAACTCCTCAATTAATTGATTATTCAAAAAACAAAAAATACCGTATTTGACAAAGGACTTGCTCACTACTGTGCCGAAATTTCAGCTTCCTAGCTCAAAGGATGGCTGAGATATCGTCCGGACAACCAAGAAAGAAAGAAAACAAGTACACATACATTCAAAGTACACCGCCCCATGCCAAATAATTAAATATGCTGCAGCGCGGCATTGCCGGGGCGCCTCCGGCGCCCGGCAATACCGCAGTGCAGCTCATTAAGGCTGCATTGGGAGGGAGGGGTGTACACTAATTGATTGATTAATTGTATAATTAAAATCAATAAAAGATTATCACAAAATATTTTCATAATCAATTGGCCAATCGCATAACTAAACCACTAGTGCTTCATCCGAAGATGTATCTTTTAGAAATTTAATTAAATAAGTCATTTATAAAAAATTAAATAATTAATTGATTACTCAATAAATAATTAATCGATTAATCAATAAATAATTAATAGATGAAATGATTAATCAATAAATCAAAAATATCCTTGATAGCCACATCACTTGGTCACTCATGTCCAAATATTAGCTTCCCAGCTCAAAACGTGCCTGAGATATTGGCCAAATGAGAAAGAAAATAAATAAATGACAAGTACACATACATTCAAAGTACACCGCCCCATGCCAAATAATTAAATATGCTGCAGCGCGGCATTGCCGGGGCGCCTCCGGCGCCCGGCAATACCGCAGTGCAGCTCATTGAGGCTGCATTGGGAGGGAGAGGTGTACACTAATTGATTGATTAATTGTATAATTAAAATCAATAAAAGATTATCACAAAATATTTTCATAATCAATTGGCTAATCGCATAACTAAACCAGTAGTGCTTCATCCGAAGATGTATCTTTTAGAAATTTAATTAAATAAGTCATTTATAAAAAATTAAATAATTAATTGATTACTCAATAAATAATTAATCGATTAATCAATAAATACTTAATAGATGAAATGATTAATCAATAAATCAAAAATATCCTTGATAGCCACATCACTTGGTCACTCATGTCCAAATATTAGCTTCCCAGCTCAAAAGGTGCCTGAGATATTGGCCAAATGAGAAAGAAAATAAATAAATGATTAATAATGAAAATAAATAAATAATAATCATAAAAAAATTAAATTATTAATCAATTTGGTCAGAGAACACATAAACTACCACTATTTCATCAGAATCTGTAACTTAAAAAAAAAAAATTTTTTTGTCATTAATCGAATAATTAAATAATTAATCGATTAATTGATTAATTAATAAATCAAAAATATCCTTTGCAGCCAAATCACCTGGTCATTGGCATGTCCAAATATCAGCTTCCTAACTCAAAAGGTGCCTGAGTTAATAATGGTCAGAAGATAAATGAAATTTAATTAATTAAATAAGTACTTAATTAAACGCTAATAATTAAATAACTCCTCAATTAATTGATTATTCAAAAAACAAAAAATACCGTATTTGACAAAGGACTTGCTCACTACTGTGCCGAAATTTCAGCTTCCTAGCTCAAAGGATGGCTGAGATATCGTCCGGACAACCAAGAAAGAAAGAAAACAAGAAATCAACCAGAGTGAAAACTGAGTACTCTCTTTCAGCGTGCGTCACTGCCGAGCCCCCTTCGGTGCCCAGCAATGACGATTTGCAATGCCTGGAGATGGCATAGGAAAGGTGCGGTGTACAACAAGAAACCAGAGTGAAAACTGAGTACTCTCTTTCAGCGTGCGTCACTGCCGAGCCCCCTTTGGTGCCCGGCAATGACGATTTGCAATGCCTGGAGATGGCATAGGAAAGGAGCGGTGTACAACAAGTACACATACATTCAAAGTACACCGCCCCATGCCAAATAATTAAATATGCTGCAGCGCGGCATTGCCGGGGTGCCTCCGGCGCCCGGCAATACCGCAGTGCAGCTCATTGAGGCTGCATTGGGAGGGAGAGGTGTACGCTAATTGATTGATTAATTGTATAATTAAAATCAATAAAAGATTATCACAAAATATTTTCATAATCAATTGGCTAATCGCATAACTAAACCACTAGTGCTTCATCCGAAGATGTATCTTTTAGAAATTTAATTAAATAAGTCATTTATAAAAAATTAAATAATTAATTGATTACTCAATAAATAATTAATCGATTAATCAATAAATAATTAATAGATGAAATGATTAATCAATAAATCAAAAATATCCTTGATAGCCACATCACTTGGTCACTCATGTCCAAATATTAGCTTCCCAGCTCAAAAGGTGCCTGAGATATTGGCCAAATGAGAAAGAAAATAAATAAATGATTAATAATGAAAATAAATAAATAATAATCATAAAAAAATTAAATTATTAATCAATTCGGTCACAGAACACATAAACCACCACCATTTCATCAGAATCTGTAACTGGGGGAAAAAAAAAAAAATTGCCATCAAATAATTAAATAATTAATCGATTAATTGATTAATTGATCAATAAATCAA
Source organism: Myxine glutinosa (assembly GCF_964187855.1). Classification (NCBI taxonomy): domain Eukaryota; kingdom Metazoa; phylum Chordata; class Myxini; order Myxiniformes; family Myxinidae; genus Myxine; species Myxine glutinosa. The sequence continues at coordinate 24,266,211 of NC_136263.1, read as the reverse complement.
AAATATCCTTGATAGCCACATCACTTGGTCACTCATGTCCAAATATTAACTTCTGAGCTCAAAAGGTGCCTGAGATATTGGCCAAATGAGAAAGAAGATAAATAAATGATTAATAATGAAAATAAATAAATAATAATCATAAAAAAATTAAATTATTAATCAATTCGGTCAGAGAACAAATAAACCACCACCATTTCATCAGAATCTGTAACTTTAAAAAAAAAAAAATTTTTGGTCATTAATCAAATAATTAAATAATTAATCGATTAATTGATTGATTAATAAATCAAAAATAGCCTTTGCAGCTATATCACCTGGTCATTGGCATGTCCAAACATCAGCTTCCTAACTCAAAAGGTGCCTGAGTTAATGGTCAGAAGAGAAATGAAATTTAATTAATTAAATAAGTACTTAATTAATCGCTAATAATTAAATAACTCCTCAATTTATTGATGAATCAAAAAAAAAAAATACCGTTTTTGACAAAGGACTTGCTCACTATTGTGCCGAAATTTCAGCTTCCTAGCTTAAAGGATGGCTGAGATATCGTCCGGACAAACAAACAAGAAAGCAAGAAAACAAGAAAAAAAGAAACCAGAGTGAAAAGTGAGTACTCTCTTTCAGCGTGCGTCACTGCCGAGCCCCCTTTGGTGCCCGGCAATGACGATTTGCAATGCCTGGAGATGGCATAGGAAAGGAGCGGTGTACAACAAACAACGAGAGTGAAAACTGAGTACAGTACTCCCTTTCAGCGTGCGTCACTGCCGAGCCCCCTTCGGTGCCCAGCAATGACGATTTGCAATGCCTGGAGATGGCATAGGAAAGGTGCGGTGTACAAAAAGTGAAGGAATACTTTCTGTATGCACTGTAATTAGACTACGGTTCAATCCCGAACTTCAGTATTCAGTCGCTGTACTTTTACAAAGTAATAATATAAATAACGATGTCCTGGAAACGTTCTCTCCTCTCCCTCCTCCTCCTCCTCCTCTCTCCTTCCCCGTGCCCGTGCCCGTGCCCACATCTCGACCGACAAGACACATTCAAAATGGTTGTTGGAATACATTTCGCCGATTTTCTCAACTTTAGCTGAAACTGAGACTTCAAATGTCCCAGCGACTGATGATGAATTCGTCAAGATAAAGCCGTGAGGGAGACTGAATGAGTGGCCTTTATGTTACAGGCCTTTGAAAAGGCATTTTCTTCTGTAAACGGCAACTTTAATTGAAATTTATTCACGTTTTTTGCAAACGACTCTAAAACCATGTTAGCGACTGTGAAAAATGAAATGAGATATCGAATTAGAGTTGAAATAAAACTGTGAGATAGAGCAAGACACTGCGGGTCTAACAAAAGAGGCCTCAAAGCTATGCGAGTGACCAACATGGTGGATATTTGTTTTTGAAGCCTCTCCCAGACTGGGTAAAGCCACACCCCCAGACAGACTCACAGAATCGCCCACAGAGAATATAATATAGATGTGCATGTATTTACATATGTATATGTATGACTGCGTGTAAATCATAAAAATAAAAAAAATAAAACACGGCTAGCCCAATTTACACCAAATTTGGCAGATATGCTGTATTCACAAAGGGAACGGATATCACTAGTATTTGTAATTAGGTGGATTCTCAACCAGGCTTGGAACCTACCCGATTGAGATTAATCCGCAGTTTGGGATCCAGACAGGGAACATTCAGATAAACCCCGTTCACATGATTCCAACTTGTTGCAAGCCACGTTGGCTCTGCCACTGCTCTTCTGGGACCGAGCTTGCTCACACAATGCCTGCATTTGATCCCATCGTGCTTTGCTTTTCATTTTACATGCAACAGAGACAAAAATCCACAAGAGAACATTTTGCAAACCAGGGGGCAAGAAAAATAATGGATTAGTAAAAAAATAAAACATTCCCTTTCCTGAGAGCAGAGTACACAAAAGCTTATGACAGATTTGTATTCCTCCCAGTGTAACACACTCACTTCCTTCGAGACAAGGCAAGACCTTGTTGAAGAAGTAAATCACGGAAATTCACGGGGACATTACTTGAAGACTCCAAAACAACTTCCACGGGGATAGAACCTAAACCCTGTGGGGGGGGGGGGGGGTGGAAAAAGGCATCTGCAAAGAGCTAAAGCCTCCATTCTCCAGAAGATTCTGGTAGGTAACATACTCATCTAACATTAACAAAATGTTCATATTGCAAGCCACTATTCACACCAAATACTGCTGTTCAGTACGAGTGATATCCCATGCATGATGCTTACAATTCAAATACCATGCAAGTGGCCCTATAGGAGAGGTAACCTTTGACATGTGGAAGGAAAGCATTCCTGCAAGAGGGGCAAGTGGTTCACCTGACTGTCCTCATTTGAATCCTTCAATTGGATGATGTAACAGAACCTTCCAAATAAGGTATCCACCATGAACTCGCATGCGGCAGCAGACCAACGACTCTCATGACCTGCTGGACTGTGAAACAAGTTACATTTCAAAACAAACGATTATTACATCTGATCATCTTTAATGTAAAAAGTTTTCCAAAGGAGACAAAATGGATTTGGATGAATGATCGAGAGAGAAAGAAAAAACAAAAAACCTCGTGGTTGGTCCCGTTAAGGTGAACACTCAATAAGAAACAATATCTCGAATCACTCAGTCTTAGTCAGATTAGATAAGAATAGGTTCAAACTGAATAGCATTCGTGCATTCGGCCGAACATCACAAGACTGGCATTTGAGTGAATGACGTTCGGCTTGCTCAGTGTTTGACTTGCCATTGGCAGAAAAGCTCAGTAGTTGCATGCTGTACTCGTTACCTACGCCACAAAAGATGGATGGAGGTTATGTTTTCACCCGTCTGTGTTTGTTTGCAAACAAAATATCTCGAAAAGATGTGGACGGATTCGGACGAGATTTGGCAGAGAGGTAGCGTATGCGACAAGGAGGAAATGATTAGATTTTGGTGAAGATCCGGATTCGGCTTCTATAATTTTTAAAAGTGATTCTTCACCATTGGTAGGGCAAAAAACGATACATAGCAGAATATCTCAAAAGGTTGTGGACAGATTTGGACAAAATTTAGCAGAGATGTAGCGTATGTGACAAGGAGGAAATGATTCGATTTTGGTGAAGATCTGGATTCGGATCCGGCTTCTATAATTTTTTAAGTGATTCTTCGCCATTGGGAGATGGGGCCAAAAACGATACATAGCAGGATATCTCAAAAAGTTGTGGACAGATTTGGACGACACTTGGTGGACCAGTTGGGTGTCTGACAAGGAAGAACCGATTCAATTTTGGTGAAGATCTGGATCTGGCTAGTAGACTTATTAAAGTGATTCTTCACCATTGGGAGATCGGGCCAACAGCAGGATATTTCAAGGATATATAGCATATACTGTATATATATAATATACTTGTAAATATTGCAGGATATCTCAAAAAGTTGTGGACGGATGATTTTGATTAAATGCGATTTTGTATTGTGATTTTCTGGTCTACTCTGGGATACAAAACGTAAACTGTTCACCTGGCGGAGGTATGCTCTCCACTGAGTGCCGTTCTAGTCTTTGAACTGTATAGACTATGGAGGAATACTAGCCCGCTAAGGTAGGTCGACGAGACTCGTACCTCGACGAGATTGACACATTGAATAAGTGGTGTGGGGACTTTTGTCTTACTCTGAATGTGGACAAAACAAAAGAGATGATTTTGGACTTTCGGAAAGGTCACAATCATGAGCCTGTAACCATAAATGGTGATAAGGTGGAAATTGTTAGCAAATTTAAATACCTGGGTACCTTTATTGATAAGTTAACTTTTGATGGAAATACTGATGCTGTGTACAAGAAATCAATGCAAAGATTGTATCTTCTCAGGAAGTTGAATTCATTTGGTGTTAGCTCTCGTGTGATGCGGATGTTAACAAATTCCTTACTGATCAGTGTTTTATCATTTAATTTGATTTCCTGGTGCAGTTATCTTAAAGGGGAACGGACATGAGTATAGACATCAAATGCTTAAGATTAATTAATTGTAGCAACAAAAAAGATTAAGTTTGGCGCAAAAAATGTTGCTCTAGCATGCGTGAATCATGAGATATCCGAGTTTTAAAATGCCAATAGCAGACGATTTCTCTCGCGCCGGCCAGCATCTGGTGATGACTATCATCATCATCGTGACGTCATCGGAGGAAGCTGATGTGACTGCGCAATAGTAAACAATGGTAGACACAGACTCCGATAGTTGCGTAAGTCTGGATATCAGCGATATTTCTGACCAATCTGATGCGGAAAATGGAGAAAGTTAATAATCTTGGGGAATCACACTCGATTCTCCCATACAGATTCGAACCATACCGTCCAGAGAGTGAAGAAGAGAAATCGTCGGACACAGACACAATGGCGATCGATTTTGATTTCGGGCGCCTCCAAAATACTGAATGGTATTCATTTTTATGTCTCTTTTTTAATTGAAAAAGTTTCTTTTTCTGGTCAATGGAATACATAACTAATATTTAATTAATGTTCGGTGCCGTGAGGCAAGAAATGGATAGAAACACAGAAACGAAATACGACTATTGACTTCGTGCAGCACTGCAGGTGTATCAGTTGTAATTGTATCATTATAGCACTCTCTATAATGCAAGCAATCTCTGTGTGTCTGTGTGTCTGTCTGTGTGTATGTCTGGGTGTATGTCTGGGTGTATGTCTGGGTGTATGTCTGGGTGTATGTCTGGGTGTATGTCTGGGTGTATGTCTGTGACCACTGTTTCTAGACAACCACTGGTCCGATCTAAGTGAAACTTGCCAGGTATATTGCTGGGGACCTGAGGATGTGCCTTTTCAAGGTTTGCTATTAATCGGACAAGTGGTTACCAAGTTATGGCCATTTATTTAGCAAACACATACGTTTTGTACGTGAGCGAAGGAACAGCGAAGGACGAGAGCGAAGACCGAAGGAACGATGCAAGTTTTAATTTTTCTTTGCACGTACGGTCAAGCGACAGCGAAGGAACCGCGTGTGTTTGTTGTTTCTGCCTCGTGGTTTGAAAATTGAATACTTGGCCATTAAAACTAATTTGCGATTAATCGTAACTGCGATATGCGAACTTCCGGACAGTGAGGCCTTATTTTTGGTACGTACGTCAACGTACGTATGTCCACGTACTTACCTCCCCGCACGTATGGGCATGCACTAGCAGCAGCCACACAACGACTAGGCATGATTCCAACTGATCGTAACGAAAACAAAGCGATGTTCTGATCGTCACGAAGCCAACAAGGCTTTAAGAACGAAAAACTGGGTTACTTCACAAACGGCATTTCCGGTTTGCGGTTTTGACAAAACCGATTTTCCTTGTTCGGCGATATTTTGACAAATTCTAATAAAACCGCGAAGATATTTGTGAAATGAACTCAATGGAAGTGTTTAACATATGTTTATGTTTCGAAATCTGCAAAGTTGTTTTGGTCGTTCTCCTTTAATGTGCGGACTAAGTCACGATTGAGAAAGGTCATTACACTGGCATTTAAAGCTGTAGGTGGGCCTTCAACTAGTCTGGAGTCTCTATACTTGCGAGCATTGAAAAGGAAGGCGGTGCAGGTGTGTACTGATGAAAGTCATTTCTTGAACGGACTTTTTGAAAAACTGCCATCAGGGAGACGCTTTCGTGTAAGGAGGATGAAGAAGAACATTTTCAAAAGGTAATTTGTACCACGTGCAATTCAAATGCTAAATTCAAATTCCTAGACATTTTGCTGTTTAGTCAATCTTCCATATTGTACACCGCTCCTTTCCTATGCCATCTCCAGGCATTGCAAATCGTCATTGACGGGCACCAAAGGGGGCTCGGCAGTGACGCACGCTGAAAGAGAGTACTCAGTTTTCACTCTGGTTTCTTTCTTGTTTGTTTGTTTTCTTGTTTGTTTGTCCGGGCGATATCTCAGCCATCCTTTGAGCTAGGAAGCTGAAATTTCGGCACAGTAGTGAGCAAGTCCTTTGTCAAATACGGTATTTTTTGTTTTTTGAATAATCAATTAATTGAGGAGTTATTTAATTATTAGCGTTTAATTAAGTACTTATTTAATTAATTAAATTTCATTTCTCTTCTGACCATTATTAACTCAGGCACCTTTTGAGTTAGGAAGCTGATATTTGGACATGCCAATGACCAGGTGATTTGGCTGCAAAGGATATTTTTGATTTATTAATTAATCAATTAATCGATTAATTATTTAATTATTCGATTAATGACGAAAAATTTTTTTTTTTAAGTTACAGATTCTGATGAAATAGTGGTAGTTTATGTGTTCTCTCACCAAATTGGTTAATAATTTAATTTTTTTATGATTATTATTTATTTATTTTCATTATTAATCATTTATTTATTTTCTTTCTCATTTGGCCAATATCTCAGGCACCTTTTGAGCTGGGAAGCTAATATTTGGACATGAGTGACCAAGTGATGTGGCTATCAAGGATATTTTTTATTTATTGATTAATCATTTCATCTATTAAGTATTTATTGATTAATCGATTAATTATTTATTGAGTAATCAATTAATTATTTAATTTTTTATAAATGACTTATTTAATTAAATTTCTAAAAGATACATCTTTGGATGAAGCACTACTGGTTTAGTTATGCGATTAGCCAATTGATTATGAAAATATTTTGTGATAATCTTTTATTGATTTTAATTATACAATTAATCAATCAATTAGTGTACACCTCTCCCTCCCAATGCAGCCTCAATGAGCTGCACTGCGGCATTGCCGGGCGCCGGAGGCGCCCCGGCAATGCCGCGCTGCAGCATATTTAATTATTTGGCATGGGGCGGTGTACTTTGAATGTATGTGTACTTGTTTTCTATTTATTTTATATTTTATATCTTTTTATATTGTTTTCTTATTCCCTTTGTGTTTTATGTTTTAATGATGGTCAACTTACGGTGTCACCAAAGAATAATTTCCCTGAAAATGGGACAATAAAGATTTATTTATTATGTGTCGGTCGGCACCAATGGACAAATGGAATATTAAATTTATCATATGAAGGTTAATAAAGGTGTGTTAACCAGTAACCACTGTTGGAAACGAAGTGAAGCTGACTTTTTTTTCTTTCTTTCTTTTTTGTATATGAGGTCAAGGATTGTGTCGGAGCTAACAGATAGCCCGTCAAATTGGATAAGTATTTTGAAATTTGGTATTTGGGCTCAGCTGACAGCTGGAGCAGGTGACATCCACTGGGGGACGTGGTGAGGTAAATGAGGTTGTACTTTGGTTAAGTAAAATTGTCGATACGGTCGGCCTGCATATTTGTTTTTAGAGCCATACTCTCCCTGCCCCAGGACATCGGAGCAAGGATACAAGAGGGAGAAGAATTTTGTACATAGAATTGTACATTTTTGAATTGTTGGTTGCAACTTAGGGGGTAATACGGTAAGGAGAATAGGTAAGTTAGCTACAGCCTGCTTCCCACAGCCCCCCCTGATTTATTCTATTGAGGTTAATTAGGTGAGTGTCAAAGTGATATGGCTGGAGCTGTTGCCCCTGCATTGAATCTTGCAGGAGCTGTGGTTCCAGGGTGGGAGTGGGGAGAAGCTGTTACGTTTATGGGGGCTGTATTACCACTGTCACCCGGTTGTGTCCCTCACCCAGTCTGTGCTTGTGACTTGAGAGGAGCCTTACATTTTATAGGATTTATTTTACCTCCTTGTTTGCCTCATTGTGTATAGTTATTGTTGATTTCATTTTCTCCGATTGCGTTTCGGGAATGAACCTGTTTGGTTATAAAAGCTGCAAGGTCCTCGTGATTCACCTCAGTCTTCGCACGCGAGCATAATACTCGCCATAATTCGGAACGCATCGGAGTTAAAGCCTGTTTCGGTCCATCCGTTCACGGGTCGGTGTTAATCGACTGTGAACACGAGAATATCTATAGTCTGGATTTCTTCCCCGACACGATAATAAACTATCACTCTGTTGCTTCATGGACACAGATTTCCATCTGTATGCTGTACTTCAGAGGAGACATTAATTTGGTTATCCTATATGCCAGCATCCATTGGTGGCCTTTAAAGATCCCATCCCACCTTTTTAAAAGAGTAGGCCACCATATGCTGACCAAATAAATTCCTGCTCCAACATACAGGGCCACAAAATCAATGGCACAGCAAAGCATCAGAAATGATGGAACCAGCATGCCAAATTATTCATTGAATCTTGGTATTAACAAACATTTGGAAGAGAAAAATTACATGGCAACCATCTATGCTGTTTGGGAATATATCGGGGGTTCCCCCATCAAGTAATCAAGTATGTCTGGCAGTTCTAAGCAGACAAAGACTGAATTTACCAAGATGGCACTGCTCTACAAATTACATCTCTCAATCTACAAAATAAAGCAAAGAATTAGTAAAAAAACAAAAAAAAAAAACAATACTGCAGGTCAGTGATGAAGCAGTGCAGTGCGATTGGCGAGATAGCGTAGTAATGTTTCGGCAGATGCCGCAGTTGGGAACGGTTCATCATTTCAGTTGCACCCCAGTCCAGGAGAAGCACCTATGTACAAAACAGAAAACATGGAATGTAAACATATCATGTTAAAACAAAAGTATTCACACTCCTTGCAAAAAAGCAGAGGTTCCACATTGGAGATAAATGTCGATTCACAAAAAATAAAAATAAAAAGATGTACAGTCACGTGAAAAAGAAAGTACAACCCATGTAAAGTTTTGACTTTTTCAACATATTTCAACATACAGCTATTTGATCTTCATTTCATCAATATTGATAGATAAAGGTGATATAATATAACAAATATCATGAAACATTTACATTTTGTAGTCCATTGTATAATTTAAATAAACATAAATGCAAATTTTGCATGTGGAAAAAGTAAGTACACCCCTACATTTATCACTATTTCAAATACCTAAAATTAGAATCAGGTGCACCAGCTCAGGTGCAAATGAATAGAACATCGTCAGAGAGGATCTTGGAGGAACCTGTCTTATTTAAACCTCAGACATTTAGTTTGGTTTGCTCTTTGTTGTTGAAGTCGAAAGTTGTTGTTGTTGAACTCAGGCGAAATGCCTACTGCCAAAATCAAGACTCTGCTCACCTTCACTCCTTCATTCCTCTTTTCTCCCGCCTCTGGAACAAACTCCCTCACTCTCTTCAATCCCACTCCTCCCTCCAGGTCTTTAAAACGGCTGTTCACCACCATCTCTTATCTTCCCCAATCCAAAACTTTGATCTTTTCTACCCCCGCTAATTTCACCCCAAATCCACTTTTTTGAGATGCCGACTTCTTTCCTGGACGTCCTTGGTGTCCTTGCGTTTTATACCTATCCTGCCTCCCTCCCCCAAGGCCCTCTCCCTCCCACACATCTCCCGATGTCCCTGCTCTCAAATGTGTTTGTGTGCTTCCTCCCCTTCTCTCCCAATCTTGTCGACCGCTCCCCTTTTTATATACTTTGTTTGCTTGTTTGTTTGATAAATGTTAGCTCTTTCACGAGCCTCGACTCTGTATACAAAAAAAAAATAAAAATAAAAAAATGTGCGGCATCACCATGCCGAGATCAAAAGAGCTCTCTGAGGCCTTCAGAAAGAAGGTTATAGATGCCTACGAGTCTGGGAAGGGATTTAAAAAGATCTCCAAACAATTTGAAATCAATCATTCGACTGTCCGGAAGATCATCTACAAGTGGAGAAGATTCCAAACAACTGCCAACTTGTTCAGGCCAGGCCGCCCCAGCAAGTTCAGCCCGAGAGCAGACCGCAAGATGCTGAAATGTCTCTAAGAACCCCAGAATGTCATCACGGGACCAACAGGTAGCTCTTGCCACTGTTGATGTCAAAGTGCACGAGTCTACCATTAGAAAGAGGCTGCACAAATTTGATCTACATGGGAGCTGTGCCAGGAGGAAGCCTTTGCTGTCCAGAAAGAACATCAGGGCAAGACTAAAGTTTGCCAATGAACACCGAGGCAAAGACCAGCACTTCTGGAACAATGTGCTCTGGACAGATGAGTCAAAGGTAGAGCTATTTGGCCACAGTACCAGAAGACATGTTTGGCGAAAACCAAAGACAGCATTTGACCACAAGAACCTGATACCAACTCTAAAGCATGGTGGTGGAAATATTATGGTTTGGGGCAGCTTTGCTGCATCAGGGCCTGGGCAGCTCACCATCATATAATCCACTTTGAATTCTTCATTGTACCAGAGGGTGCTTGAGGATAATGTGAGGCCATCTGTTGGAAAGTTGAAGCTCAACCGAAGGTGGACCTTGCAACATGACAATGACCCTAAACATACCAGTAAATCCACCAAGGAATGGCTGAAAAGAAAGAAATGGAGGGTTCTGGAATGGCCAAGTCAAAGCCCGGATCTAAATCCCATCGAGATGTTGTGGGGGGATTTGAAACGAGCTGTGCATGCAAGAAACCCCTCAAACATCGCACAGCTGAAAGAATTCTGCATGGAGGAGTGGGCAAAAATTTCTCCCAGTCGATGTCAGAGACTGGTAGACAGTTATGAGAAATGCCTACTTGAGGTTGTTTCTGCCAAAGGGGGCAATACCACCTATTAGAGCCAAGGGTGTACTTACTTTTTCCACATGCGAAATTTGCATTTATGTTTATTTAAATTATACAATGGACTACAAAATGTAAATGTTTCATGATATTTGTTATATTATATCACCTTTATCTGTCAATATTGTTGAAATGAAGATCAAATAGCTGTATGTTGAAATATTTTGAAAAAGTCAAAACTTTACATGGGGTGTACTTACTTTTTCACGTGACTGTACTTTACACTTTGACCTTGCTGATGCTCTTAATTAAGCTTTCTATATGGGTCTCATCACAAGTTCTGTCAGCCCACTGGCATTACCAGACACCTGCCTGGACGGGGGACAGAGGAATAATGGGGCAAATATATTTTCTGCCTTGGCTAATAACCCCCACCCTCCCCCCCAGTGTGCAGCAGGGGTCAGCAAGCCACTTGCACTGTGGCTTGTGTTCAGGCGAAAATCATAAGTCGTCTCCACTCCCCTTCTCTCCCCCTTCAAAGGGGCGGGGGATTTTCTTTGTGCCCATGACCCAATCCTGAGTATTGCCAACGCATGCAAACTTTGGTGGCGATTTGCACAGCCCTGTTTTTTTCGATGACAAAATGGTGGGAGGGGGGGGGGGGGCTCCTTCTGGGTCTCCTCCCACAGGGTCCCTCTTGTGCGTTGGCTCCTCCCTCTTGTATGGGATGGAAAGGACAGAGGGCTGCATCAAATACGACGACTTTGATGGGAGCGAGATGGCAGCAGCTTTGGTAAGGCCAAGGGTCACACAAATGGTACTCGGAGTTATGGCGCACCGCTCGACATGCATTTGTTGGGTTTTCCCAACTCCATCCCGCCGAAGGATGAGACTTCTCTCTGTCATACAGGGTCAAAAAAGTTTCTGATCACAGCACAGAAGCTTTCTTATTTAAATGCCTTGGGCAGTGGAGGTAGTGAAGGTTAACCTCTTCAGCAGATGCAAAATGTCTTCCCCTGAAGCTCACAGTTCATTTTGGGGAATAAGTGGATATCACCATATAATTTTTATTTTTTTATTTATTTTTTAATATGTATATGTATATATGTATATATGTGTGTATATATATATATATATATATATATATATATATATATATATATATATATATATATATATATATATATATATATATATATATATATATATACAGACTTGGCATTTAATATGGAATATTTTTTTCGTGGGGGTGAACTTACTTTTCAAGATGACTTAGAACCAAAAGTTCATTGGAATTATGTTGAAATTATTCTAGATTTTGTTAATGTGACCTTTAAAAGAAACAAAAACCACATTTGACATTTCGAAACAAATAAATTGATCCTTGAAAGTGATGTAAACTGATATCGAACTCAATTCATGGGCAGTACTGTGTTAAACTTCTGTACGTTTTCCAGAAGTATCTCTTTATTTTGCACATTAGCCAAAAATATTTTCAACAAAAACAAAAGCTAAATTATGACTGGGATTACGGACAATAAAATTACAGTTCAGTACTTCGTGTAATCCCCACGAGCATTCAGGAGAGCACGTACACGTCGAGGCATGCTGTTCACGAGATTTGCCAAGGTTTGGACAGGAATTGCTTGCCATGCAGTGACAATAGCCTGCTGCAATTCACGCACAGAGGTAGGCTGCTGGTCCAAGTTGTCGATTTGACGCGTTATTTCTGCCCACAAGTTCTCTATCGGATTCATATCCGGGGACATGGCAGGCCACTCCATATGCTCTACACCACGGTCAGCAAGAAAGTGTTGGATCATGCGAGCACGATGAGGCCGTGCATTGTCATCTTGGAAGACAAAGTTTCCTCGAAAGGCTGCACGAGCAAATGGAAGCAATGTTTCTTCCAGAATGACCCTGTACTTGAACTGGTTCAGGTTTCCATTCAGAACAACCAGGTCAGTTTTGCCCCCTGCATGAAAAGCAGCCCAAACGGTCACCCCACCACCTCCAGCTTGGACTCTTGGCACTATACAATCTTCGTTGTGGGCTTCATGCACTTGTCTGCACACTCGGACACGGCCATCTTGATGATAGACCAGAAATCTAGACTCGTCACTGAAGGTCACGTGATTCCAGTGTTCTGGCTGCCATTGACGGTGCTCTCTGCCCCCACTGCAATCGGCGCTGGCTGTGTTGTCTGGTCATGCGTGGCTTTCTCAGGGGATGCCTGGCACGACAGCTTGCTTGAACCAGTCGTTGGTTGACTAGCCTTCTGGTTACAGGCACATTTGTCAGTTGCTGCCACTCAGCCCTAAGCCAATTAGCTGACTTGGTACGGCCATTGCAGACTAACCGGTGCAGCTAGCGATCATCTCTCCTTGTGGTTCTGCGTGGACGTCTTGGCCTCGGTATTGAAGTAGGGACACCCCTTTGAGCATTTTGTTTCAGGATCTTTGACACCTGACCTTGAGTGATGCCATACTGCCGAGCAATAGCACGCTGTTTCATGCCAGAATTTCGTAAAGCCACCACTCCATAACAAACAGCATTGTCAAGTTGACGGACCATCTCCAGAGGGAGCGGCAATAGCTTTTGTAGACGTGCAGCAGTTGTTTTCCACTAATACAGAACGCAACAACCCTTATATACCCGATTGTGAAGCCAATCGTCAAATGTACCTGTCCTTACATTTTGTCACCCCACCTGTGATATAATCCTGTTATTGACTTCTTGCTGCGAAAGACAATCAGTGACATGGTTCTTTCAACAAAGACATCACCGAAGGGTAAAAGAAACTCACCAGATTGATATACTGAGTTCAGAAAGTAAACCGAAGTCAAGGAAAAAAAAATATTCCATATTAAATGCCAAGTCTGTATATATATATGTATGTGTATATATATATATATATATATATATATATATATATATATATATATATATATATATATATATATATATATATATAAATACAATATCACTTTCAACCAGTTTGAATCGAGAAAAGGAGTCATTCTGCTGTTTTGTGTCACTGTGTGTACTGCAATGAGCATGGAGTAAATAAAGAAAACTAGAGAATTGTCTGAGGAAGTCAGACACAAGATTTTAGCCAAGCATGGACAATCTCAAGGCCACAAGTCCATCTCCAGAGACCTTGATGTTTCTGTGTCTACCGCACGCAATGTTATCAGGAAGTTTAAGGCCCATGGCACTGTGGCCAACCTCCCTGGACTTGAAACCAAGTGAAAACATGATCGAAGATTGCAGCAAAGGATTGTTCAAATGGTGGAGAAAGCACCTCGATCAACTGCCAAATAGATTCAAGCTGACCTTCAGACACAAGGTACGACAGTTTCAACACACACCATCCGTCGCCAAATCAATGAAAGGGGGTTCTGTGGGAGGAGACCCAGAAGGACCCTACTGCTGAGAGAGACATAAGAAAGCCCGACTGGAGTTTGCCAAAAAACACCTAAACAATCCAAAATCCTTCTCGGAGAACATCCTGTGGACAGATGAGACCAAATTAGAGCTTTTTGGTAAACCACATCATCTCTATGTTTACAGAAAACAAAATGAAGCCTTCAAAGAAAATAACACGTTCCCTAAAGTCAAACATGGAGGAGGTTCAGTGATGTTTTGGGGTTGCTGTGCTGCCTCAAGCACTGGGTGCCTTGAATGTGTGCATGGCATCATGAAATCAGGAGATTACCAAGGCTTTTTGGAGAGCAATGTTCAACCCATGTCAGAAAGCTGGGTCTCCGTCAAAGGTCATGGGTCTTGCAAAAGGACAATGACCCAAACACACTACAAAAATCACCCAGGAATGGTTCAAGACAAAAAACTTGACTGTTCTGAAGTGGCCAGCAATGAGTCCAGATCTAAATCCCATTGAACAACTGTGGGGAGATCTGAAAACAGCAGTTGGAAGAAGGCACACCCTTCAAATCTGGGAGAACTGGAGCAGTTTGCACAAGAATAGTGGGCCAAATTGCCAGTAGAGAAGTGGAGGAAGCTCATTCATGGCTGTATGAAGCGTGTGACTGCAGTTATTTTGTCCAAAGGCTGTGTATGCTACCAAATATTAAGTCCTGGGTGTCAATAATTTTGTCAAGGCCGTTTCTTTATAATTTCTGAATTAAAATGATCTATCAAGTTCTGAATCAAAAACAAAAGTTCTGTAATATTAACAGTGAAATATTGATTTGTGCAGAACAAATACTTTTGTCAATTTCAACTTATTTTTAGAGAAAATTGTAAATTATTTGAAAAAAGTGCAAGGGTGGCAATATTTTTGGCCACAACTGTAGACGCCTAATATCAAACGTCCATACCAAATATTAAAGTACTAAATGAGTGACCTGAAGGAATGGGCATGCAATTACAACAAACAATAATTAACAATTTTCCTTTGTCGAGTGACACAGCAGGTGTTCCCGATCACACCCGATTGTGATCTCAAAGTAAAATCAGAGGAAGAAGATTAATTTCACAAAGAAAACAATCTCCTAACCCACCAAGATGGCCAAATACTTGTATAAAGACACTAACACAGACAATACATTTGCATTCAATGAACAAGAATTACCTTTATTTTTCCATCGTCGTTTACATGTTTTACTTGGACTCTAACCCATGCATTCTGTTGAAAACTGAGAGCAGAATACAGCAAACCCTCCATATAAGGAAGTGAGCCTGGCAGTGTATCAGGATTGTCGTCCTTGGTTGACTGAGCTTCAGTGTCTGATCTCAGAGTTTTCTGCATTCTACACATGCAGGTGCACACACACAAACAAGTTTTGGCTGAAATATGGAATGGAGAATTTTTGAAATCTTAAAGGTATTCAGAGGAATACATTTAAAAAGGTGTTCACAACCACATCCACCTCAAGCCTCAAAATCACATGGTCATATACATAATGGGACATTTCATGCTGTACTCGTGTTTCCACTATGTTCAAAACATATTTCGTAAAGAGAATACTCAAAGTTCTGGTAAATAGGAGATTAAAAAAGAAAGAATAGCAAAATAATAAGTCTCTTTCAAAGAAAGAAACCAATAAAGGATAGAGAATGGAGCATTGGCAATGAAAATTTGGTGTTAAGAATAATGCAAACAGAAGTACATATAAACTAAGAATAACCACATAAAAAATGATTAAAAGAAAAATATCGAAAAAGGTTCACGTCAAAGCTATCCCGAACACGTACAAATAAACAACAATAAAATTCGAAAAGATTACCATTACATTGAAGAGGGGAAGGGGAAACATGAAATGGTGGTTAGATGCCAGCACAAATGAAGTGGAGGGAAGAAGAGGACTGGGTTGACAGAATAAGGTGATTTGATATTTTGGTAATATACTGGTATTGAGGCTCAGAGAATAGCACAACGACAGGGATTGATTATTTAATAAAGAGAATGAGAATGGAGCAAGGGGAAAGCAGTGAATGATACAGCACAAGAAGAGGAATTGTATGAGAAGGCTAAGAATCAAGTCTCAGTGGGTATGGTAAAAGCCAACAGTAAAAATTGGAGATACAATGTGGTGGTGGTGGTGGACAATAGACTGAAAATCCTATCCAGCCAGAGCTCAAAGCAGCGGAGTGAGGGTGGCAGGAAGATGGCGGAGGGAGGGAGCGAGGAAGACGGCGGAGGGAGGGAGCGAGGAAGACGGCGGAGGGAGGGAGCGAGGAAGACGGCGGAGGGAGGGAGCGAGGAAGACGGCGGAGGGAGGGAGCGAGGAAGACGGCGGAGGGAGGGAGCGAGGAAGACGGCGGAGGGAGGGAGCGAGGAAGACGGCGGAGGGAGGGAGCGAGGGAGACGGCGGAGGGAGGGAGCGAGGAAGACGGCGGAGGGAGGGAGCGAGGAAGACGGCGGAGGGAGGGAGCGAGGAAGACGGCGGAGGGAGGGAGCGAGGAAGACGGCGGAGGGAGGGAGCGAGGAAGACGGCGGAGGGAGGGAGCGAGGAAGACGGCGGAGGGAGGGAGCGAGGAAGACGGCGGAGGGAGGGAGCGAGGAAGACGGCGGAGGGAGGGAGCGAGGAAGACGGCGGAGGGAGGGAGCGAGGAAGACGGCGGAGGGAGGGAGCGAGGAAGACGGCGGAGGGAGGGAGCGAGGAAGACGGCGGAGGGAGGGAGCGAGGAAGACGGCGGAGGGAGGGAGCGAGGAAGACGGCGGAGGGAGGGAGCGAGGAAGACGGCGGAGGGAGGGAGCGAGGAAGACGGCGGGGGGAGGGAGCGAGGGAGACGGCGGAGGGAGCGAGGGAGACGGCGGAGGGAGGGAGCGAGGGAGACGGCGGAGGGAGGGAGCGAGGAAGACGGCCGAGGGAGGGAGCCAGGGAGACGGCAGAGGGAGGGAGCCAGGGAGACGGCAGAGGGAGGGAGCCAGGGAGACGGCCGAGGGAGGGAGCCAGGGAGACGGCCGAGGGAGGGAGCCAGGGAGACGGCCAAGGGAGCGAGCCAGGAAGACGGCCGACTCAAAGGAACGGCGAGGGAGACAGCAGGGCGAGGGAGACAGCAGGGCGAGGGAGACAGCAGGGCGAGGGAGACAGCAGGGCGAGGGAGACAGCAGGGCGAGGGAGACAGCAGGGCGAGGGAGACAGCAGGGCGAGGGAGACAGCAGGGCGAGGGAGACAGCAGGGCGAGGGAGACAGCAGGGCGAGGGAGACAGCAGGGCGAGGGAGACAGCACGGCGAGGGAGACAGCACGGCGAGGGAGACAGCACGGCGAGGGAGACAGCACGGCGAGGGAGACAGCACGGCGAGGGAGACAGCACGGCGAGGGAGACAGCACGGCGAGGGAGACAGCACGGCGAGGGAGACAGCACGGCGAGGGAGACAGCACGGCGAGGGAGACAGCAGTGCAAGGAAGACAGACATCAGACAAAATAGTAGTGGAGGTAAATAGCAACCTCAGAGAGGTCGGGTGGTGAATTCTTCCCAATTAGAGTTAGTGAATAAATTGATTATTGCCAATACCAAAACCAAAAAACTAACGTTATGAGAAAATAAATGAAATATTTGCCATCAGGTTTTTTTTTTTTTTTTTAATCAACCCTAGTCATCCCATTCCTCCCAAAGTCACCTCTCCAGAGCTCCATCACACCAAGTTTCTGTCTGTACACAAAAGTGGCTTGGCGACTCCACATGGCTTACACGCACACGGTGCCAGGAACCAGACTGATGTGTGCCTCGAGCTTCACTTGATGGTCCAACGTAGCTTTTGGAGAGTGATGTTATCAACTTAATCTGAGTTTCCAGGGACTGTGTTTCAGATTTTTTCTGAAAGACTGCAATCACCGTTTCCTCTTCCTCGGCTGTCTCTAAAGTGTTTTTTAGCAACAAAGGAGGTGGACTGACATTTTCAGAAACTTCTGGAAGAGGCTTGTTAAACCCATCTTTTTTCCTTATGATGAGTAATGGCTGGTCCTCTGATCTTGCGCATCCAGGTCCACACGGATAAACATTTTCATTTGCCTGGTACAAACTGCTCGAGAAGGTACCTCCATCCGCAAGCAGAGTACTGTCCTTTGCATCGTCTAAATCTTTTACATCCTCATTATAATCCGTCGAGTCTGGAGAGATTCTCTTCATGATTGTGATGTTTGCTTGGGATGGACCAACCATTTTCCCCGATTCCAACATCACCGGTGACTTTGCAAACCTGGGACAAGAAAACAAATAATTAAAATCACAACCATGCAGCATGGCCCATATAAATGACTGATACCAAAGCTGATTTTAATTGAAGACACCAACAACCAAAGGAGGAGGAACACCAAACCCATCACCAAGTGGCGTTGCCAGTTGATCTAATTGATGCAAGCATACCAAAGTCCGATCACCTTATCCTCCCATGGTCTTGGGTAAACAGAGTTCAATTCAGTCCTTGGAAAGTAAACAACAGACAAATTGATTTAACCCCAACTGAGTAACTCCACCTTGCTTTCCGCTTCTGGGACTCGGCCATAAAATCCGAGTTTAAAAATGACGATTCTCCATCGGGAGCGAAATGATACAGCTGAACTCTCCACACCCCATCTTTCCGCACACCTGAAAAATATCACAAAAAAACCAACCAAAAAAAAGACAAATATTAACAACAGAATGCATGAGGAAGATCAAATGGCCCCTGAACTTGCAAGAAAAGAGCAATCAAAAAGGCACCTCAACTCAAACATGGGAGCATCAACTTTCAAAAGTATCTTCAAAATTGTCAATTATCCACCAACCAAGTAATATATATATATATTGTTGCCGATTCGGGGGTCGGCGCTCCCCTTATCAAGAGGGGGTTAATCCCCTTGTCTTTTAAGCTGGCCGTCCCCCAATCCTGGAAGCTATGACGTCACTTCCGGTCGGAATCAGCTAGGGTGATTGGTCAATGAAGTCCAAAATACCTACGTACTACCCCGACCATAAAGCGAGGAGACAACTCCCACCCGAGCCGCAGCGTTAATGGATACGCCGAGCGAAGCGAGCCGCGACTCGGGCCGTTAACAAATACTACACCCGATTAGAGCGGTGCCGAAATCGTGCCACAGGTACTCAATTGGAAGAAAAGACGGAGGCGATCGGATTAGGGAAAAACCAAGAAAGAACAAGGTACATTTATTAACAAACCGAAGAGGAAACGAAAGTAATATACAGAAGAAGAGCAAAAGGACACAGGGCAAGCTTGACTATAAAGTCTTACTTACAACCCCAGGACAAACAGACAGACTCACACGGGATGGTAGTGGTAGGAGGAGAAGGTCCAAGCAGATGATTCCAGGCTCCGGGGCGAAGAATGGCAGGCAGCTTTGCGTGTCGTTGGTGTGCGACCGGACCTTATAGATATATCGGGCGACTGGGATGCGGCGCACGTAATATGTGTGCCAACTCTCTCTCTCTCTCTCTCTCAATGTTCGTATCAGAGGGTACCCTCGCGCAGTTCCGTGATAGCGCTTTCTTTCGCTCCGTTCCGTTACCAATCGGTCTCCTCGCGCAGTCCGCAGTCTCTCTCTCTCCCCCTCTCTCCTCTCTGTGAAAAGGCGCCGCGCTTGCGCTTATATAGTCCGCTTAGAAATCAAGCCGCGCACTCTCAAACCACGCCCGCCGGTGAGCTCACCTCAGCCCTGATTGGATAAGCGAGGGCTCACCGGCTCCGCCCTTAGCGGAACGTTGACAGGGCTACGCCTCGTTCTTGGCGCTCCGCCCCCTTCTTCTCCAAGCTTGACCGCGTGCGTAATGGTGGCCGGGGCGAGCACTTAAGGCAGCGATGACGGCTCAATGCATTTGATTAATGCAACGCAGATTCAACTATTGGGAACACAGCCTTAACTAAACACAGACTAAGGAGGTAACTGAAAGTCCGATGGTGTCCTACGTGTTGCTTATGGACTAACTATGGGTGCGACCTTATTACCTTCGCAAAAGCGGAAGGTTATGTTTTGATCGCTGTGTATTTATTTGTATGTCTGTGTGTGTGTATGTTAATCGCATAACTCAAAAAGTATTCAACCGAATTGCATGAAATTTGGTGGGATGATTGGTTATTATACGGGACACATTTGATTAGATTTTGGGAAACAGATTTGCTCAAATTCTGACTATTTTTAACTCGATCGTATTTCACTCAAAGTTATGAGCGACTGAAGAAGAAGATGTCCATCCAGGACGTCATCACTATAACGCGATCTCCCGCGATCATTTCAACCTCAAAAAAAATTATAATTGCAGATTTGTCAAGAGATGAGGCATATTAACAAACGAATGAAACAGATTTGCTCAAATTCTGACTATTTTTAACTCGATCGTATTTCACTCAAAGTTATGCGCGACTGAAGAAGAGGATGTCCATCCAAGACGTCATCACTATAACGCGATCTCCCGCAATCATTTCAACCTCAAATGAAATTCAAATTGCAGATTTGTCAATCGGGGAGGCATATTAACAGACGAATGAAACAGATTTGCTCAAATTCTGATTTTTAAAAATCGATCGCATTTCACATAAAGTTTCACATCGCATACACTCCCATGCCAAGTACAGAACAGTAGCTGCGGCGAAGGTATGCGCTCTACCGAGTGCCCGGATTCTAGTTAAATGATGGGATATTTACAAGTTATTATTTACAAGTATTTACAAGTGAGGGGTTCTCAAAACCGCAACAATATATATATATAGTAGTACCCAAAGTAGTACAACTACTTTGTTGTACAACATATATATAGTAGTACAACAAAGTAGTACCCAAAGCCCGGCACGGACCGAGGGCTCGCGTCGACTAAACGTCGGTCGAGAGGATAACCAGTCAACCCAGTCAACGTGGATACTTTACTCGCATACGCGACCCCTTTTACACTCACACATCCAGGTGTCTCAGCGCCTCTCGTACATCCCACGCATTCTACCACCGCACTCTCTGTTACACACCACTCGCTGTCCACACACTCCATAACACACATTGGCGCACACTCGTCGTTCGCACACTTCTCACGTGCACTCTCCCCCGTTACGTACTCCGTAACCACCAAGGGCGTGCACTCTTCCGTTACATCCCCTGTAACACTCCCCATCACGCGCTCCACCACCAACTCAGGTGTGCCTCCTCGCACACGCTCAACCATTCCAAGTGTGCATTCTCGCACCCGCTCCTCATCCATCTCACTCTCCGTATCACTCTCATCACACATACACTCCGACATGCATTCTCGCTCGCACTCTGTTTCACTCCCACACTTTGTAACACACTCACTCTTCGACGCACACTTTTTCCTCACAAGCGTGCCATTTGCACTCACCCCACTCACAAGGGACCCTCCACCAACGCCCGGGTGCCGTCGCGACCCCAAGCGCGCGAAAATTCTTTTTGCGCCAAACATCCTCCTGCAAAATCTCCCCGCACAATATACAGCACGACTCACCTGGGCGCGTCTTCTTCTTCGCTCCAACACCACCTGCAAATCTTTATTGGGGTTATTAAGCACAGCATCGTGATGTGAGGACGGACTTTGCACATTTTCCATCTTTTCCTCCCGCTGTTGCTCTACCAAGTCCGTCTCTCCAATCCCAATTTCCACTATAATTAATTCGTCGATTTCTTTATCTTCGACGACCGCTGGCTTTATTAAAATTTTCTCTTCTACCTCAGCGGTCGTCAGCTTCTCCATACCCCAGGTCACGATTTCTATCCCGGTCATTTTAACCGCGCTCTGCTCCGCCTTGCTCAACCCGCGCTCCTCGACTCGCGTTACCTCGTCGCGTACCCGTGTGCCTTTCCCGCTCAACATGCGATCCATGCTCTCCCCACATCTTTGTATGCTCTCACCCATTCTGTCCCCAAATTTACCTATTCGCTCCAATTTGCTGTCTAACCCCTCAAATGTGTTGTCTAACCCCTCAAATTTATTGTCTAACCCCTCAAATTTATTGTCTAATTGCTCCAATTTGCTGTCTAATCGCTCCCCCATTCTATCTTCCAATCCTCCAATTTGGTTCCCCATCTCATTTCTCAATTCCCCGATTTGGCTTCCATCTCATTTCTCTCCCGCATGGCTCTGTCCCCCTCCAGTTTGATGGACGGCTGTATTTGCGTCATAAATTGCTCCATGAGGACTTGCATGTCGCCCACCCCCATTTGCGCAGCGGGCGTGGCCCCCGCCACCATGTGCGAGGCGCCATTTTGTGCTCCTGTAACCTCGTGCGAGGCGCCGCCATCTTGTGCGCCTGCAACCCCCGCTACCGCACCCTCATTGCTCTCCTCCTCCAATTCCTCCCTGGGGTCCTGGATTGCCTCGAACTCCTCATTCTCCCCTACCGGCACCCGATCACCTTGATCATCCATGGCACGATTTCAATTTGGGTGGTAAACAAAATTTCGGCCCCTTGTAATTTCGACCAAATTTTCAGACGTTTTTAAAATTTGGTTCGGGCCTCAAATCCCAACTCCTCGACACCAATTGTTACGGATCTCAGAGACGGCACTCCCCTTACCGAGGGGAGTTTAATCCCCTCGCCTTTTAAGCTGATCGCTTTCGTCCCGTCTCCAATTGAGTACCTGTGGCACGATTCGGCCAACTGCTTTATAAATCGGGTTAGTCTTTTGTTAACGGCCTGAGTCGTGGCTCGCTTCGCTAGGCGTGTCCATTACAGCCGCGGCTCGGGCGGGGCTCATTTCCTTGCTTACCGGAGGCGCTGGTAATTAGGTCATAGGAATAATTGGCCTACTACCCTATTCAGCGCTGACCGGAAGTGGCGGGATAGTTCCAGGACTCGGACGGCCAGCTTAAAAGGCAAGGGGATTAAACCCCCCTCGGTAAGCGGAGTGCCGTCTCTGAGATCCGTTGTGTATATATATATGTGTATATATATATGTGTATATATATATATATGTGTATATATATATATGTGTATATATATATGTGTATGTATATATGTGTATGTATATGTGTGTACGTATATGTGTGTACGTATATGTGTGTACGTATATGTGTGTACGTATATGTGTGTACGTATATGTGTGTACGTATATGTGTGTACGTATATGTGTGTACGTATATGTGTGTACGTATATGTGTACGTGTACGTGTACGTGTACGTGTACGTGTGTGTGTGTGTGTGTGTGTGTGTGTGTGTGTGTGTGTGTGTGTGTGTGTGTGTGTGTGTGTGTGTGTATATATATAT
The DNA here is from genome assembly GCF_964187855.1 of Myxine glutinosa. Classification (NCBI taxonomy): domain Eukaryota; kingdom Metazoa; phylum Chordata; class Myxini; order Myxiniformes; family Myxinidae; genus Myxine; species Myxine glutinosa. Next base: position 24,242,991 of record NC_136263.1, on the reverse strand, counting down.
TTCTATATATCTATATCTATATCTATATCTATATATATATATATATATATATATATATATATATATATATATATATATATATATATATATATATATACAAAGAATTAAGTTAAGCACCCCCCCCCCGTTTTTTTACAACCTCGCACATTACAAGTTTGTTGTCGTCAAAACAGTGTAATATACCCATGATATTGCTATATTTTCTGGAGAAGTGATATTATGGTCACATAAAAACATAACAATCATGCCGTTTTCAATATTTTATTCTGAATAATTTAAGGTGAAATTTTTTGGGAATTTTAGGCATATTTTCACCTCAATTTAAGTATGGAGCTATAGGTCCATCACGGACAGTGTGGATGACGTTTATGTTTTCTAACGTACAGTCATTGTTCTGAGAAGACCTCTAGCGATCTTTGCGTCAATAACGTGTGTAGGACCCACATGATCGGATCACTGACTCAACCAATCACTTTTTTTCACTTTGATCACTCAATTTCATCAATGGATAATTGCTAATGTCATACCAATCATTATTTGATCTCACATACCTTAGAATATATGCCAATGTATACATATACACAAAGAATATATATTAGGGGGTGCTTACCTTAATTCGTTGTGTAGGGGTGCTTAACTTAATTCTTTGTGTATATATACTGAAACGCAAAAGAAACTTACCACCTTTGAAACCTTTAAATATCAACAATAACACTGCGTGTAGTAAATGTGTGAACTTATTTGTGGACAATAGTGTCCTCACTGTCAGACAAAACGGTCACGGATGGTCACTTGAACCTTCAATGGTCACTTCATAGCACAGCTGTTGAACAGCCTTTTTGACTGTCAGTGATTAGCCAAGGGGTACGGGATGATTTTAATGAGCTGCACGTGATGTCTTGATATTGGCTTTAAAAAGGCCAGCGCAAAATGGGCATTTCAATCAACATGCCACGATTGTCAAGGGATCAACGGCAGCGTGCCCTGGGCATGCTGCAAGGCGGACTGAGCTACCGTGAGGTGGCACGTCGCCTTGGCTGTTCACACCTAACGATATCGGCCCTGGTGGACAGACACCCTCCACAACTCTGCAGATGACAGACCTCGATCAGGGAGGCCAAGAGTCACCACTGCAAGGCAGGACAGGCAGATGGTCCGAAGTCACCTGCGGGATCGATTCCGTCCAGCATCCCACACTGCGGCAGAAACTCCGGGGCGTGCAAACCCACGGATCTCCAATGATACTGCACGAAGACGACTGCATGACTATGGTCTGACTGCCAGAAGACCATACAGAGGCCCCGTGATGACGGCTGCCCATCGCCGCAACCGACAGAGATGGTGCCAGCAGCATCAGCGGTGGACCTTGCCGCAGTGGAACGAGGTCGCTTTCAGCGATGAGTCAAGGTTCTGCGTGGACAGTCCTGATGGGCGTGAGCGTGTCTGGAGAAGAACTGGCGAGCGATATGCCGATTGTTGCGTGCGTCAAGCCAACAGGTGGGGTGGCCCAAGTGTGATGGTGTGGGCCGCCATATCAGGCCGGTACAGGACGCCACTGGTGGTTGTGGATGGGAATCTTAATGCCCAGCGGTATGTGGATAACATCCTGCGACCTCATCTGCTGCCATTCCTGCGAGACCACCCAGAACTGAGAACCTTTCAGCATGACAACGCTCGTCCCCATGCTGCTCGCTTTACCACTGCATTTCTCCAAGGCGAGAACATCAACACCATGCAGTGGCCTGCGCTCTCCCCTGACCTGAATCCCATAGAGCACCTGTGGGATGAGCTTGGGAGACGCGTAGTTGGCAGGGCCAGGACACGGGCAGAGCTGCTTCAGACATTGAGGACTGAGTGGGACAGAATCCAGCAGCAATCCATCCAAAGACTGGTAGGCAGTATACGCCGACGATGCACTGCCTGTATCCAAAACAATGGTGGCCACACACGCGATTGAAAGGGGACTGACATTGCACCCTGTGCTGTTCTGTACTGTAGAACAAACTGATGAGATGGTGTATCTTGGTCAAAAACTTGACGTGTCATCAATAAAATGCCAATGTTTCAATTAGCAATTGTTGGTTTGTTTTATTTTGAACTGTTATAATTTTATTACATTTCAAACAAGTGATGTTTCTTTTGCGTTTTCGGCCTTTTTGAAGTTGGTCAAAATGGTCAAATGTTTCGGTCAAAATGCCCATTTTGCACTGGCCTTTTTAAAGCCAATATCAAGACATCACGTGCAGCTCATTAAAATCATCCCGTACCCCTTGGCTAATCACTGACAGTCAAAACGGCTGTTCAACAGCTGTGCTATGAAGTGACCATTGAAGGTTCAAGTGACCATCCGTGACCGTTTGTCTGACTGAGGACACTATTGTCCACAAATAAGTTCACACATTTACTACACGCAGTGTTATTGTTGATATTTAAAGGTTTCAAAGGTGGTAAGTTTCTTTTGCGTTTCAGTATATATATGTGCTGTGCGTGCAATCATCAAATATGCTGTGCTATGAAGTATATATATATATATATATCTATATCTATATCTATATCTATATCTATATATATATCTATATATATATCTATATATATATCTATATATATATCTAATCTATATATATATCTATATATATATATCTAATCTAATCTATATATATATCTATATATATATCTATATATATATCTATATCTATATCTATATCTATATATCTATATATCTATATATATATATATATATATATATATATATATATATATATATATATATATATATATATAGATATAGATATATATAGATATATATATACACACAGACTTGGCATTTAATATGGAATATTTTTTTTGTGGGGGTGAACTTACTTTTCAAGATGTCTTCGAACCAAAAGTTCATTGGAATTATGTTGAAATTATTCGAGATTTTGTTAATGTGACCTTTAAAAGAAACAAAAACCACATTTGACATTTCGAAACAAATACATTGATCCTTGAAAGTGATGTAAACTGATATCGAACTCAATTCATGGACAGTACTGTGTTAAACTTCTGTATGTTTTCCAGAAGTATCTCTATTTTGCACATTAGCCAAAAAATTTTTTTTAACAAAAACAAAAGTTAAATTACGACTGGGATTACGGACAGTAAAATTACACTTCAGTACTTCGTGTAACCCCCACGAGCATTCAGGAGAGCACGTACACGTTGAGGAATGCTGTTCACGAGGTTTGCCAAGGTTTGGACAGGAATCGCTTGCCATGCAGTGACAATAGCCTGCTGCAATTCACGCACAGAGGTCGGCTGCTGGTCCAAGTGGTCGACTTGACGCGTTAGTTCTGCCCAAAAGTTCTCTATCGGATTCATATCCGGGGACATGGCAGGCCACTCCATATAGTCCACACCACGGTCAGCAAGAAAGTGTTGGATCATGCGAGCACGGTGAGGCCGTGCATTGTCATCTTTGAAGACAAAGTTTCCTTGAAAGGCTGCACGAGCAAATGGAAGCAATGTTTCTTCCAGAATGGCCCTGTACTTGAACTGGTTCAGGTTTCCATTCAGAACAACAAGGACAGTTTTGCCCACTGCATGAAAAGCAGCCCAAACGGTCACCCCACCAACTCCAGCTTGGACTCTTGGCACTATACAATCTTTGTTGTAGGCTTCATGCACTTGTCTGCGCACTCGGACGTGGCCATCTTGACGATAGACCAGAAATCTAGACTCGTCACTGAAGATCACGTGATTCCAATGTCCTGGCTGCCATTGACGGTGCTCTCTGGCCCACTGCAATCGGCGCTAGCGGTGTTGTCTGGTCAGGCGTGGCTTTCTCAGGGGACGCCTGGCATGATAGCCTGCTTGAACCAGTCGTTGGTTGATTAGCCTTCTGGATACAGGCACATTTGTCAGTTGCTGCCACTCAGCCCTAAGCCGATTAGCTGACTTGGTACGGCCATTGCGGACTAACCAGTGCAGCTGGCGATCATCCCTCCTTGTGGTTCTGCGGGGACGTCCTGGCCTCGGTATTGGAGTCGGGACACCCCTCTGAGCATTTCGTTTCAGGATCTTTGACACCTGACCTTGAGTGATGCCATACTGCCGAGCAATAGCACGCTGTTTCATGCCGTAATTTCGTAAAGCCACCACTCTATGACAAACAGCATTGTCGAGTTGACGGACCATTTCCAGAGGAAGCGGCAATAACTTTTGGAGACGTGCTGCAGTTGTTTTCCACTAATACAGAACGCAACAACCCTTGTATACCCGACTGTGAAGCCAATCATCAAATGCACCTGTCCGTACATTTTGTCACGCCACCTGTGATATAATCCTGTTGTTGACTTCTTGCTGCGACAGACAATCAGTGACATGGTTCTTTTAACAAATAAATCACCAAAGTGTAAAAGAACCTCACCAGATTGATATACTGAGTTATAAAGTAAACCCAAGTCAAGAAAAAATATATATTCCACATATATATAGTCTGTATACAAGCATGTTGATCGGTTGGTCTGTCTGCCTGTCTGTCTGTCTGTGCGCAGCATGACGTCTACATCGTTGCACATAGAATCGCCAAACTTTACACACATATTTGTCTTGCCCTGGAATAGACTGTGCCCAATTTTTTTACTCTCGGCCCAAGGCCTCCATTATGACGTCATAATTTGATAATTCAACAAGTACAAAACTTCATCCAATCAAGATGCAATTTCTTGAGTGCCGTGTCGGCATAAACTGGTGGAGAAAAAAAAAATTATGACGTCATTGGTCACGTGGTTCGGCCACCATCTTGGAAAAACCGAAAAACTTTCCACCTCCATATCTCCGAAAGTGCTGAATAGAAAAAAATGAGACATGGCTCATTGTAAAGAACTCTCCATGGGAGATAAAGTATGTTAATGATGATGTCATAGGTGCCTCCATTATGACGTCATAATTCGACAAATACAAAACTTCATCCGATCAAGATGAAATTTCTTGAGCATAATCTCGGAATAAATTAGTTTAGAAAACAAATAATGATGACGTCATCGGACACGTGGTTCGGCCGCCATATATGTCCAACATGGCCGATAAAAAAGTACATTCTGGCAAGTCCTCGGTCTCTGACCGATTTTTCATGTTTGTTTGTTTGTTTGTCTGCACGCGCTAATCTCCTGAACGGTGAAAGATAGGAGGTAACCTCTAAAACAAAAAATGTCGAGACGGGCCCCGGGAAGGTTATAGGCTAGGTGGTGAGGCCGCTTCGGCCGGGCTGGGCCCATTTCACAATTAAAAGCTGAGTTGAATTATAGAAGTCAATCTTCTACGGCCGTGAGTAAAAGCTGAATTATAGTAGTAAATTCATTCAAAAAGAACCTAAAATGTCAGGACGGGTTCCGGGAAGGTTATAAGCTAGGTGGCGAGGCCGCTTCGGCCGGGCTGGGCCCATTTCGCAATTAAAAGCTAAGCTGAATTATTGTAGTCGATCTTCTACGGCCGCGGGTAAAAGCTGAATAATAGCAGTAAATTCATTCAAAAAGAACCCGGGCAACGCCGGGTGCTTTCGGCTAGAATACCAATAAAAACGCAAATGATTTTTTTTCGGACAAAAAATAAAAATCATCATAACACATACTTGTACCAACTTTGGTCAAAATCCCATCACTGGTTCACATGTTATCACAGGAACAGGATTTTTTTTTTTTAACCTAACGTAATAACCTCTGACACCTTTGACATCATGACCCCAAAATCGAATCAGTTAATCTTTGCTTTTCTTTTTGTATACAAGATCGAGGCTCGTGTAAGACCTAACATTATTCCCCCAAAAAAAAAACGGACACATAAAAAAAAATAATAAAGGGAGCAGGAGACAAAATGGGGAGAGGGAAGCACACACGTACAACAGTAGGACATCGGGAGATCTGTGGGAGGGAGAGGGCTTGGGGGGGGAGGAGGCATCGGAAGGAAGGGAGGAAGGGGGGGGGGGGGAGAGGTTATATATATATACATATATATATATATATAAAAAAGCATCGACACTGCTAGGACTTCCACGAAAAAAGTTGGTATTTCAAAAAAGTGGATCTGGGGTGAATTAACGGGGGCATAAAAGATCAAAGTTTTGGATGGAGGAAGATAACAGATGGTGGTGAACAGCTGTTTTGAAGACCGGGAGGAAGGAGTGGTATTGAAGAGAGTGAGGGAGTTTGTTCCAGAGGCAGGAGAAAAGCGGATTTGAAAGAGTGAAGGTGAGCAGAGAGTCTGAATTTTGGCAGTTTCACCAGAAAAGGGATGCTGGCAGATCTTGTGCGACCTGAAGGAATATTTGGGGGACAGAGCACAGACAGACCTGGGGGAGCTAGGCCAGAGAGGAGTCGGCAGAAGACAAAGTCCACCACCCTGCCTGCGGTGAGCGAGTGAAAGGCCCTCACAATCAGCTTAATCGCGGGAGATTCCAATTATTCTGAAAGCTTTGGTTTCAACAGCGTGCAGCTGAGATCGGTGTGAGGCAGGAGCAGCAGCCCAGAGGGGAGAACAATATTCCATTGAGCTGCTGATGAAAGCCTTGTATGTGGTGAGAAGCTCAGGTGTGTCGAGGAAGGACGTCGCACGATGGAGGATGCCCAGTCGGCGACTGGCTTTGGAGGCCAGCTTGGAAATGTGGTTTTCCCATGAAAGATCATGGCAGATAGTGAGACCCAAAAGCTTGAGTGACAGAACGTCTTGGAGAGGATCGTTGAGAAAGTAGATGGGAGGGTTGTCCAGTCAGTCTTTTTGGAGAGACATAGTAAGAATGTGAGATTTGTCAGGATTGAAAGACATGTTCCACTTGTTTGAGCAGTCTGATTTTGGCAAGGTCTGCAGAGTTAGGAGGCTGTAGACTGCCGATCTGAGGGATGAGGTCAGGAGCGGCAGAGAATGGAGTCATCAGTGAAGAGGGAGAGAGGGTTTCCAGATAGTCGAAGAGATCATTAATGAAGACCAGAAAAAGTACAGGGCCCAGAACACTGCCTTGGGGAACTCCAGCCTGAACAGGAAGGGGAGATGAGAGAAATCCATTCAGGGCCACACGTTGACTACGACCAGAGAGGAAGTCCACAAGCCATGTGTGGAGATTTTCATAGATACCATAGGAGAAGAGTTTGGTGAGCAGAGCAGGGTGCCAGACCGTATCGAAGGCACGTGATATGTCAAGGGAGACACTTCTGATTTCCTGTTTAGCATTGAGGACCTCCATCCATTGTTGAGACAGCAGAAACAGCATGTCCAGAGTAGAGTGACCTGGTCTGAAACCAAATAGATGATCAGAGATCAAGCCATTGGAGAAGAGGAAGGATTTGATACCCAAAGCAATGATGGATTCCATGACTTTGCTGATAATTGGGAGCAGGCTGATTGGTCTGTGGATGCAATGATCTGTTTTTGCACCTTTTTGTGTAAAGCGGTAATGTTGGCCGATTTCCACGCTAATGGCAGATGACCTTGAGCAAAGGAGAGGGTGAAGAGAATAGAGACAGGGTGTGAAAGAGCGGCAGAGCAGGATTTTGGATCCATGGGCTGATGCCGTCTGGTCCAGTTGCAGAAACAGAGTCGAGGTTTTCGAGAAACTTCTTCACCTTGTCAGGAGAGGAGGACACAGAGTCCAGGAGCAGCTGGGTACGACTGGGTATGGTGGGTATGGTGAGAGAGATGGGTTCAGCACACAAGATTTTGAGGCAAACAGAGTTGAAGCATTCAGCTTTTTCATGTGCAGAGTCAGCCGTGTAGCCATTTGAGGTAAGGGAGGGGATGGAGGGGGAACACACACCAGAAACAGATTTGACCAGACAACACCAGGATTTTGAAGAGTGAGACAGGTTTGAGTTCAGTCTTGAGAGTAGAGAGATCGTGTTTCCTGGCTCTCCTGTGGGTAAACACACACTTGTTCCGGGCTTTGTGAAAGGAAATGAGATTGCCTTCCGTTGGATTTGCCTTCCAGGAGGCAAAGGCAAGTTGTTTTAGGGCAACTGCGTCACCACAAAATTCTGTTTACCATGTACAGGAGGAAGGGTATGACAACTGAAGACAAGATGGGATAAATCTGTGCATGAGAGAGCGCAGTTTACTTTGGAAGAATTCCCAGGATGAGTTGATGTCAGAGGCAGTGGAGATGGGAGACCAGTCCAGATGATTGATGGCTGCTTGAAGACCATGCCAGTCGGCCTGAGTGAAATGCCAGATTCGTCGACGTTGAGGAGGCTTTCTGAAAATGGCCAGAGAGCTGTCCACTTTAACAAGCATATGATCAGATGAACTGATTGGAGCAGAAGAAGAGGAGCAGACATTTGCAGGGAAGTTTGTCATAACCAAGTCGAGAAGAGAAGATGCTCCGTTGACTGAGATTCGGGTCGGGAAATTGACAGAATGTGTCAATCCCAGTTGGTCGCAGAAGTCCTTTGTTGAGGTGCCATCAGAGAAAGTGGATCAGAGGAAGAAGGAGAAAGTTGAAGGAGTATGGTGAAAACTAGAATTGGAAAGATGTTGGCTGGAGAGGATCGACTTCTGAAGGATGGGGGGAAGAAAAAAAAAGAAAACAGGTGGACCGAAACACGTGGTCATGATCGGTGGAGAGGAAGCAACTGGAAGAGAAGGAAATTTCGGATTTTTTTGAAGATATGTCTGAGAAGACAAAGGAAAGAGCAATAGTGAGAGAACGAAAGTAAATGGACAACAAACGGCCGCCGAGGCGACAGGAAAGCATCGAGGGACAAGGCCTGAAAACACAGCAGGAACAACCGACTATTATACACAGGTATGCACGATTTACACCGATATATTACTGGAAACACAGTAAAATAAAAATACAGTTTTTACAAAAATACAAACGGGAAAAAGTTTACTTTGATAGCGTGAAGAGCTTGGAAAAACACAGCCTCGCCAGTGGAACCGGAAATGGAAGCCAATGAGCGAATCTTTACCTCATTATGTATAAATTAGATCCCAAGTTTGAATTAGATTCCTTCAGCTGTTCTCAAGTTATCATGGAAACGAAAACCGATCACGGAAAGATGGACACATGGACGGACGGACAGACAACCCAAAAACATAATGCCTCCGGCAACTTTGTCAGTGGAGGCATAAAAAAAAAAATGAGGGTTTTGCAGAGAAGTAGGAAATTTATTGATGAAGATGAGGAACAGGACTCTGCCCCAAGACACTGCCTTGGGGCATTCCATCTTTGACAGGGTGCCATGCATTGGCTCAACGAGTGGAGGAAGTTATCCAAGCAATGATAGTAGGGAGCAGGGCCCAGGGATACATCGATATAACATTTATATCTGAATCATTTTTCATATTGATATACCGCATTGGAAGTTTGAAAACAAAAAAGTATATCCATAAAAATATCGGTACATCGCCAACAAATCGAAAAAGTTGAGAATCCTTAAATATAGGATTTTTAAAACTTTGATGCACTGAGATACGCCTGGAAAAGTGTAAAGTATGACATCAAGACGTACCAGGAAGTAGGTAGGAATAACAATATCGGGCTGTGCTGATTACCGGTACAGCGAACCGCGATACCGATATCGATATCGACCGATATCGACTATGCCGATTACCGATATGGTCATAGCGATACTGGCCAGTGCCGAATACCAATACCGACATCGGCCCAGCACTACTAGTGTACACATCATCTGATGTCACTTTAAAACAAAATAGTTTTTTTTATACAAGTTGAAGTTGAAAATAAAATAACCGTGCTCATCATTCGGCAAAAAAAGCCTCATATGGGAATACTTTGAAAAGACTGTGGTCAGTGGCAATGGCCTTCTAACCCTCACTTCACACCAACCCCTTAAAATTACATATTTTTGGAACCTGCATAAAAAATTGCTTATTTTTTTTATGCCAATATATATCTGATACCGCCTGAGTGCTTAGAGATCAGGGTTGGGTGCCAAACTGCATCAAATGCTCAAGATATGCCTATTAAAACGGCCGTGATCTCTTGTCTGACATTGAGAGCCTCCATCCATTGTTGGAAGAACAGCATGATCGGCAAGGTCAGAAGCCAAGGTGATGATCTGTGATCTGACAGGTTTTAAGGACATGACTGCCAACACGACCTGGGCCCATCACAGAAACGGAGTCAAGGATGGTCAGAGACTTCGATATCACTTCACCATGTCCAGGAGCTTCTCAAGTTGAGAAAAACACCATGTCCAGGAGCAGTCATGTGTGAGTGGATGGGTAAGATCGGGACAAGAAGTGATTGGTTGGGTGCAAACCTTCACTCCCTGTCCCAATCTTCCCTACTTATTATTTTTTCATCAAATTATTTTGTATTCAAACCTAAGGGCTGGCAGGATGACCCAGACGCAGTGGTTCTTAACCTTTTTAAAGGAGCCGAACCCTAACGAAACCCACCGAACACTCGCGGAACCCCTCAAATTTGACAAAACAATTAAGAATAATTGCATCTTAATGCGTTTTCTGTTCTTCTTTTCGGGAGGCGATCTGGGAAATGCGTGGTTTTGTGTTGAGAAGGGCCACCCGCAAATCATTTTCGCATGCAAGCTTGCTCCTTTTTCTTTGTTTTAATGTCGACCAGTTTCAAAAACGCATACTCGCAGAAATACGTTGTAACGAACGGCGTGAGCATCTGAAGGGCAATTTGAGCGATGTGAGGATACCCTTCCATTTGGCGGCACCAAAACGTTGAGCGTTGTTGTGCCAAAGAGTAGTTGTTGAGTATGGCTCTGCTGAAGTTCGATGAGGTCGTCGAGGTATTGGTCGTTGACATCTGCCGTTGCAACGTCGAAAGTAAACAGCTGCCGCACCCAGGCTGGGTATTGCTCTTGGTCGGGAAGTAGCCGTCGAATGACTTTCCCAGCTCATCCAACTGCGTGGCAATCGCTTGCTTCAGCTCCCCCAGTACAGCAGTGCCTCCAACTTCAGACGCATCTTCGATCCCGCTCACGCACTCGTCCAGTAGCGAAAAGTTCGCGAAGTTGTCGTTCTCTGTTCACCGCCTCCACAACGGTAACTTCTTTCGGAAAGCGCTCAGCTTTTCTTCAGATTCGATGACATTCACTCCACCGCCCTGCATCTGCCAATTGAGATGATCGAGTGTGTCAAAGATGTCAGCCAAGTACGCCAAGGCGAGGATGAACTCTGACTCTTGGAAGTGCATTGCATGGCAATGCTGGTGTCCTCGCAAAAACAGGGCTAATTCTACATGCAAGGCAAAAACACGGCTCACTACCTTCCCTATTGATAACCATCGAATGTTAGAGTGGTACAGAAGGACTTCGAATTCAGAGCCGATTTCATTGCACAGCTCTTTGAAGATGAGATGATTCAGAGCACGGCTTCGCACGTAATTCACAGTTTCAACGACGATTTTCAGAACATTGGCCAGTTTTGGAGGCAGGGTTTTTGATGCCAGCGCGTGTCTGTGCAGGACGCAGTGCGTGACGATGATGTGTGGTGCATCAGCCTTCACCAGCACTCCAAAACCGGAGTTGCATCCCAGCATGGCTGGAGCTCCGTCGGAGCAAACTGCAGACACCATGTTCCACGAGAGGCCGTTGCTTCTGAAGAAGTCTTCCACAAGCTTCTTCACGTCAGCTGCCTTCGTCGTTGTTGAGAGGCTTGCAGAACAGAAAGTCTTCCTTGATCTAGTCTCCTTTGACATAACGCACAAATAAGATAAGCTGGCTCAAATTCGAAGCGTCGGTGTTCTCGTCGAGTTGAAGGCTGAATTTTGTCGGGATCGCGACTGAATCTGCAACTACCTGGGTGAGGATGTCGTCGCTCATGTTGTCGATTCTGCATCTGATGGTGTCATTTGAGAGTGGAACGAGAGAAAACATGTTTTCAGCAGCTTTTTCCAGCATTATGTTGGCCATCTTCAACGCGGCTGGTTGATGAGTGTCTCGCCAACGGTGTGCGGTTTGCCCTGCTTTGCGATCAGGTACGCAACTTCATACGACGCAGTGAGGATCAGTTTGTAAATTGGAACGAAGCCGAGAGTGGGCAAGGTAGCACTTGCGTCGAATCGGACTCTCTTCAATTTGAATTCATCCAGCAGTCTTTGTACTGCCCTCGCCGTGCAGTTTTTTGAAGTGTTCCCGTAGTTTTGCTGGTGCAAGGCTGGAGTTGCTCAACTTGACATTGCAAAGCATGCATTGAGGACGCTGACTTCCGTCCCGTTCCGTCAAACACGTGAACCCGTACCGCACGTAATCCTCCGACCACTTCCTTTTTTTGCTCGACATAGTGCAAAAAAAAAAAGAAAAAAAAAAAAAAGTAAACTGATCTTGATTGAGTTCGGGCAAATAATTATATGACAAAAATTTAAAAAGGAGCATGCCTAAATATAATCAGTACCCCTCTGAAAAATGAGAAATATTTAACGAAGAAAACATAACTTATAGTTGCGATGACGGGATTTATTATCTGCTCAACTCCATGTCATCTCAAATCCCATTATAATATTACATAGAAAACTGCGAATTGTTAGTTTTGATTGGCGACCAAAGGAGTTACATCACCTCCACCTAATTTTCTGAGTAATTCAATCATATTTTATAATCACCATCCACTTTTGACTTTAATATAACTCTGAACCCACCCTGCATATCCACAAACATTTACAACTTACTTTTCAATTAATCAGTAACTCCAAAGTAAGGTGTGACCAATGACGCACAGCACACGGCAAGCTAATCGAGGCTATTCACTGGAATTTCCGAACACCTGCAAAGTCCAAAATCCAGTAAGTAAGCACCATCAACAGAATAATTAGCAAGTTACTCATTGATTCAACTTACTACAGTCAGTGTGAAACAACTTATCTTAAACACAGACCAGAGAAACCATGAATGGGATGGGAATACAATTACAAATAACATTTCCATTCGTTCGTAACATACACAGCAAAATAATAATAATATTAATAATAAGCGTAATTACTGTTAGGCCTGAAGCACATCACGCCAAGCCTTCAATCACACTGTCTTTATTTATGGATTATCACACGAAAATCTCTTCCGACACATAAAACAAAGAAGGGAGAAGAGAGGGAAAAACCAGAGAAGGCCAGTCCAAGAGTAGGCCGGTCCAAGAGTAGGCCGGTCCAAGAGTAGGCCGGTCCAAGAGTAGGCCGGTCCAAGAGTAGGCCGGTCCAAGAGTAGGCCGGTCCAAGAGTAGGCCGGTCCAAGAGTAGGCCGGTCCAAGAGTAGGCCGGTCCAAGAGTAGGCCGGTCCAAGAGTAGGCCCCAAGGCAGGCCCAAGAGTAAGCCCCAGGGCAGGCCCAAGAGTAAGCCCCAGGGCAGGCCCAGTAGTAGGCCCCACGGCAGGCCCAGTAGTAGGCCCCACGGCAGGCCCAGTAGTAGGCCCCATGGCAGGCCCAGTAGTAGGCCCCACGGCAGGCCCAGTAGTAGGCCCCACGGCAGGCCCAGTAGTAGGCCCCACGGCAGGCCCAGTAGTAGGCCCCACGGCAGGCCCAGTAGTAGGCCCCACGGCAGGCCCAGTAGTAGGCCCCACGGCAGGCCCAGTAGTAGGCCCCACGGCAGGCCCCAAGGCAGGCAGCAAGAGCTCGATCAATGTCACCCTTCAGGTAGAGATTGCAGTTGGACACTCCACAACCCCCGAAAAAGCACTCTGCCATAAGCCTTCCTCCAAAATGGCCACTCACTCCTCTGAATCACCTTCCTGGCCACACCCTGCTCCACAGCCAATCATAGGCTTTATACCCATGGACCAAAACCACTTGGTCTAACTCACAGGGGGGTGTGGGGGAAGGAAGAAGAAAAAGGTCACAAACCGTAACATTACACAAAGATTCAAAATTGATACAAAACAAGCGTTACGCCTAGGTCCCCCGTCGGGGAAGTGATGTGAGTTGACAAAGTGGAACACGCAGAAAACATGCTATGATATGATATTTCGCTCACAAGGGTCAGACAAACATGGAGGCGGCCATCTTGGATTTTGATGTGGCGACCCAATTTTCAATAGCGTTCTTCCTTATGCCTAGATACACCCACACACCAGAAGGTACTTCGCTTATTTTTCAAGATATTTCGCTCACAAGGTTCAGACATACAGTGGGGAGAACAAGTATTTGATACACTGCCGATTTTGCAGGTTTTCCCACTTACAAAGCACGTCAAGGTCTGTAATATTTATCATAGGTACACTTCAACTGTGGAAGACAGAATCTAAAACAAAAATCCTGAAAATCACATTGTATGATTTTTAAGTAATTAATTTGCATTGTATTGCATGAAATAAGTATTTGATCACCTACCAACCAGTAAGAATTCCGGCTCTCACAGACCTGTTAGTTTTTTCTTTAAGAAGCCCTCCCATTCTCCACTCATTACCTGTATTAACTGCACCTGTTTGAACTCGTTATCTGCATAAAAGACGTCTCCAGACCGTCTCCGACCACAAAGACCGACCGCAAAGCCGTCTCCAGACCTGTCCACACCCAATCAATCAGACTCCAACCTCTCCACAATGGGCAAGACCAGAGAGCTGTCTAAGGACATCAGGGACAAATTTGTAGACTTGCACAAGGCTGGGATGGGCTACAGGACAATAGGCAAGCAGCTTGGTGAGAAGGCAACAACTGTTGGCGCAATTATTAGAAAATGGAAGAAGTTCAAGATGACAGTCAATCTCCCTCGGTCTGGGGCTCCATGCAAGATCTCACCTCGTGGAGCCTCAATGATCATGAGAAAGGTGAGGGATCAGCCCAGAACTACACGGCAGGACCTGGTCAATGACCTGAAGAGAGCTGGGACCACAGTATCAAAGAAAACCATAAGTAACACACTACGCCGTCATGGATTAAAATCCTGCAGCGCACGCAAGGTCCCTCTGCTCAAGCCAGCGCATGTCCAGGCCCGTCTGAAGTTTGCCAATGACCATCTGGATGATCCAGAGGAGGAATGGGAGAAGGTCATGTGGTCTGATGAGACCAAAATAGAGCTTTTTGGTTTAAACTCCACTCGCCGTGTTTGGAGGAAGAAGAAGGATGAGTACAACCCCAAGAACACCATCCCAACCGTGAAGCATGGAGGTGGAAACATCATTCTTTGGGGATGCTTTTCTGCAAAGGGGACAGGACGACTGCACCGTATTGAGGGGAGGATGGATGGGGCCATGTATCGCGAGATCTTGGCCAACAATCTCCTTCCCTCAATAAGAGCATTGAAGATGGGGCGTGGCTGGGTCTTCCAGCATGACAACGACCCGAAACACACAGCCAGGGCAACTAAGGAGTGGCTCCGTACGAAGCATCTCAAGGTCCTGGAGTGGCCTAGCCAGTCTCCAGACCTGAACCCAATAGAAAATCTTTGGAGGGAGCTGAAAGTCTGTGTTGCGCAGCGACAGCCCCGAAACCTGAAGGATCTGGTGAAGATCTGTATGGAGGAGTGGGCCAAAATCCCTGCTGCAGTGTGTGCAAACCTGGTTAAGAACTACAGGAAACGTCTGATCTCTGTAATTGCAAACAAAGGTTTCTGTACCAAATATTAAGTTCTGTTTTTCTGATGTATCAAATACTTATTTCATGCAATAAAATGCAAATTAATTACTTAAAAATCATACAATGTGATTTTCAGGATTTTTGTTTTAGATTCCGTCTTCCACAATTGAAGTGTACCTATGATAAAAATTACAGACCTTGACGTGCTTTGTAAGTGGGAAAACCTGCAAAATCGGCAGTGTATCAAATACTTGTTCTCCCCACTGTATATATGGTGGCGGCCGTCCTGGATTTTGACGTGGCGACCCACTTTACAATGGCGGTCTTCCTTATGCCGAGATACACCCACACACCAAATTAGAAGTTGGTACTTCGCTTATCTTTCAAGATATTCTTCTCTCAAGATTCAGACATACATGGCGGCGGCCATCTTGGATTTTGACGTGGCGACCCCATTTTAAACAGCGTTCTTCCGTGTGCCTAGATACACCCACACACCAGATTAGAAGTTGGTACTTCGCTTATTTTTCGAGATATTTCGCCCACAAGGTTCAGACATATATATGGTGGCGGCCATCTTGGATTTTGACGTGGCAACCCAATTTTCAATAGCGTTCTTCCTTATTGCGAGATACACCCACACACCAAATTAGAAGTTGGTACTTCGCTTATTTTTCAAGATATTCATCTCACAAGTGTCGGACATACATCGTGGCGGCCATCTTGGATTTTGACGTGGCGACCCAATTTTCAATAGCGTTCGTCCTTATGCCGGGATACACCCAAACACCAGATTAGAAGTTGGTACTTCGCTTATTTTTCAAGATATTCATCTCACAAAGTTCAGACATACATGGCGGTGGCCATCTTGGATTTTGACGCGGCGACCCAATTTTCAATAGCGTTCTTCCTTATGCCTAGATACACCCACACACCAGATTAGAAGTTGGTACTTCGCTTATTTTTCAAGATATGCAGGTTACAATGTTCAGACATACATGGCATCAGACATACATGGCGGTGGCCATCTTGGATTTTGACGTGGCGACCCCATTTTAAACAGCGTTCTTCCTTGTGCCTAGATACACCCACACACCAGATTAGACGTTGGTACTTCGCTTATTTTTCGAGATATTTCGCTCACAAGTTTCAGACATATATATGGTGGTGGCCATCTTGGATTTTGACGTGGCGACCCAATTTTCAATAGCTTTCGTCCTTATGCCGAGATACACCCACACACCAAATTAGAAGTTGGTACTTCGCTTATTTTTCAAGATATGCAGGTTACAAGGTTCAGACACATGGCATCAGACATACATGGCGGCGGCCATCTTGGATTTTGACGTGGGTTGCACCCACACACCAAATTCGAATGCGGTCCTTCGCTTACGCACGCCGCATGCACGCACACACGCACACCCGCACGCAAGGACGGACGGATGGACACACGGACGGAGGGGAAAGCCATAGTCCCCCTTTCGCTCCGCTGAGCGACGGGGGACAACTTAAAAAAAACAAACAAATTGCAATGCGTTTCGGAGGAGCTCCGCCGAACCCCTGAGACTGGCTCACTGCACCCCTGGGGTTCGGTCGAACCCAGGTTAAAAACCACGGGCCTAGAGGTATACACACTCAATTCATCTCTGAACTGTCTATCCTGGGTTTGAATCTCCATCCAGTTAAAAACTGTCATCCTGGTGTTTCACAGGCAGGATCATTAATCAATAAACCACCCAATATAACCCTTGCTAAGAAACTGCTTTGGCTGCAATGACAGAGTATGGTGCATCAGAATTAAAAACTGAATGCACCACCAATTTTTACAGCTGCCCAGAAGATTAGGCTTGGGTTGAACATCTCAACCACCAATATGTCTTCATCACGGACTCAAGAGTCATGGATAAGAACACACTGTGGTCGAAAAATCAAGCCTGAACCTTGCCTTGCCTTGCAGCTGTACAATTGAGAATGCATTCATTTTCTTCAGAATGAATCTTCTCAAATTCAACCAGTTGCTTTCTTTTGTAAACCTAAATTAATTGCACACTGTACTCCCAATTTATCATACAAAAATATGCAATTTGGCGTCTGTCTGTCTGTCTGATGATTTTTTGACCGTGATACATGCCGTCTTTACTTATCCAATCTAAACCAAACTTGACAGGATGACTAAGGGTTAAACAATGAGGGTTGTAGCGCATTCATTTGCCCCCATCCCCTCGGGGGTTTGCTCCCCCAAGCGGGCTTTCCCCACCATTGCCACCAATTGGGTAGCATGTTGAGGTGTATATCCGTGTTGAGTTAGCTTTATTGTGGCATTTTTCCAAGGCCACTTCTAATAACAAAATTAATCATAACCAATCATCATAAATCATAAACCTCCCCAAGGGTTTTTTCTCCTTGAACAAACGTCGAGTCAACGTTTATAAATAGCTTATCATGGCGTTTTTGTGGGAACAACGGCCCAACGGCCTCTACCAGATGTAAAAATATTATAAACCATAAACACGGACCATTCACTTTTTAAGCAGTCGCTAATGCTGTTTATAACACAAAACAAAGAAATTTGGAGGAATCCGGACATCACTCAATGCTTATCATGTCAAATGCATCCAATCGTAGATCTACTGTAGTCTATATACCCCACAAGGATTAATAACACAATCCTTCCTGCCGCTAACGTGTTCTTCCAAGGCGTTTTGTGGTGTTTTTCCAAAGCCCCTTCTCATTACAAAAGTAATGCCTTCTGATAATGGCATAATATTAATGATTTATTTTCCATGACCTGATCCAACATGTAATAATGTCATGCATGTTCTCATCCTTTCAATGACCTGAGCTAATATGTTATGGTATCATGTATATTGTGATCCTTTCAGTGACCTAATATAACATAAGTAATTGTAATAATCATAAATGGAAATAATAACAATAAGGATAACATGACTCCCTCTGCCGCTCCCGTAGTAAACGAGCGTACTAATTTTTAAAAACCATGGTTTTTTTATTTTATTATTTTTTTAAATAAAGAGCCAAGACAAACTTTTCCCTGATTTTGCACTCACCTTTGACATAACAAGCAAGTGGTTTATCGTCAAATGTCATCATCATCTCTGCTTCATTTCGTCCATGCCTGGCCACGCCATGCAGGCAACAACAGACCGCCTTGGAAAAGAGAAATCGATGAACAGGAAATGGTGGTGCTTGCAGACTCCAAACCAATAAACCTTCATTTTGCAATAATTGTACAGCAATAGAGAGGTTTCCAATGCAAGGGTAACAAACAGCAACGGGCACCAAAAATAATTTGGTTGGTGTGCATACAATTTCAACAGTTTGGGAAATTACAAAGAAAACATTTAAAAGGGAGATGGCACATTTCTGTACCTTGTAATCTTACATGATTGGGGATGGGGTTGGTTTGCAGGTTAGGTTTTTTTATGCAACATTTATGCATTGTCCAATGTAAAGCCAACAAAGACAACTGAAGGTTTTAACTAGCAAAAGTTTTATTTTCGGATGGCTCTCTTTTTTTCTGAACAGGTGACGAAAGTAGCTTTGTTAAGAGATCTCAATTAACTCGC
This sequence comes from Myxine glutinosa, assembly GCF_964187855.1. NCBI lineage: Eukaryota > Metazoa > Chordata > Myxini > Myxiniformes > Myxinidae > Myxine > Myxine glutinosa. The sequence continues at coordinate 24,223,939 of NC_136263.1, read as the reverse complement.
TTTCCACAAGTTTTGCTGCAGCCAGGTGGGTCTTTAGTCGCTTCACAATATATTTCGTACGTCAAACCCACGTTTGCACACTCGACATCATCGGTGAGTATCATTCTTATCTGGAGCCAACCGGTTTGTAATCACCTCCACCCAGATAATGATGCTGGAAACTTAATTTCCCCATTGTTAAGAAAATAGCTTTGGTTATCCGAATCCAACGACTGCAAAGATATTTTTTATGTGCGTACCATTAGGAGTGCCCACTGGCTGCACCCACTACATGCATTGGCCAATTTTACAAACAGCACGATATCTCATTTATTATGAAGGGAAAGACGAGGGAACATAAGTGTTAGAGGAACATCGACATCATTCTCCTCGAGGATGACGTCCCCTTATTCTCCAAGAGGACCAGAAGAAAAACAGCAATCGTGAACAAATTTTCGAGCCAGTGATTTTTTACTTCAAAAAGTGCCTTTAGCTTTCATGAAAGATGAATTCCATTTCACAAAATAAATTCCGCTGCGTTATCTTTCAGCTTCATATCGAGACCCTTTTCAAAGGAAGTGGGGGGCCCAAAGAATGTCTTGCCCAACGGAATCTCTCCATCACCACCCCACTTCGTCAGTGGCGCTCCGAGGTGGTACACATTTTGCCTATAATCACATGCCAGTTTTCCATTTTAATTCATGGATTCTGTGAATCATCCATTTTCCACAGTGTGTGCGCATCTCTGCCTCTCTCCAAGTATGGCAAACCCTCCCATCTACTTTCTTGGCAACCCTCATGAAGAAGTTCAGTCACTCAAACTCCTAGGTCTTATCAGCCATAATATTTCTTGGGCAAGCCACATTTATAAGTTGACCTCCAAATTCAGTTTCTACCTGGGCAGCCTCAATCATACTCCATCCGTGGCACACCTGAGCTCCTCACCACATACAAGACCTTCATCCACAGCTTGATTGAGTACTACTCTCCTCTCTGGGGTCGAATCCTGCCTCACACCTTGCTCAGCTTGACGCTGTGGAAACCAAGGCCTTCAAGATCAAAGGACTCTCCCATGATGAAGCTGAGTCTATGGGCTTATCACTTTGCCATCGGAGACAAGTCAGTGGTCTGTGTCTTCTCCCTCCTCCTACTTTCTGTCTTGTACCCTCTCTCTGTGCTTTGTCCCTTCCCCCAAAGGCTTTTGCAGAATACATGGTCCACCAGCAACCCTTTCACCTCCACTCCCCCCCCCCCCCCCTCCCCCCAGGTCTTCAAGGCACCTGTTCACCACCATTTCAGATCATTCCGCATCCGACTGATTTTTTTTTTTCTTCTACCTGTTAAACCCCACCTCTCAAAAATATCCACTTTTTCCTTCCTGAGAGTTTGCCTCTTTATCCATTGTGTCCACCCCCTGCATTCTCCCCTTCTCCTCGCTTGTCCATCTCTAACTATTTTGTCCCTTGGCCTTGCTGTTGGTGCCCCCAATCTCTTTCTGCTGGTCATTTTGTGCTGTTGCGTCCTTATCCGTTCTGTGTTTCGCGACACTTCACACCATGATGGGACCTAACCTCGTTCAGTGTCAAGTTAGCCCTAAAAAATAACCGTTGGGTTTGTCAATTAAACATCAGGTTGGGATTTCTTGAAGTCAAATATACTCATCTGCTTTCCCATTTTGCACTTTGCCATGTACATGATATACATATATATACATGAAGATGCATGAAGATGCCTGCAGCTTCTCAATTTCCATGCAGCTCTGAAACACGGTGCTATCCCCTTACCAATTGCAAACTCCAGCTCCATAAAGCTTGCCGCATGATCGTTGGACTTCAGCCTGATTTCCTTCTGGACGGTGACCTCTTCTCCAACACTTTTGGTCCTTCAAGTGGACATGGATGAACGATTGTCAGTCATGGCAAGTCCAGAGTCCAAGGGCACAAGCTCTGCAAGAGACATGTCAAGTGTGTTGCTGCACTCTGTAATCAGGTCATCATTTTCAGCCTCAAGCTGTGTGTGGAGTTCAATTTGTCTGCCTGATCAATTCTGGACCAGTGAAGTCATTCTATACTTCTAGCTTTTGCAGGATCCATGCAAGTTGTCGTTTCCATTTGAGTTTCAAAATTTCGATCACCTCTTGGTCCATCTATTGTATGAGGAAGATGGTGCTGGGAGGCAGGAACAGAAGCTTAATGCTTTTAAGCTGCAGCTGAGGGAAGCATGGGGTATTGTGCAGCCACATCAGGCTCTTCCTGCTCTGTCATCACATATTGGGGTCCAATTTCTTCATGTAGATCTTGGAGGTTGCTCGTCATCGTTGACCTTTTATTGGCATGGTAGTCCATAGGGAAATCATCAAGATCAAGCCTCCTGAAACAACGGGACTTGATTGCCTTGCCAATGACGATGGAGGTCTACTTCTCTCCAAGAGCATTGGCACCTAACATCAGTTATTTGTTCTTTTAACCAGTTGCCATGAGAACATTCCTCATCTTTGAAATGCAGTGTATAATAAACTGAAGCTTTGACGAAAAGTCCCATCTTGTCCATGTTGAAAATGTCCTTCAGTGCATCTCCCCCACAAAGTTCAAGTAGTTTGGTCTTCCAATGCTCCACTGTTGCACTGTCGACAGCCGCACTTTCGCCACACATCTTTCCAAAGAAAATGTTGTGCCTTCAATGAAAAGCCTTGAGCCAACTGCTGGATGTCTTGAAATCTCTACCTCGAGTTGCTGTTCCACCTCTCAAGCTTTCTCGTGAAGAGGAGGCCAGCTGATAAGAAACATTGCAGCAGTGGAGGGTTTGAACAAGCCGTAGAGCAGGACATTGATCACGTCAGACCTTAGCATTGTGCGCTTGAAGGGAGAAGTGTTGCCCTTAAAATCCTCAACCCAGTATTGTGCCAACTTGAGAATGTTCCGAATCTGTTTTGCTGCAGCGATGGCCTTGTAGATAGAGTTTCTCAGCGATGGGTCGGCAGCTAAATTTCTGTTGCTCATTAATCTTGAGGACCTCAAAATAATATTTCCCCAGTTAAAGATTCTGAACTAGTTAACCATGATTCACATTTGAAGCCATTACATTAGCACAAAATTTGCTGAAGTGTTGCCCAGGATCTAACTTACATCTATTGGATGGCCACAATTAAGCACATATTTAGAGACAAACATTTCATTTATCAAGCTGCAAAATAAAGAAACAAATATCAACAAAATTTAACATATCATTGTAATGCTTTTGTGTAGACAATATTGAATGTTTTTCCATCAAGGGCCATAACAGGATTATGGATCAAAATCGCTTGGTTTAAAATTTCAGCAGGTTGTTTATATGGAGAAGTTAACCAAGGTGGTAACCTTTTTTCTAAAAACTCTTTCACCCTTGAGAATTATGGCCTGTTGCATAAAATTCTCTCATCCTAAAGGAAAGATTACCCTTAAGGTACACTGTGATTCCTTAGCGAAGGATTTCCTCAAGGGCCGTTGCATAAACACCCCTCAGGAAATCCTCAAAAAAAGGATTTCATCAAGTTTGAGAAAATCCCGAGGATCCATTGCTATGGTCAGCAACCAATCAGAGTAGAGATAAGTGTCCGAAAGCAAGTACACACAATTTTAAACGGGACTTGTTATAATGTTATATTGATACATACATGCTTGTTACATGTTGCATGGAGAGCACATGCTTCCAGAAGAATGAGGATTCAAATTATTCGTGTGTAAAATTCATTTGATTCTCTTTGAGCGTTATATTGTAAATGTGTTAATGTGTGCAGTAAATGTTTAGAAACCCTCCGAGAATGGTGAAAGTGTGAAATTATGAAACTGACATATGGGTGCGAAACAACAAGCAGAATAATCTGGATGTCACTGTGCCACCGCTCAGAGCATGTTTCACAATGTACAATCATTTTTCAATTGAGGAAGTATTGTTCTATCAGCCTATGGCATTCTGCTCAGCCATTTTGGCACAGCACCTCTCTATTGGTACTTGGAGCTCATCTTCTGGGAAGTTTAGTAGCCCATGTCTCCGAGTGATAATCGTCCTCTTCGTGACCAATTTCCATGAAGAGTGCCATATGGTAACTCCAAGGTTGGTGTTTATGGACGGAGGTAGAAGGGGGGTAGGAGGGGAATGGTAGATGTTCCCCTGAGTTTACGGAAGATTTTAAGGACACACTTAAGTAATATTTGAATATCCTCAAATTAAGTATTTTTGAGAATTCCATAAGCATTTTTGAGAAACAACGATTCTCAAATTAAGGATGTCCTTAAGGGGAAACGAGGGAATATTTAAGTATATCCTCAAATCTTTCCTGAAGAATGATTTATGCAACTGGGCCGATGTCGTTAGATGAACAGAAAAATTACCTTTAAATTGATCTATTCTATAGGTTGTGTTTGTACTATTTTTGTTTTTTGAATAATTAGCGAATTTGAGAAGTCATGTGACTCCTTCGCGAATGTTACCGATCGTTGTAACATCCTAATTAACAGTTATTTTTCACATTTGATACCATATTTGACAATCAGAGATCAGCATCTCACAAATTTATGTTGGTATCTGGGTTGAAATCCCCCAAAAAATTGGGCTTTCTATAAAGCATTGGAGATATGGATCTACCGTTAGAGACTGACGTCAGATGATGGTGTATGACAGTGAGAGAGACAGTGTGAGAGAGAGATGGAGAGTGTGTGTGTGAGTGAGAGCGTGTGTGAGTGTAAAAAAAAAAATGAGTGAGTAAGAGTGGGCATGTGTGGCCATTTTTCTCAGATGACCAAATGGATCTTCATCAAACTTTCAGAGGTTCATGAGTGAGTGCCAAGGAGTGTTTTCGGGGAAAACAAATCTTTGAAAAAAAAAACAAATCTTTGAGAAAAAAAAAAAAACCAACCTCTCCACCCCCTCCCTCTAATAAATCGCTCTACAGAGCCTATGCCATTGTAACAATGTGAAAGGTAATATTAAATGATCCCAATTCAATTCCTTAGTGTATGTTTGGGAGGTTGTTTGAGGTCCCCCACAAAAATACTTTCTCAGATTCCTATACACCTCCACCTCAGTGCATACATATGTAGAGAACCCCCATTGTGCATCAGTGAGGAGGTGGGAGGGAGGAGGGTCAAGAATTGCTCAAGTTAGATTTGTTTCATTTGTTAGAAATGGCTTTGTTGACTGTGCAGGGCTACCTGTTCATGAAGGTTGCAGAACTCGTTTGGTAATTCTTGCAGTTCTGAGGCTAGAATAACCTCCACATTACCATAATCCACGTACTGGACTTTCACCTTGTTTCCAAAATACACATCTAGCATAAAAACAACAACACCACAGTTCACAATCGTCTTTCCCACATACTGACACCAAGGAAACAACTGCAGACATTATAAACCAGTGACGAGCAACATACCAATTATCCTTGCGCGGTACCAGCCATTATCACAGGGAGATCGAGCGGCACAGTACTGTCCCACAATTTGTGGGACGACGCTCATCCGTCCATGCTGCGAGCTTTGCCCGTCTCCGAGCTCTTGCAACTTCAACATCATATTGTGGAAAGCTGTAGTCGTCTCCAACTCCATCTACCGACATACGAGTGATCTATATTTCAGCTTTTCCAATCAGAAAAAAAAATTGCATTTTCTGACAACGGTTCATAGAAACTATTTATAACCATACCACAAACATCATGGAAGAAAAAAAAGCCAATATGATGAACAATTCCACAACATAAAGGTAAGTGGACCCAGAGAATGGCATCAAATTAGTGTACGCAGCACTGATGGTCTGCTCCTGCACAAGGGGTTTTCAAAAAGTTAATGGCCTAATATATGTGCACATTTTTCCAAAAAGCAACATAGTTGGGAAAGTTTACACTTAACGATAAAACAGCAGCATTAACTAGCTTTACCCCAAAGGGGTTGCTATGGCTCGTGGCAGATTGTTTTTTTTTTAATTCTCGAACATACATGCTTCTTATGCACTTAAGGCTGAAACCCTTTTGAACACCCGTTTAAGTTACACATATTAGAGGCATGTGAATGTAGATACGGATCGTAATTGTTCTACCATGGGTAACCAGATATTCTTCCTTCCCACACCCCATCACCATCACTTCTCTTCAATTACCTGCCCAATTTCGATCTTCACCATATTAGTTTCTTCCTCCACATATCAATCTCTCCCATTTCTTCCATTCAACCTCCCCCTGCCTTTGTTGCCACTACTCCCCTCAAATTCTACTGAACATTGCCGTCACACCAGATGCGCTGAGCACAACTTGCAAACTAAACATCATGAGACACACTGTTGCAAAGATACTGCTGAAAAGGTTTTGTGCATCATTTCTAGTTATGGAACTTGATCGGTCAGTAGAGCCATCAAATAAAACAATCGTGGTAATCAGTAGAGCGCATACCTCCACAAAGTAGAACAGTTTACCTTTTGTATCCCACTGATAGGCTGGATCTGCAACTGGATCTGAACCAAAATTGAATGGGCTTGTTCTTGTCACATACCCAACTCATCCTCCAAGTTGTCATAATCCCACCACATATTTGAGATATCGTGCTACATATCGTTTTTGGCACCATCTCTTAATTACGAATACGCACTTAAGAAAAAATAAAGAAATAAATTTTAAAACCTCGTATCCAGATCTTCACCAAAATTGAATTAATTCACCCTTGTCAAACACCCAAGCTGTCCACAACTCTGAGATATTGTGTTACATATAAATTTATTCCCATCTCACAACAGTGAAGCATCACTGAAAATTCTAGTATCTGGATCCGGATCTTCACAAACATCGTCAATTTGTCAAACACACCCAACCTGTCCACCAAATTTTGGCCAAATCCATCCATAACTTTTTGCTTTATCCTGCCCACAAACATAAAGACAGACAGACATGAAAACAAAACCTTCATCCACCTTTGGTGACAGAGGTAATGACTAAATTTATATATATTCTGGCTTTCAAAAGATATGAAGGTTGCACAGTCGTCGGTCATCTATCTATAATGCCAGTAATCTCTGTGTGTCTGTCTGTGACCGCTGTTTCTCGACAACCACGGGTCCGATATACTTGAAACTTGCCAGGTATATTGCTGGGGACCCGAGGATGTGCCTTTTCAAGGTTTCATATTAATCGGACAAGTAGTTAGCGAGCTATGTCCAAAAAACGATTCAACCAATCAGAGAGCAGCGAGCTATCACGTGTGCCGAACGTGGCGAACAGACTCTGCCTCGGACGGCACATTTGAGAGCGTATTCATTTATTTCACGTTGGCAAACTATGTTGGCGTTAAACTATGTTTTAAAACTAATTAAAACTAATTTGCGATTCTTTCGCTTTCCTGCGCGTTTGTGCACGCTATGGCGATTTCTTTACCAAACTCCGCAAGCCGTTCGCTTTGGACCAAACCATTTCATGTAAATAGAGGGGGGGGATTGTCACCGTACTCGCAAGCCGTTCGCTTTGGACCAAACCATTTCATGTAAATAGAGGGGGGGGGATTGTCACCGTACTCGCAAGCCGTTCGCTTTGGACCAAACCATTTCATGTAAATAGAGGGGGGGGATATAATTTTAGATATATATATAGTACGGGCATGCCCTAGTTCAATAAATTTCAGTTGCAATGTACTATTTGCACAAAAACGTTGCAGAAATTGTGACGTACCTTTTGTATGAAAAAACAGGAAAGCTTCTGAACATGGCAAATGACAACATCAAACCACTGATACAAACACAGTGGGATCGGTGGAAGGATGCACTGAAAGGCTGCAGTAACGGATGGACGTGGAACAGACAGTGGTGTCTTAAACCTTCGTAAATAATGGATACAAAAAAAAAGAGACAAACCTTAAAATACAGCAGAAGGAAGGTAAGAGCACATCTGATGCAAAATGTTGAAAGTAAAATTGGGGGGGTTGGGAGGGGTGGGGCAGGGAAAGAATTAAACATTGAGGAATACATACATACATGGATATCAACATACAGTTGTGGCCAAAAATATTGCCACCCTTGCACTTTTTTCAAATAATGCACCATTTCTTCCAGAAAATTGTTGAAATAAAAAAAATATTTTGATATTGGCACCTTTTAGAAGTTGTGAGAAATAATTAGATTTCAGGCAGGTGATTCTCCTTTACTTTTGAATTGAACTCACCTATGGTGACTTGCAGATGCCTACTATATAAAAATCACTCATTAAACTAGTTTGAATAGAGAACAGGAGTTATTCTACTGTTTCGTGTGATGGTGTGTACCTCAAGGCGCATGGAGAAAAGAAAGAAAACCAGAGAATTGTCTGAGGAGGTCAGACACAAGATTGTAGTCAAGCATGGACAATCTCAAGGCTACAAGTCCATCTTCAGAGACCTTGATGTTCCTGTTTCCACCGTACGCAATGTTATCAGGAAGTTTAACGCCCATGGCACTGCAGCCAACCTCCCTGGACATGGCCGCAAGAGAAAACTTGGTCGAAGATTGCAGCGAAGGATTGATCGAATGGTGGAGAAAGCACCTCGATCAACTGCCAAACAGATTCAAGCTCACCTTCAGACACAAGGTACAACAGTTTCAACTCGCACCATCCGTCGCCAACTCGATGAAAGGGGTTCTATGGTAGGAGACCCTGGAGGACCCCACTGCTGAGAAAGACCAACTGGAGTTTGCCAAAACACACCTGAACAAGCCAAAATCGAAGTGTCTCCTTTGATGGTCATGGGTCATGCAGCAGGACAATGACCCCAAACACACTTCAAAAAGCACCCAGGAATGGTTCAAGACAAAATGCCAGAATGTTCTGAAGTGGCCAGCAATGAGTCCAGATATAAATCGCATTGAACATCTGTGGGAAGATCTGAAGACAGCAGTTGGGAGAAGGCATCCTTCAAATCTGGGAGAACTGGAGCAGTTTACACAAGAAGAGTGGGCCAAACTGCCAGGAGAGGTGTAGTAAGCTCATTCATGGCTATAGGAAGTGCTTGACAGTAGTTATTTTGTCCAAAGGCTGTGTATGCTACCAAATATTAAGTTGAAGGTGTCAATAATTTTGTCAATGCCATTTCTTTTTATTTTCTGAATTAAAATGATATATCAAGTTCTGAATCAAAAACAAAAGTTCTGTAATATTAACAGTGAAACAAAGAATTGTGAAGAGCAAATACGTTTGTCAATTTCAATGTATTTTTGGAGAAAATTGTGAGTTACATCACACATCTCATTCCAAATTCATGGGCATTAATATTGAGTTGGTGGCTGCTTTTACAGCCCCGTTTTGTTGCTTTTACAGCCTCCACTCTTCAGGGAAGGCTTTCCACTAGATGTTAGAACATTGCTGTGGGGATTTGCTTCCATTCAGCCACAAGAGCATTAGTGAGGTCGGGCACTGATGTTGGGCGATGAGGCCTGGCTCGCAGTCGGCGTTCCAAATCATCCCAAAGGTTTTCGATGGGGTTGAGGTCAGGGCTCTGTGTAGGCCAGTCAAGTTCTTCCACACAGATCTCGACAAACCATTTCTGCATGGACCTCGCTTTGTGTACGGGGGCAGTCATGCTGAAACAGGAAAGGGCTTTCCCCAAACTGTTGACACAAAGTTGGAAGTACACAATCGTTTAGAATGTCATTATATGGTGGTTCAAATGCACAGATCTCACCAAATAAAAACTTGGTGGCAGTTGGTTAAGCCAGTCTCTGGAACAGTAACCTCATCTGCTACTTCAAATTTGAAAGATGTAGTGATAATTGACACTACTCATGCAAAGGCCCATGAGCTTAATTTTACCTTTGCAGAAAAGGCAAAGATTGACAATGTCTCTCTTCCTGTACCCAGGCGACCACAACATCTTAAAAACTCACTCCAGTATGTGAGCTTCTCTCTCGTACTATTTGCTGAGCAGCACACAAGATTGCACAAGCTCCAAGAGCAGCACAAGGCAAATTGACATCACCTCTCAAAATGACGAGCTCCCATCAATTTATTCCACCTCATCTATAATTTAAATTTTAGCTCTTTGGATATACAAAGAATGCCACAATTGAGATGAGCAAGTGGATATCTGCCAAACTAAGCTATTTCAAAGATGGGGATGCTACTTTTCTTCACAGCTGGGAACTAGTATGAAGCATAAATACACCACCTGCCAAAACTTGGTTGGTGTGAAAAAATGCATTGCACTGCTCCAACTTTCATATTTCTCAAAATACAGTACAAGGGTTGTATTTTCAGAGGAGAGAACCAAGGCTGTACATTGAGCAATGACAAAAGCTTAATCAGCTTCCAAAAGTCAAAGCAACAACATAACATCCTAACCTGCAGAGGTGAAGCAAAACCAGGGCATCTCTGATGGATAGAGGCAAGTTATCTTCAAGATTGAATGGAGGTCGTCGAAGATCCACAAGGAGTTCACCCTCATCTCCATGGCCACATTTCACAAGCTGCACAATGTTTCCCAGCACCATTTTCTTGAATAATGCACATGTTTCATCATTCCAATCTGACCACTGTTACAGAACATGCATGTGCAGACACACAAAGCAGTCAATACATCACAACTCACCTTATTATGTATAAAATTTAAAAAAAGTAAATAAATTGTGTTGTAAATAAGTAAATAACAAGTACATAAAGTTTTAATTAAAACAAAAGCCGCGTCGATGTTACACAATGCCTAGATGCAGCTGTGCCTATAACGTCGATGTTATAGGCACAGGACATTCCTATTGATTCGATTACTTGATGCTATTTTTGTGCAAAGTGAAAATATATCTCGGCAATTTCCCGTGTGTGGTGACGAATTTTTAATATATCTGGGCATTTTCCCGTCTTATTTCAGGCGGTGTATGACTGATCATGCCGCGATTTTAAAAAATATATATCTCGGCAATTTCCCGTGTGTGGCGACACGTGAACGAAGCTATGCTCCTCTCTCCACATTATTGTGACGACGTATACAACATGCATTTTAAGCCCATTTTCCCTGCTAGAGCGGGGGTTAGCCTTGCGGTCCCCATGACAATCTTCTCCATTTTGCCCTATTTTCTGCATCTCTCCTTGTTAACCCCCTTGCCCGCATTTCTTTTTCCACCATCTTTAGCCAAGTCTTTCTCGGTCTTCCCCGTCCTCTACTTCCTTCTACATTAACTTCCATCACTCTTCTCAACTAGTCACTTTCATCCTTCCTCAACACATGACCAAACCATCTCAACCTGTTCCTCTTCACAGCATCAATCACAGGCAATATTCCCATCATCTTTCGCAATTCATCATTTGTCTTCCTCTCTCTCAACGATACTCCGCACATCCATCGAACCATTCGCATTTCCACCCTTTCCAGCCTTTGTTGCTGCTCTACATTCATTACCCATGTCTCGCTCCCATAAATAATAACACTTCTCACACATGCAGCATACACCTTTCCCTTCAGCTTCAGCGACACTCTCCTCCTCATCAGCACGCCACTCAGTTCCCGAAACTTCTTCCATGCACATCTCACTCGAGCAACCGTTGCCGAGTCTGATCCACCTTCTCTATTCAGCATGTCTCCGAGGTAGCAAAATGTTTTCACACCTTCCAGCTTCACGCTGTCTCCAAGATCCAACTCAACATTTCCTCCATCTGCAGCTCCCTCTGTGCACACCTTACATTTGAATGTAGCTGCCACACTGGTAAATGACCCTCTCAGACCACACATTTTTGATGAACCCACTCAGCGCACATTGTACATTGAATGGAGTTCACTCTGACACCCTTCCTGCACACAGCACACGGCCACTTCCCAGTTCTTTCCACCTCACCACATGCTTTACCACTTGCCATCACCTTCGTCTTTCCGATATTCACCTTCAGACCTTTTGTCTCCATACATTCCTTCCACTTGTTCATCTTTTCCTTCAGTCCATCCATACTTTCCGCAATCAACACCAGATCATCTGCATACAACAACTCCCACAGTAAACCCTCCTTTACGTTCTGAGCCAGCACCTCCATCACAGCTACAAATAGTAGTGGACTTAGTACCGACCCCTGATGCACTCCCACCTTCACCTCAAACTCACCACTGTTCCCGTCCTTCGTCCTTACAGCTGTGCGCGCTCTTTTGTACATTGCCATCACTACTCTGATCAACCATTCCTCCACTCCTAACTTCCTCAATGCCCATGTCAATACTTTGTGTGGAACCCTATCTAATGCTTTCTCCAGATCAACAAACCCAAGAAACAACTTCTTCCTCTTCTCCATGTACGTCTCCTGCAACTGCCTCACAATGAAAAGCGCATCTGTCGTTCCTCTTCCTGGCATAAATCCAAACTGCATTTCGTCGATCTTCACTCTCTTCCTTATCCTCCTCTCCAACACCCTTTCCAATACCTTCATTCCATGCTCCAATAACTTTATCGCTCGGTACGAGCCACACTCCAGAGGGTCACCTTTCCCCTTGTATAGAGGGACGACGGTACTCAGTTCCCAATCCACTAGAATGCGGCCTTCTTTCACCACCAGATTACAGATCTGTCATTCTGTTCACACCCCAACTTCCTGCTGCCTTCAACATATCTCCCACAACTCCCGTCGGCCCTCCCGCTTTTCCACTCTTCATTGCTTTTATCGCTTCCTCAACTTCCTTCTCAGTTATCTTCTCTGCCGGTCCTAAAACTGGGTTACTCTCTATGTTGCCATCCCATTCATTCTCTGTATTCAACAGCATTTCCATATATCTTTTCCATCTTCCTTTAATTCCATCTGGGTCGACAATGATTTGTCCCACTTCATCCTTCAAGCAACTCACCCCCATCACATCACACCTCTCTTTCGCTATGTGCTTGGCAATCCTGAATACTGCTTTCTGACCCTCTTCCGAATCCAAGCATTCTCCGAACATTTTCCTACATGCCTCCTGCACCTTTGCTACCTCTTTCTTTGCAGCCTTCTTGGCTGCCTTATAACTTTCATGCTCTGCTGTTTCTGCTCCCGTACCCTTCGCCTTCTGCCACTCCTTGAACTTCTTCCTCTTCTCGTCAATCCTCTTTCCAACTTCATCATCCCACCACCATGTTTCCGAGTGCCTCGGTGGTCCTTTTGTCCATCCACATACCTCACCAACGGCTCCCAACAGACTAGCTTTCATTGACAATTGACATCCAACCACTTTCAAGCTCAACCACATCATCCTCTACCCTACTCAGCCTCTCTTTTAATGCCTCCCTTACTGTCACCTCTTTCAACCTCCACACCTTCATTCTCGGTTGGTACTTCACCCGCCGAGCTCTCCTCGCACCTTTCACCCTTATGTCGCAGACAACCAAGTGGTGCTGTGAAACAGCCTCCTCCCCCGGGATCACCTTTGTGTCCCGGAGGTGCCCCCTATCTCGCCTACGCACCATCAGGTAGTCAACGGTTGTCGTCGACCCACCTGACGTGTATGTAACAAGCTTATTATCCTCTTTCTGGAACTGAGTATTACAAATCAACAAATCAGCTCCATCAGCAAACTCCAAAATCCTTTCACCTTCTCCATTTCTCACACCATATCCGTAACCCCCATGAACTCCCTCAAAACCATCCATACTCCTTCCCACATGTCCATTCAGGTCTCCTCCCACCACAACAACTTCCTCATCTTTCACGTTTTCCATCAGCTTCTCTATCGCACACCAGAACTTGTCCTTCTCTTCATCGCTTCGACCAACCTGCGGAGCATATCCCGAGATGACTTTCACCAAGAGCTTTCCAATCATCATTTTCACCATCATCAACCTATCACTCACTCTAGTCACACTCACCACACTGTCTACAAACTCCTCAGAAAACAGAACACCAACACCATTCACGCCCTCCGGGCACCCTTGCCACACAAACTTGTATTTCTGTCCCTGCCTACCCTTTCACCATTCTCACACCACTTCCCTTCCATCTCGTCTCTTGCACACAACATATGTCCACTCTTCTTCTGACCAATACTTCCACCACTTCTCCTGATCTCCCTGTCATTGTCCCTACATTCCATGTCCCAAACCTCAAAAAACCAATATCCACTTCGGGCTGCACCCTGCCCATATGTACTTGTAATTGTCATGGTTCTCTTTTTGAGGCAATGTTTTTATGGCCGGATGCCCTTCCTGACGCCAACCCTCTTAGTCGTCTCTTACGACACGCAGGGATACGGTGTACCTATTCTGACCAGGGTACACACTGGGAAACGTTTAAAACATGGAAATTCTGGGGGGGGGGGGGGGGGGGGGTCAGCATCACGGCTGCGGTTTAAACATATTCCAACAATATCCAATATCCAAACAGAACCATGAAAACCATGAAAACCAATCCGGGAAAAGTCTCCAAGCGAGAACGTGGATTTGAGAAAGGAGCAGAGGCGGAAGAAAACGAGATACAGGGGGCGGGGCACAAGCCGAGACGAGGAGGAGAGCGAACAATCACGTGTCCGGGAGGAGAGAAAGAATCAATATAGAATTCTTTGTCTAGGGAGGTGAGGTGAGGGGGAGAAAACAAAATAAAAGAAACAAGCAATACAGCGAAGGAAATAACCCAAACCGAAAAAACACCGACGGGGGGAGGGAAGCCCCAAGTCACCAGGCCGCGCACGAGGTACGACCCAGAAAACAATAAATTACACACAAGTTTGCACGAACCACAAACCAACACCGACCAGAAACACACAATAACACGTACACAGCAAAATAACCAGTGGAAATTTGACAAAGACAAGAACGGGAAAACACTCAAACGTCGATGCCGTGGAGAACTCGGAGCACCAAGAAACCGGAAACGGACTGATGGATCGATCTCCAAGGAGGGATGGATAATCTCCAAGGAGGCATGGATCTCCAAGGAGGGATGGATAATCTCCAAGGAGGGATGGATCTCCAAGGAGGAATGGATAATCTCCAAGGAGGGATGGATCTCCAAGGAGGGATGGATAATCTCCAAGGAGGGATGGATCTCGTATAAATTGATGGATCTCGTATAAAATAACGACGTATAAATTAAATATTTCATCGTGACGATTGTCATCAAATGGACGAATTTTTTATATATCTCGGCATTTTCCCGTCTGTTATTTCAGGCGGTGTATGACTGACCATGCCGTGATTGTAAAAAAAATATATCTCGGCAATTTCGCGTGTGTAGCAACACGTGAACGAAGCTATGCTCCCTCTCTCCACATTATTGTGACGACGTATAAATTAAATATTTCATCGTGACGATTGTCATCAAATAGACGAATTTTTAATATATCTCGGCATTTTCCCATCTGTTATTTCGGGCGGTGTATGACTGACCATGCCGTGATTGTAAAAAAATATATCTCAATGGACTTGAAGTTACAGGCCTTTGAGAATTCATTTCGTTCTATAAAGGACAACTTTCATCGGATTTTCTTCCCGTTTTTTTTCAACCGAGTCTAAAACTATGTTAGCGACTGTGAAAAATGAAATGATATATCAAATTTGATTTGAAATAAAACTGTGAGAGAGGAAGACACCACGGGCCTACAAAACAGGCCTCAAAGCTATGCGAGTTAATAAAATGGTGGATATTTGTTTTTGAAGCCCCTCCCAGACCAGGTGTAGCCCCTCCCCTGGACCGACGTTTCACAGACAGACAGAATCACCAACGGAGAATATTACATCGATTATTCTTTACTGCACACCCGTTCCCTTCAGGAGCAGCAGGAAGGGTCATTCACTCTCCGGGGTATATAGATTACTGTAGGTCTCAGGTCGGGCCTCAAAAAACATCAGGGTTTTTTTTTTTTCCTCAAAAAAAAGGGCCTCAAAACACATCAGGGGTGCATTCATTTACCAAGTTTCTTGTAGCATACTCTCCACGTGGCTAAAACCCTCATGAAAGCATGATCCATTCAAAAGGAGCGATAAGGAACGGCTGGCTTGACAAGCACGAGCTGGCTGCTTGGTAAATGAACACCCCCTCAGGTTTCTCCGTCTCAGTTTTAACCCTTGTGGGATATATAGATTGCAGTAGATCTTCGCTCAGTTCCATAAGTAAAATTTGCCTCACGAATGGCATTCCTCCAAATGTCTTTTAGTTTCGTGTTAAACAGCATTAGTGACCATTTTAAAAGGGAATCATATATGCGTTTGTTGTTTAGTTTTTTTTACTTCTGGCAGGGGCGTGAGGAACAAAGAAATATCTGTCGCGGCTCTCGTATGTAATTACACAGCTCTCATAAAACACCACTCTAAGCTATTAATAAACGTTGACACGGCATTTGTTCAAGGAGGAAACACCCCTTGGGGAGGTGGGATATTATTAGTATCAATTTTGTTTTGTATTAACATTAATGTTGTTGAGGTTTTGATAATTGTACATATAACGTCATTAAAGGTTAAAGGTTTTCCCCCATAGTTAGTCCACAAGCAACACGTAGGCCCATTAGAATTAGTTATGTCATAGTATGTTGGGCTACTGTTGCTAACTGGTGTTAGCAACATCCCATAGTGCTAACCCTGGTGTTGGGCTAGCGGCTAGGGTGTCAGCTTAGGATCCTAGGATCCTGGGTTCGAAACCCGGTCGATCGCTGAATTAACGCCAGGGGGGTTGACTCAGCCTGTCATCCTTCCGAGGTCGGCTAATTGAGTACCAGTTCACTGGTAATTCCCTGCTTGTCGTTAAAGGCGGCAAAAAGGGTTGGCGTCAGGAAGGGCATCCGGCCGTAAAACATTGCTTCAAAAAGGGGACCGAAAAACAACAACTACCACGGTTCCCGAAAAAGGCCAACCCCCGCTTGCGGGGAAAAATGGCCTCCAACGGTGGTATAGTATGTGTAAGAGTAGGCCACTTTCACTAATAAACATCTGCGTTGTGTAAATAAATAATAAGCTTAGGTCCTTTTATTTTGCGGCCGCCCTTCATTTCCATCTATGGGCAAACTCAATCCCACGCCCCATTCGGCTAATCCACCTCGTTTGTTACGCTTTGGCCGCCAGCAGCGTTCGCTGCCTTTTGCTCGATCAAACTATTCGGGTGGCCACGAGGTAGGCCTGAAAAGAGGGAGGAGCGCGAGGTCGGGGTGTGGCCGCGTCAAGCAGCACGTCAAAGGCGGTGACGGTAAGGGCAACAGCCAACCAGGGCTGAGAGGGCATGGCTTGAGAGGGCGTGGTAAGGGCGCATCTAGCAAGTGCTGGAAGGTTCGCTGAGCAAGGCTATATAAGCCTTTGCACAAAGCCCTTGAACAGGACTGTCCAGGGCTGAAAGGAATTGCGCATTATAGAGGACTGATTGGAGAGGACTTGCCAGCGAGGACTTGAGGAGGACGGGAGCCAAGAACGAACCAAGCGAGCCAAGCGAGAAGCCATTGAGAGAACTGATCCGGAGCACTCGCGTGAGAACAGCACTGAGAGGACCGGCGTGCGCATGACAGTTTCAAGGCATTAAGTGAGAAACGCATTGAGAAGCGCGTATCGAACTGTCCACTTATTACGTACGCGGACGAGCCGCGAGTGTAACCGCCAAAGCCAGCCTACCGTTGCCCTGTATTAATCCCGTGCGCGCCAAACGACACGCGGAGAGCTCCTGCCGTCTGGTTCATCTGCTTCGCGGTGCGAGTTGGGGGACCGGGGAGCGGGCTGCCTGGACGCCATCCCTGGACCATCGACCTGTTCGACTGCAACCCCATGTGTGTGTCTGAGTGTGACGGGCCCGTTTGTCTTGGGATAAGTTGACTGTGATTAAGGCTGTACTGTGTTTTCTTCTTCTTTTTGTACAAAGTGTAAATAAATTGTGTTATTCCTTTTCTTCCCAAATTCGACCGTTTCAGTCATTTCCTTCATTGGGTAAGCGTGGCACGATTACGAACCGCTTGGATCGGGTTTAGTCCTTGATAACGGCTCGGGTCACGGGTCGCTACCGCTCGGCGTTTCCACTAACACCCGTGATTCGGGCGGGGCTTATTTCCTCGTTTCCGGTCAGCGTTAGTACTTAGGTAATAGCGAATTCATAGTCCTAACACCCTATCTAACGCTGTCCAGGAAGGACGTCATAGGTCTCGGGTCCCGTCGGCTAGTAAAAGACAAGGGGACTAATCCCCCCATTGGTAAGGGGAAAGGCCGGCGCTGAGATCCGCAACAATATTATGCTTTTGTTTTCAGAAGCAGCATTGGAAAAAACGCCACGATAAAACAATCATAACACGGATATACACCTCAACACGCAACCCCAATGGTGGGGAAAACCCCCTTTGGGAGAGGGGCAAATAAATGCACGACAACCTTCATCATGTAACCCTTAGTCCTCCTGTCAAGTTTGGTTGAGATTGGATATGTAACGACCAAAGGTATCGCAGTCAAAAATCGTCAGACAGACAGACAGACACCAAATTGCGTATTTCAGTATGATAATGATGATAGATGTAGATGATAAAGTACCAAACACTACAATTCCAAAATGTTAT
This sequence comes from Myxine glutinosa, assembly GCF_964187855.1. Classification (NCBI taxonomy): domain Eukaryota; kingdom Metazoa; phylum Chordata; class Myxini; order Myxiniformes; family Myxinidae; genus Myxine; species Myxine glutinosa. Next base: position 24,205,526 of record NC_136263.1, on the reverse strand, counting down.
TTCAGGTTTATGTCAGAGTAAAGGATGCAAAATGTCATTCGATTATAGTTACATTCCAAGTCCTGCACATCTGACAAAATTAAAGCTATTCAAGCTGTATAGATGAAAACAGGAATGCCAAAACAATGGCGTTTACCACATGAGAAGGAACAACATCTTTGAGGGCACAACGGATTGCACCAGGAGGCAACTGATAGAACTTTGAGGCCAAGTCTTCAGGTATTCTGCAAATTCTGTTCTTGTGAAAGTCTGCCGCAGTATAGTTCTCATCTGGAGACCCTCTTTAAAAACAAACATGGTGGGTGGGTAAGCAGTCAGTCATCTTTTATTGTTAAAGTACTGCATCAACACAAAATGTTTTGTTTTAACAACAGATCTTTCAATTGAAATCACAAAAATTGAAACATTGCTTAAATTCAGCAATACTTTCTTGATGCCAAGCAAATTGTGCCAAACATCCACGCATAGTAATACAATTGCTGGCGAGTAGGTCACTGCTCCCTCACTGTCCTGGGATAGTGAGCAGAAATAAGAGTTCATGTGGTTGGCAACAAAATAAAAACATTCAGGACCGATTTTATCGTTTCATTTTTTTAAATGGTGAGAAATATTATTTGTTGAGATGAAAGATGTTAATTTGCAAATTTTCTGTATGAAGTTTATATTTCCAGAGGGTATGCTTTCATCATCCTCATGCCAAGTATGGAGAAAAGAGCATGGAGAAAAGAAAGAAAACCAGAGAATTGTCTGAGGAGGTCAGACACAAGATTGTAGTCAAGCATGGACAATCTCAAGGCTACAAGTCCATCTCCAGAGACCTTGATGTTCCTGTGTCCACCGTATGCAATGTTATCAGGAAGTTTACGGGCCATGGCATTGCAGACAACCTCCCTGGACGTGGCTGCAAGAAAAAACTTAATCGAATATTACAGTGAAGGATTGTTTGAATGGTGGAGAAAGCACCTCGATTAACTGCCAAACAGATTCAAGCTGTCCTTGACACAAGGTACGACAGTTTCAACTCGCACCATCCATCGCCAACTAAATGAAAGGGGGTTCTTTGGTAGGAGACCCATGAGAACCCCACTGCTGAGAGAGAGAGAGAGACAAAAGAAAGCCCGACTGGAGTTTACCAAAACACATCTGAACAAGCAAAAATCATTCTGTGGACAGACGAGACCAAATTAGAGCTTTTTGGTAAAGCACATAATCTCCATGTTTACAGGAAAAAAATGAGGCCTTCAAAGAAAAGAACACCTTCCCTACAGTCAAACATGGAGGTGGTTCAGTGATGTTTTGATGTTGCTGTGCTGCCTCTGGCACTGGGTGTCTTAAATGTGTGCATGGCATGAAATCAGGAGATAAGCAAGGTATTTTGGAGCGCAATGTTCAACCCAGTGTCAGAAAGCTGGGTCTCCGTCGAAGGTCATGGGTCGTGCAGCAGGACAATGACCCCAAACACACTTCAAAAAGCACCCAGGAATGGTTCGAGACAAAACGCTTGACTGTTCTGAAGTGGCCAGCAATAAGTCCAGATCTAAATCCCATTGAACACCTGTGGGGAGATCTGAAAACAGTAGTTGGGAGAAGGCATCCTTCAAATCTGGGAGAACTGGAGCAGTTTGAACAAGTAGAGTGGACTAAACTGTAGAGAGGTGTAGGAAGCGCTTGACTGCAGTTATTTAGTCCAAAGGCTGTGCTACCAAATATTAAGTCGAGGGTGTCAATAATTTTGTCAATGCCATTTCCTTTTATTTTCCGATTTAAAAGGATATATTAAGTTCTGAATCAAAAACAAGGGTTCTGTAATATTAACAGTGAAATAAAGAATTGTGGAGACCAAATACTTTTGTCAATTTCAACTTATTTTTAGAAAATAATTGTGAGTTATTTCAAAAAAGTGCAAGGGTGCCAATATTTTTCGCCACGACTATACATACATACATATATACATATATACATATATATATATACATATATACATATATATATATACATATATACATATATATATATACATATATACATATATACATATATACATATATACATATATATATATATACATATTGTTACGTGGTCCTCCCGGTAACTACCTGGTCTTGGTGACCCCCGGACCGTGGGAGGGACCCCGCCAGAAAGATATATGGTTTATACGCTTTCGTAACGCAATCAATATGAATTCCGGTCAAGAAGAAACCCCACACCAAGGATCCGGAATAATCAATAATATATTCACTGAGCCATCAACAACCATCAACAATGCACCATCAATATTACAACCATGTGAACTCATCTACACAAACTCTAAGATGGCCATCTTAATCTTATACATTCCTCACGTGAGCCCCACTCCTGACTCCCTCCGTGGTCAATGTCTCTCCTCTCCGCACACGGGCGGTTGAACGAGCCCCGGACGGACGTGCTCTAAACGTGCCGTCTCGGACTGGGGCCGCGGCTGCAGCGCACCTCCTTGCCAAGCCACGGGGCAAACCCAGCGCGGCGTCCAACGTGCGCGAGGCCCCAAGTGCGGACCCGTACGCGTCTTTGTAGACGGGGCAAACTGTCCCGGACGCTTGGTTTCGTGCACGAACTCACAGTGACTGGACGTGTCCAAAGGTATTTACCGCCCAGGTAACTCCTCTCGCCAGACGTTTCGCAACGGCGCGTTTTCCGCGCAGCGTAAGGTCGATTCCACCTTCTCGTCGTCGCGGGGCGAGGAAGAAGAAGCCTTTCTTTCCCTCGTGTCTTTTTCCTCCGTTTTCCGTCACTTCCGCTTCCGGCCACTTCCGTTTCCTGCCACTCTTTCAGAAGGGCTCCTGACCCTCCAACCACAACAACTACACAACAACTTAATATACTACACACGGAAGCAAAGACCTGCATGGTAATTTACATACATTCCTCTAAATATGTAACACTCCCCCCCTTCAAGAAAGAAAGTTTGAACCCAGCGAAAACTTTCTTTGCCGGCCAATTTGGAGAAACAAACCAGATAACTCAACCCCCCCACATTATCAGTTCCCCCCGGGCACAGTTATCACTTAAAAATAAAGCCAGTTAAGCCACTCGATAGCACTTTTCCGGGAGGCCAAGCCGAGTATTCACTACATGGATGCCTTTAGGAACGCGGAGTTCACGGTTAGTCCGTGCAGGAAAGTTCTCTACATGGGCGCCTTGAGGAACGTGGAGTTCACGGTTAGTCCGTGCAGGAAAGTTCTCTACATGGGCGCCTTTAGGAACGGCGTTCACGGTTAATTCGTGTAGGAATCTTGGCTCGGCGGCTCCGCCGCCTTCAGTGCTTCAACTTCTCAGAACGTCCCTAATAATTAGGGTGGGACCACTGGTCCCTGTAGTCCCCTGAATACCGGTCTTCTTCTCGGCCACTACTTTGCCAATTCTTCCTTCGGGAGCGGCCGTAACTCAGGGAGCCTCCATAATAATATTGACTGCGGCCACCACCAAAACTACCGCCCAGTTGTCCTCTCCTGTTGACCTCTCGACGCCTACGAAATGCCTTCCCTACTGTTATGGTCCGACCCTCCAAATCCTTGCCATTCCAATTCTTCTCTGCCTCTCTGGCGTCTTTTGTGCTGGCAAACGTGACAAAGCCGAACCCTCTTGACTGTTGCGTTTCCCAGTCTCTTACCAACCGCACTTCCACCAGCGGCCCATATCTGTTGAAGACAGAGGTCAGAACTTCTTCCTCTGTTTTGAAGTTCAGTCCCCCTACAAATAACTTGGCACTTTTGTCACCATCCCGAGCTGGTGTGGTGTTATTTTCCCTGCTGGGCTCTTTCTCAACCCTCAGGTTACCATAAACTTGACCCCCGGCCAAATCATTCCCGAGAACCACAGATACACCCTCTACAGGCAACGTGGCTTGTAAACCGACGGTGACCGGTCCTGACACCAAATCGGACTCCAACTGGATGACCTGAAGGGGAGCACTAACACCGCCCCCGATCCCCTGTAAACGAACACTATCCCCCGTTGCCGTCTCCTCGGACCATGGCAAAATGCCTTCAAGCATTAAAGATTGATGGGCCCCTGTGTCTCTCAATATCCTAACCGGTCTCCGGTTAGTCGAGGCTCCATCCAGTGACACAAACCCCTCGGAAACAAATGGTTGGTAACCCTCTTGATGGCGATTTCTTACGCTAGCCATCGCATTCGGAGTTGTAATAGTCGGACTCCGCTCTGGGTTGTCCCTTTTCATGAGGTAACAACTGGACATCAAGTGTCCAGGTTTTTTGCAAAACGCGCAAGTAGGCCCGGAGGAAAAACTCGGGGTCTGCCTCGGGCCCCCCGAACTATAAGTTTGTCTTGGGCCCGCATCCCTCTGATTTCGAACCGGTGGGGTATCATAGTTGTCCCCATAATCATCTCGAGGCCGCCGCCATGTATGGTCGTTCTCCGCACCTGCTGTTCCCCACCTCCCCTGCGGAGATCTAGGCGAGGAGTTAGGTTCGTGGACCCCTATTCGGTGGGTTAAGGCATAATCATCTGCCATGGTGGCTGCGTCCCACAACTTTGGTACCTTCTTTTCCTGCAGGTACACTTTGATGTCCTCGTGGACACACTGCTGGAATTCCTCCACCAGGATCAAGTCCCGCAATGTCTCGAAGTCTTTCCCGACTCCTTTTGACTCACACCACCGATCAAACATGTTTTCTTTCACTCTGGCAAACTCCACATGGGTCTCACTCTCCCTCTTCCTGGCATTCCTGAATTTTTGCCTGTAAGCTTCCGGAACCAACTCATAGGCCTTGAGGATGTGCTTCTTCAGTACCTCATAATCTGCACATTGGTCCATTGGTAGCGCCGAATAAATTTCCTGAGCTTTCCCCACCAGCACACTTTGTACGAGTATGGTCCAGGCCTCCTCCGGCCAGTTTAATTGTCGAGCCACTTTCTCAAAGTGTGGGAAGAATTTCGCGACTTCCTTTTCACTGAACGGTGGAACCAGCCTCACATGTCTGCCCACATCCCAGGTTTTCTGGTGAGGTGTCGACCCCGTCAGCAAGGGTGGTGCCTCTCCCCGTTCTCTCATTAACTCCAGCTCCTTGACTTTGATTTCTTGCTGAAGCTGCATGTCACGTTCCTTTAATTCCCTTTCCGCTTTTCTCTCCTCTGCTTCGAGGTCCCTTGCAGCTCTCCTTTCCTCTGCTTGTTCCTTTTCTCTTCTTTCCTGGAGTTCTCTTTCCACTCTCCTTTCCTCTGCTTGTTTCTCTTCTCTCCTCTCCTCTGCTTTCCTTTCTTCTTCTGCTCTTTCCTTTTCTGCTTTCCTTTCTTCTTCTGCTCTTTCCTTTTCTGCTTTCCTTTCTTCTTCTGCTAACCTTTCCTGGAGTTCTCGTTCCACTCTCCTTTCCTCTGCTTGTTTCTCTTCTCTCCTCTCTTCTGCTTTCCTTTCTTCTTCTTTTAACCTTTCCTGGAGTTCTCGTTCCACTCTCCTTTCCTCTGCTTGCTTCTCTTCTCTTCTCTCTTCTGCTTTCCTTTCTTCTTCTTTGATCCGTTCCTGGCTCCGTAATTGCAACTCCAGTTTCCGGAGCTCCACGTCTTCTGGTTCTTCGGGTAGCCACTCCCAGGCTAACTCGTCCCATGTTCCTAATCCCACCATAGATTGTATCACCGTGGCCTGCAACTCTGCCTTCCTCAAATTAGTTCGGACCTCCAAGTTAAAATGTTTGGCCAATTTCAAGAGATCCGACTTTAGCAACGCTCGGAACTGTGCCTCACTCGGGGTTACCCCAAAGTTCTGTGCCACAAACGCCATGGTGCCTATCGTTAACACCTGTTAACCTTCACCCCAAGACTTTCCCCAATTTCTCAAAAAAAAATATTACCAATTAATAATTAATTAATAAATTTTAATTACCAAAAATATTATTATTTTATTATTTTATACACTTTTAGATCCCGGACGAGCCCCCAATTCTGTTACGTGGTCCTCCCGGTAACTACCTGGTCTTGGTGACCCCCGGACCGTGGGAGGGACCCCGCCAGAAAGATATATGGTTTATACGCTTTCGTAACGCAATCAATATGAATTCCGGTCAAGAAGAAACCCCACACCAAGGATCCGGAATAATCAATAATATATTCACTGAGCCATCAACAACCATCAACAATGCACCATCAATATTACAACCATGTGAACTCATCTACACAAACTCTAAGATGGCCATCTTAATCTTATACATTCCTCACGTGAGCCCCACTCCTGACTCCCTCCGTGGTCAATGTCTCTCCTCTCCGCACACGGGCGGTTGAACGAGCCCCGGACGGACGTGCTCTAAACGTGCCGTCTCGGACTGGGGCCGCGGCTGCAGCGCACCTCCTTGCCAAGCCACGGGGCAAACCCAGCGCGGCGTCCAACGTGCGCGAGGCCCCAAGTGCGGACCCGTACGCGTCTTTGTAGACGGGGCAAACTGTCCCGGACGCTTGGTTTCGTGCACGAACTCACAGTGACTGGACGTGTCCAAAGGTATTTACCGCCCAGGTAACTCCTCTCGCCAGACGTTTCGCAACGGCGCGTTTTCCGCGCAGCGTAAGGTCGATTCCACCTTCTCGTCGTCGCGGGGCGAGGAAGAAGAAGCCTTTCTTTCCCTCGTGTCTTTTTCCTCCGTTTTCCGTCACTTCCGCTTCCGGCCACTTCCGTTTCCTGCCACTCTTTCAGAAGGGCTCCTGACCCTCCAACCACAACAACTACACAACAACTTAATATACTACACACGGAAGCAAAGACCTGCATGGTAATTTACATACATTCCTCTAAATATGTAACAATATATATATATACATATATACATATATACATATACATATATACATATACATATATACATATACATATATACATATATATATATATATATATATATATATATATATATATATATATATATATATATATATATATATATATATATAATGTGGTTTCCAAAAATGTTCCACCAGGGAAAAGGGAAAAGGTGAGAAAACGCTTCTTATCGTTGAAAAGTGATTTATCTATCTATAATTCCAGTAATCTCTGTGTGTTTGTTTGTACGTTTGTACGTTTGTTTGTCTGTGACCGCTGTTTCTCGACAACCACGGGTCCGATATACTTTAAACTTGCCAGGTATATTGCTGGGGACCCGAGGATGTGCCTTTTCAAGGTTTCATATTAATCGGACAATTACTTACCGAGCTATGTCCAAAAAACGATTCAACCAATCAGAGAGCAGCGAGCTATCGCGTGTGCCGAACGTGGCGAACACACTCTGCCTCGGATGGCACATTTGAGAGCGTATTCATTTATTTCCCGTCGGCAAACTATGTTGGCGCTATGTTGGCGTTAAACTATGTTTTAAAACTAATTAAAACCCCGGGGGGATTGTCACTGTACTCGCAAGCCGTTCGCCGTTCGCTTTGGCGTTGCGAATGAACCAAAACATTTCATGCACCAAACCATTTCATGTAAAGCGTTCGCCGTTCGCTTTGGCGTTGCGAATGGACCAAAACATTTCATGGACCAAACCATTTCATGTAAATAGAGGGGGGGATATAATTTTAGATATAGATATAGTACGGGCATGCCCTAGTTTACAAATAATGCCAGGAATAAGGAGGGACAAGACACAATATATGGCACAGATCTGGGGGTCGACAGACAGATGGGGGATGACTTCGTACAAAATAAACTAGAGGGCTGCGTAACTGGCGTGAGGTGCCTTAGTTTTTATAGGATTTGTTTTACCATTGTTTATCTCATTGTGTATAGTTTTAAATGAATTCATCTTCTCCAGTTAGTTATTTTGTGTTTCGGTAATAACCCCGTTTGATTTTGAAAGAGATAAGGTGCCTCGTGCTTCTCAGGTCCACGCAAGCATATACCACCATAAATTGAACAGAGCCTCGGAGGGAGTTATAAAGCCTGCTCGATCCATCCGTTCAGAGGCAGTGTTAACCGGCCTGTGAACATGACAGTATTTATACGAGGGGAAATCAAAATGTTTTTCTCCGAGACATTGGAAAGGAATGGTCCTGCAGAAGAGGCATGCACCAAATATTTTAGTCCTTTACCATTTGTAGTTTCCAACAAGTATCACACATCTTTCTCACCTGTGGATGAAATTCATAATGCTAATGGAAAAATAGGCCAGTGGGGGACTGACGGTTATTTCCCCACTATTTGAGAAAAAAATATTTCCCTTGAATTTGAGGTGAAACCACCCTTTCCCACCGCTTATAGGGCGGATCCTGATGGGAAGCACAACCCCATGAGACCTTAATGTTTTGATGTATCGTACCAAATTTGGTCCATATTGGTCAAGTAATTTGAGAGAAAAATATGTTTTAGTAAATATGAGGGATTAGGAGAGGAAACCCATGGCCCCGTTCCCAGGCGAGATACCGCACAACTTATGGTTAAGGCATGGCCAGTTTGGTCTGAATGTGTTTGTTGGTTTCTGTGAAGAGTTTTTAATGAAATACAAATATTTGGGGCAAAACCCCGCTTTTACCTCCATTATATGGGGCGTGTCCAGATGGGGATGAGAACCCCATGACAACTTGCTGTCCTGATGCATCATACAAAATTTGGTCTATCCGTTGGGTAGTTTGTGACGAGTTGTTTTATTCAAATGTTGACGTACGTACGTATGGCTGGACAACAGGACCCACTCAGGTTATTTCAAAGAAATAACCTAATCATGCATGCTTTTGCCTCAATTTCTTTTTTTAAGGAACTATTTCAACCTCTCATATATTTATATTGACTCTTTTGATCCAAGTATTAATTGAGGAACCAAGTGTAAGATTATTTATCTCTCATGATTGGATTTCAAGTGTAAATGCACATAAAAGTTAAATCCAACAACGTCCAATCGACAACACACACCTTAAGTGAAAGATCTCTTTGCGACCATGGTCAAGAAAAAAACATTTAAGTTGAAGAACAGAGTCCAGTGGTACTGCCTCTTGGTACCCACTCCATTTATTCTCACAGTTTTCCAATTCTCGTTGTGACACAACTCCATGTTGTGCATATAGTGTGGACTCTGCCTCTTCATACTTTGTCAACTCATTGATTATTTCAAGATCCGGTTCTTCCTTCGTCTTGGCTTGCACAACACTGTGTTGTGTGTGTGCTTCTTTTGTTGTTTTATCAACACTATTCATCAATAGTGGGGAAACCAGATCACTCATGTCATCATTCTTTTCTCCGTTGGTCTCTTCTGCACTCATCTCTCCGATCATCCTCTCATCTTCTGGCTGCAGATAATTCAGGTCATACTTCAGATCTGTATTCACTTCTGAACACCCGATCATCTTCCCACATTCATCAGCACTTTCCACACAAAAGGTGCTGGCATCTTTTGCGATCTCCAATAAAGGGCTCGATGTTGTCTCTGGACAAGTAATGGGACATACGTAATCATGATCATCATTGTCCATCGACTTGTCCATGTCCTCATTCCTGGATGTCGAGCAGGAAGATTGCGTTTTATCTGTGAACAAAATGTTCAAAGTATGTGAAGAATTTTAATGAAACAATTAACAGCATTTGAGCAAATATAAACAATGAAAAAGTGAAAAGAAAAAAATCAAAACAGATCATGTGAAAAATGCAAAGGCTCATACGAACATTTCAACCACAAGATCAGTAACTATATTGAAGCAGATCATGAGACATTTAATTGGATTTTCAAATCAGTTAACTTCCAATCTGCAAGTGAATGTCTCCAAATGAGCTGGAGAAAAGAAATAAATGAATAGCAGTTACAACTTTAAAACTAATTATGATCATTTCGCAAAAAAATAAAATATTTCATTTTTTGGTTCGTTTCACTGCAACCATTGGGTCGGCTCGTTTAGCGTCTCCATCTGAACTGTTGTCTCGTTATTACAGTTTTAGGTTCGTATCTCATGTTTGTCCACGATGTTCATAATCTATTAATATCCTTTTAATTAGTGCAAAAATACAGATATCTACTCATGACTTAAGAATGTGATTAATGTACAAGTTATTCCAGGAGCCTTAAGTCGATGCTTAATAAATAGCACCGCAAAGCGGGCGTAACCCCTCAGCCCATGCATGGTGGAAACCAATTTCAAGATGGCTGCCGTGGTCATATTGAAAATAACAGCGTGGCCAAGAACCTTCCTCTACTCAACCCCAACACACACTGCAAAAATGGATTTAATCTGACAAGCCGTTCTGTTCGAAATTGACAGAAACCAATTTCAAAATGGCTACCGTGGCGGCCATATTGAAAATCACAGCGCGCCCATTTTCGAAAGGAACCTTCCTCCACCCAACCCCAACACACACTGCAAAAATGAATTTAATCGGCCAAGCCAATCTGCTCGAAATTGACGGAAACCAAAAGTTGACGGACGCCCGGATGGCTGCCGTGGCGGCCATATTGAAAATCGCAGCGCCCATTTTCGAAAGGAACCTTCCTCTGCTCAACCCCAACACACATTGCAAAAACGGATTTAATCGGACAAGCTGTTCTCTTTGAAATTGACGGAAACCAAAAGTTGACGGACGCCCGGACGACAATACCCTTTAGCCCAATTTGGGCTGAGGGGTGAAAAGCAGTCATCAATGGGTCTTGGCATGAAATAAACCTGGGATGTTCACTGCCATTTAAAGGAAGCAATTGCAGAAAGTTATCCTTTTGACAAGAAGTTAGCACGAAGTAAGCATATTGTTACTATCTATTAGGGGGTAGGATTACCTTAGAACCAGGTAGAGTGTATAGATTAGTGTGCTTCGACTGTCGCGAAGAAGAACCACCTTGATGTACTACAAGTAGGGATCCGGTAGACCGTGTGTTCGGATTAAGTGTATATTCGTCCCCATTACGATGAGTGGGGTATGTTAATTAGCTCAGGGATTATGGGTAATTTATCCCTTGTACGTCGTTGCCCCTGTAATTTATTTCCTATGTCCCTTTTGGTACCACACCACAGACACAAAGCCAAATCGCCCATTAAACATCTCACTATCAACAAGCATTCTGAGTATTGCGCTGCAATACATGTCCCCTACCGGCAGTCTGTCATCCGGAAAACTGTTGGGGAAATTACCAAGGGTTATTTACCCACAGGTTCTGAATCGTTCCCAATCGCTAATTACCTCAGGACGGGCTCATCTGTGATTCGCACTCGGGACTTCGATTTATACACCTTGCAGACAGGTCAGCAGAAGCACGAGAAAATAAGTTGTTGATAAAGAACCTTTCGAGTCGCTAAATATCAGTAATTTATTATATTTTCCGGTTCATGATCAATGATCGGTGTATATATAGGTTGCTCGGTTTGGCTCCGCCCCTCCTGAAAGCGCGCGCGGTGTCGCGCTTTTGACGTTCGCGAGATGAGGCTGAGGGCGCGCGGTGCGGCTTGAGGAGAACTCTAGAATAAACAAAGTGCCATAACTTTGTCAAAAATGATCGAAACGTCGTGAAGTTGGAACTTGATCTGTAACTTATCATGAGGAAACCATGTATCAAGTTTGAAATCATTAGCATTAAGAGATTAGAAAAAAAAGTCCGGAAAACAGTTCTTTGCGTGACGGACTTATGGACGGACAGACGGAGGGACGGCGTGCAAACCTATAGTCCCCTCCGGTGTACACCGGTAGGGGGCTAATAAAAACCTATCGGAAGTCATGCATCGAGCCCGACCGCTGACAACCCCAACTTGGGCGGCGCACAGAGCAGGCAGGTCCGTGGGGTCACGCCCCCAAGAGCAGTGATTGGTTAGAGGGAGTGCGAGGGCTTGGGGATTGGTGGAAGGATGACGTCAGCGAGAACGTTCTGGAGCAGGCGAGTTGGCACGGACAGGTAGGAGGAGGATGAAGATGATGTCAGAGCCTGGACAACAAAGAAACGTGCTGGCGGACATTTTCTCTAGTCTTCTTCTTGGCTTCTGGCTTGAGCAGATATTATGCCTCTCTCCTCTCCTTGGCTTCTCGCTCTAACCGACCTTTATCACTCTCGTGTGCCTTGTCCGACCAAAGACGAGAGTGAACGGTCGCAATTCCCTCTGGTGCATTCTCGCCCTGAACCTCGTACAAACTGTGGCATTGTGCTCTCGGGCTCAAGGAAGCGATCGGACCGGCCGTGTCCGGAGGTCTTGCTGGTGGTCGTGCAGAGGCACAACCACAGCCCGGGAACTGCGGTTTTCCGTGCGGAGGACGGGTGGACAAGCACGGTGTGGAAGAGCGGGCTGCACACCTGCTGTCCGCTTCACACGGGAGGCCTACGTCGCACCAACGGGGGCGGCCTAGTGAAACAAGGGCAGACTGAGGCCAACTCGTGCCAACGAACGAGTGCACTTTCCCGCCAAGAACAAAGCCGAGTCCAGACTGCGCGCCATGGAAAAGTCCTGACGAGACGCACCGGTCGAGTCGAGCTAAGTGCAATTAAATAACTTGGCACATTTATTTACAGTTATCCTTCCCTTTTGTCTGTGCTCCTGGGGCTGGGCCTGAGTTGTATGCATTTATATGTATAGGGGAAACCCCATTTTTATATGGTAGTATAGGTCCTAGGCTTCAAAAAAAAATTTGGTTCTCGCTCGAAATCCCTATAGATTTTGCCCAGCTTGCCCCAAAAGTTGCCCGTCGGGCGAGAAACCATACCGGTCATATCTTGGCCATTTCTTGAGCGATTTTGACAAACGTTTTTTTTTTAATAGAGGTTTTTTGGGGGTGGGGAACACGTTTAAAACAATAAAAATTCGATATGGTGTCTCTATCAAGTGATTCCAATGTCAATCGAAGGAATCGAACCATGTTTATAGGACTATAGGTACCTACTACCATCACTAGCTTTGATATATTCGTGATTGTCATTTGTCAATGTGTTTTAAGATATTTTTAAACCCTTTTTTATCTCTCTTTCCATTTCAGATTGGAACTGACTAACATCATGATGGAAGCGGTCAATCTTAGCGCTGCGATTGATGCTGCGGTTGAGTTTTATGAGGAGCTTTGTATTATTTGCCAAGAGTACACCCAAGACAAGCTGGTGTGTACACAACATGGGTGCGATCAGATTATATCCGCAAGTGAGACACGACAAGATGCGGTGCTCGCAAGGTTGAAGAAGTTGACGCCTGGTGCTCTATTCAATTATCATGTCACAAATGCGTGCTACAAGGGCTACACAAATAGCACCAAAATTGCCAAGCTTAAGGAGAAGCAGAAAGAAGCATTGAAGCAATCTGTGCCCTCTGCTTATGATGCATCAACCCAGTCACCAACACCTACTACAACTCGTTCACAGTCAAACAGCATGCGAACACCGGCTTGTGTGGCACCTGGTCGTGCCACTGTGTACTATCAGTATACATGCGTCATATGTGGCAACAAGTCAGTCAACTGTGACTTCACCAAATATAGAATCTGCGAGAGCAACCGAGCAAACATATTCCTAGATGCGACAGTCTACTTCCAGGATGATGTTTTCCGTCGAACTTGTGACCTTCAAGACGAACATGCTGTGTATGGGTCTGATATTTATTATCACAACCAGTGCATGTGCAAATATATTCAGCAGTATGAACGCTCCAGAACTTTTAGTGCCCCTGTACAACTCAATGCCAAGCAGCGGGTGTGGAATGAGATCGTTGACGAGATTGAGATGGGTCTGAGTGCTGGCAAGGGTTATGAACTTTCTACTATTCGAGACCAGATGAACAGCCACCTAGGAGGTAAAGGTAATGTCCAGAATAGGGATGTGAAGGTCCTCCTCTACAAGCAGTTCAACGACCTGATAGACTTTGCTTACTCAGATTCTGCAAGACAATGCCTCATGGTATTCTATGTGCTGGGTAATGAGGCAAATGTACTTGCTGGTATCCGATCAGTGAGTCCCATGCAATTAGTAGCAGCTCAATTCAGAGCATGCTTGCATGACTACGACTTCGACTTAGATGATCGCTTCTGTGATGCCCAAGATTTAAAGCAAGCCTGGTCAAAGATGAATATCCCAGAGCCCATCCTGCAGTTTTATGGCCACTTGTTTAAATTCAATCCAGCCACATACAGGGCCGCAGCTGACCAAGTAATAACAAGTGACATGCAGGAAGATGTCGATGATGTAGACCAGGAGGAGGAACAGGTGCCGCGCAAAGATGGTTCTCTTTCAGTCCAGCAACAACACAACAACATGCATTTTAAAGGCCATTTTCCCTGCTAGAGCGGGGGTTAGTCTTGCGGTCCCCATGACAATCTTCTCCATTTTGCCCTATTTTCTGCATCTCTCCTTGTTAACCCCCTTGCCCGCATTTCTTCTTCCACCATCTTCAGCCAAGTCTTTCTCGGTCTTCCCCGTCTTCTACTTCCTTCTACATTCATTTTCATCACTCTTCTCAACCATTCACTTTCATCCTTCCTCAACACATGACCAAACCATCTCAACCTGTTCCTCTTCACAGCATCAATCACAGGCTCCATTCCCATCATCTTTCGCAATTCATCATTTGTCTTCCTCTCTCTCAACGATACTCCACACATCCGTCGAACCATTCGCATTTCCACCCTTTCCAACCTTCGTTGCTGCTCTACGTTCATTACCCATGTCTCACTCCCATAAATCATAACACTTCTCACACATGCAGCATACACCTTTCCCTTCAGCTTCAACGACACTCCCCTCATCATCAGCACGCCGCTCAATTCCCGAAACTTCTTCCATGCACATCTCACTCGAGCAACCGTTGCCGAGTCTGATCCACCTTCTCCATTCAGCATGTCTCCGAGGTAGCAAAATGTTTTCACACCTTCCAGCTTCACGCCGTCTCCAAGATCCACCTCAACATTTTTCGATATTTCGATATATTTCCGATATTCACCTTCAGACCTTTTGTCTCCATACATTCCTTCCACATGTTCATCTTTTCCTTCAGTCCATCCATACTTTCCGCAATCAACACCAGATCGTCTGCATACAACAACTCCCACGGTAAACCCTCCTTTACGTTCTGAGCCAGCACCTCCATCACAGCTACAAATAGTAGTGGACTTAGTACCGACCCCTGATGCACTCCCACCTTCACCTCAAACTCACCACTGTTCCCGTCCTTCGTCCTTACAGCTGTGCGCGCTCTTTTGTACATTTCCATCACTACTCTGATCAACCATTCCTCCACTCCTAACTTCCTCAATGCCCATGTCAATACTTTGCGTGGAACCCGATCGAATGCTTCTCCAGATCAACAAACCCAAGAAACAACTTCAACTTCTTTCAGTCCAGCGATGTCAGAAAATACAGACCATGTTCCAGCACATGTTCCAGCACATGTTCTACATTCACCATTCTGGCAGAAAAAGAACACCAATGTCTGTATTGAATGCCGAGTTGCCCACAGTCTAGGACGTGGTGGCAAAATCTTTGTCACACCTCTGAATCGACAGGCGCTGGCCATGAGCTACACTGACCTTCGCCGGTACCAGCATGTCATGGCCGCGTTCACTGTCAACCAAAATGAAGCGGACGAAGTTGCCAGCCCATTTTGACCCAGGGAACTTCACATCAGCAGCAATGGACAGCTGGGACCACGAAGGTGCAAATTCATCTGAACATGATACGGTGTGTGTCCTCTACCAGCATAAGCCTAAGGCCGTCTTATCCAAACCCAAGCGCTCTGACACATCTGTAGTTCATGGTCCGAAAGCCCTAAAGGAAGTATTGCTATGTCAGCAGCTACACGAATTTGGAGAAAATCTGAAAAAGTATGACCTGCCCACACCCGAACAGAGGCCACGATCAACCAGCAGTCTACGATGACACGAGGCGGGACAAGCGACTATCCGATATGGCTTGGGCCATAGGCAGACTTAACTTGGAAGTCAGTGATAGCCACATGGTGGACTTGGTATATCCGACAACTGAAACTATGCGATCGTGGAGCGCAAGCAATGCGGTTTGGACGGATGACAATGCGAGGTGGATGCGGCAAAACTGTGTGATATATCCCACTGCACATTCTGCACGAACGTCAAGGTCAAGACGTTTGCAATGTCCTTCCTGCCTTGCACTGCTTGACTGGATGTGATGCAACGAGCAAAGTAGGCACCAAGAAAGCTGCCCTCAAAGCCCAGCCCACCCAATTGCTTAGAAATTTCGGTAGAGAAATGACAATTACACCCGAGACCAAGGCTGATGCTGAAAAATTCCTCGTGCTGGTGTTGAGAGACTAACCAATTTTCGTCCTTCACACAGCTTCGTGCCCAAATATATCATCAAACCAAGAGCTCATCACATCTAAATTTGCCTCCAACATCAGAGGGTTTGCTTCCACACATAATGCGAGCCTTGTTCGGTACATACTCGATTATCCACCTCTTCCAACCCAGCATCATAGATCCACTACATTTTGGGTATCAGCTAGAGAACGACTGCCTTGTTCCAGTCACAGGGTGCAAGACTCTGAATAAGCGGTGGACAGTGACCTGTAACTGTGGCAAGTGTGCTCGAGCCACATGTCCATGCCGCATGGAGGAGGTGGGCTGCACCCCTTTCTGCAAGTGCATGAAGTTGCAAGATGATGCCTGCACCAATCCATATAATTAGATCTGATATGGTGGAAGTTTACACAAATTCATTGTGATGTGGGTGTTAATCTTAATAAATTTGTGTGATATGGCAGTTGTCTAACAGTAAAACCTGTATTCCTTTTTTAGCAAAAACGTATCATCTAAAATAATAAAATGACCGAAGAGATATTGAGGATTAAAAATTTCGGACCCGATTTGGTTTCTCCGGAAGAGCTTCAGAGCCGCTATCATGTAAACCAGTTCTCAAATCGACTAAATATTGCTTTTAGCGTGTTCAACAGCCAAAAAAACCTCTATTTAAAAAATGTTTTTGTCAAAATTGCTCAAGAAATGGCCAAGATATGACCGGTATGGTTTCTCACCCGACGGGCAACTTTTGGGGCAAGCTGGGCAAAATCTATAGTGATTTCGAGCGACAACCCAATTTTTTTTTAAAGCCTAGGACCTATACTACCATATAAAAATGGGGTTTCCCCTATACATATAAATGCATACAACTCAGGCCCAGCCCCTAGAGTACTGTTTTCAAGTCTGTTGTGGGGACGTCCCGATAAGGAATTTAGTTTACCGTGTGTTTTATTTTGTACCGGCAATTTCTTTAATAAAACCGGTATTTTTGTACAGTTTTATTCCATTTTTGTTTGAGTTAATTTATTGCAGGCTTTGGAGACTGCCGGTGGTATCGACAAGGTAAGGCTGCAGTTTCCTCTCTCCCTCTTGCTCCCCCAACGTATTATCCGCCATTTGATTGAACGCCTCGGAGTAACAGCTCGTTTGGTCATCCGTGCTACCTTACGGTGTTCACCACACAAGGTAGTCATGCGACAATATTTTGCAAAGACATTGGGTATTACACAACCTGTGGCGCACAATTGTGGGCAAATTGTAGATCTATTGTCAAACAGCTGACAGATTTCACGGTCATTTGTCATGCATTGGCTTCAGAAGGATTCACACCTTGGCTTTTGCACATTTTGTTGCGTTACAGCCTAAATAATAAATAGCACCGCAAAGCGGGCGTAACCCCTCAGCCCATGCATGGTGGAAACCAATTTCAAGATGGCTACAGTGGCGGCCATATTGAAAATCGCAGCATGCCCATTTTCGAAAGGATCCTTCCTCGACTCAACCCCAACACACACTGCAAAAATGGATTTAATCAGACAAGCCGTTCTCCTTGAAATTGACGGAAACCAATTTCAAGATGGCTGCTGTGGCGGCCATATTGAAAATCGCAGCGCACCCATTTTCGAAAGGATCCTTCCTCGACTCAACCCCAACACACACTGCAAAAATGGATTTAATCAGACAAGCCGTTCTCCTTGAAATTGACGGAAACCAAAAGTTGAAGGACGCCCGGACGACAATACCCCTTAGCCCAATTTGGGCTGAGGGGTGAAAATGGATTACATTGCGATTTCATTTGTCAGTGATCTACCAAAATACCCGATAATATCAAAGTGGAATTTTTAATATTTTCTTTCGACATTTTTACATATTAATTTAAAATGAAACACAGAAATATCTAATTCAGCAGGAGTCAGTAAACACACTATGCCTTGTGAGGTACAAGGGAATGGTACAAGTCGAAACTGGAACTACACTTGGAAGAGAGGCTAAACTCCACCAGGCTAAAAGGTTTACGTTTTGTATCCCACTGATATGTCGGACCAGGAATCAAACCTGAAATAAAAGCTAAATTGCCTTGTTCTTGTCACTTACCCAAATCATCCACCAAGTTTTGTCACAAGTCGTCCACAACTTTTTGAGATATTGTGCTATATAATGGAATACTGTTCTCCCCTCTCGGCCAGTGCTCCTGCCTCACACCGAGCTCAGCTGCACCGTGTTGAAACCAAAGCTTTCAGAATCATTGGAATCTCCCGCGATGAAGCTAACTCTGAGGGCCTATCACTCACTCACCTCAGGCAGGTTGGTGGTCTTTCTGTCTTCTACTGACTCCTCTCCAGCCTTGCTCCCCCAGCTCTCTCTGTGCTCTGTCACCCAAATATTCCTACAGGTCGCACAAGATCTGCCAGCAACCCTCTTATGGTTAAACTGCCAAAATCAAGACTCTCTGCTCACCTTCACTCTTTCATTCCTCTTTCCCCCCGCCTCTGAAACAAACTCCCTCACTCTTCAATCCCACTACTCTCTCCAGGTCTTTAAAACAGCTGTTCACCACCATCTCTTATCTTCCCCCATCCAAAACCTTGATCTTTTCTACCCCAGTTAATTCACCCCAGATCCACTTTTTTGAAATACCGACTTCTTTTCTGGAAGTCCGTGCAGTGTCCATGCGTTTGTTTGTTTTTTTTAACCTCAACCCTCCCCCCTCCTCATGCCTACTCCCCCCAAGCCCTCTCCCTCCCACAGATCTCCTGATGTCCCTGCTCTCCATCTTGTTCTCCCACTCCCTTTATCATATGTTTTATGTTTTATGTGTCAGTTTGTCTTTTTGTGATCAATGTTAGCTCTCACACGAGCCTCGATGTTGTATCCCAAAAAAAAAAAATTTTTTTTTAGACCTATCACTCAATCGTGAAGAATCACAAAGTGTAAAAAAAAAAAAAATCGTTTCTGGATCCAGTCAGATCTTCACCTAAATTGAACAGATTCGTGCCAGTCTCCCACACACAACCCATCCAACAAATTTCGTCGATAACTTTTTGAGATATCCTGCTCACAACCAAACAATCAGACAAACAAAGACAAACATGGGTGAAACATAACCTCCGTCCACCTTCAGTGGCAGAGGTAATTGCAGACTTTACACTTAATCCTAAAACATATTTTTGCCGGATCCAGATTCAGATATTCACCAAAATCGAATAATTTTGTCCTCGTCACACACCCAACCAGTCCACCAAGTTTCGTCCGAATCCGTCTTCAACTTTTTGAGATATCTTGCAACAAGATATCGTTTTTGCCCCATCTCTCATGGTGTAAAATCACCTAAAAACACTCAGATCCTGGTCCTCATCCAGATTTTCACCAAAATGTAATCATTTCGTCCGTGTCACATACCCAACCTCGCCACCAAATTTCTTGCGAATCCATCCACAACTCTTTTTTAATATCCTGTTCACAAACAGACAAACATAGACGGAGGTGAAAACATAACAGCCATCCACCTTTGTGGCGGAGTTAATAAACAAATGTTTCAACATATTGAGTTTATTTACATTTATAACACCAGTCCCTATGCCTGTCACACTTTCTCATCACCACTCCTCCCCCAGTGAAACAGAGTCAAGAACGTGACAGATCTATTTCATGGTGGTGGTGCAGCACATTGTGCGAGGGTGCAAGGAGAGCTCGGCAGGTGAAGTACCCACCGAGAATGAAGGTGTGGAGGTTGAAAGAGGTGACAGTAAGGGGGGCATTAAATGAGAGGCTGAGTAGGGTAGAGGATGATGTGGTTGAGCTTGAACGTGGTTGGATGTCAATGAAAGATAGTCTGTTGGGAGCCGTTGGTGAGGTATGTGGATGGACAAAAGGACCACCGAGGCACTCGGAAACATGGTGGTGGGATGATGAAGTTGGAAAGAGGATTGACGAGAAGAGGAAGAAGTTCAAGGACTGGCAGAAGGCGAAGGGTACGGGAGCAGAAAAAGCGGAGCATGAAAGTTATAAGGCAGCCAAGAAGGCTGCAAAGAAAGAGGTAGCAAAGTCGCAGGAGGCATGTAGGAAAATGTTCGGAGAACGCTTGGATTCGAAAGAGGGTCAGAGAGCGGTATTCAGGATTGTAAAGCAGATAGAGAAGGAGGTGTGATGTGATGGGCGTGAGTTGCTTGAAGGATGAAGTGGGACAAATCGTTGTGGACCCAGATTGAATTAAAGGAAGATGGAAAAGATATATGGAAATGCTGTTGAATACAGAGAATGAATGGGATGGCAACATGGAGAGTAACCCAGTTTTAGGACCGGCAGAGAAGATAACTGAGAAGGAAGTTGAGGAAGCGATAAAAGCAATGAAGAGTAGAAAAGCGGGAGGGCCGACGGGAGTTGTGGGAGATATGTTGAAGGCATCAGGAAGTTGGGGTGTGAAGAGAATGACAGGATCTGTAATCTGGTGATGAAAGAAGGCCGCATTAAAGTGAATTGGGAACCGAGTACCCTCGTCCCTCTGTACAAGGGGAAAGGTGACCCTCTGGAGTGTAGCTCGTACCGAGCGATAAAGTTATTGGAGCATGGAATGAAGGTATTGGAAAGGGTGTTGGAGAGAAGGACAAGGAAGAAGGTAAAGATCGACGAAATGCAGTTTGGATTTATGCCAGGAAGAGGAATGACAGACACGCTCTTTATTGTGAGGCAGTTGCAGAAGTACATGGAGAAGAGGAAGAAGTTGTTTCTTGGGTTTGTTGATCTGGAGAAAGCATTCGATAGGGTTCCACACGAAGTATTGACATGGGCATTGAGGAAGTTAGAAGTGGAGGAATGGTTGATCAGAGCAGTGATGGCAATGCACAAAGGAGCGCGCACAGCTGAAAGGACGTAGGACGGGAACAGTGGTGAGTTTGAGGTGAAGGTGGGAGTGCATCAGGGGTCGGTACAAAGTCCACTACTATTTGTAGCTGTGATGGAGGTGCTGGCTCAGAACATAAAGGAGGGTTTACCGTAGGAGTTGTTGTATACAGATGATCTGGTGTTGATTGCGGAAAGGATGGATGGACTAAAGGAAAAGATGAACAAGTGGAAGGAATGTATGGAGACAAAAGGTCTGAAGGTGAATACAGGAAAGACAAAGGTGATGGCAAGTGGTAAAGCATGTGGTGAGGTGGAAAGAACTGGGAAGTGGCCATGTGCTGTGTGTGCAGGAAGGGTGTCGGCGTGAACTCCATTCAATGTACAATGTGCGCTGAGTGGGTTCATCAAAAATGTAGTGGTCTGAGGAGGTCATTAACCAGTGTGGCAGCTACATTCAAATGTACGGTGTGCACAGAGGGAGCTGCAGATGGAGGAAATGTTGAGTTGGATCTTGGAGACGGCGTGAAGCTGGAAGGTGTGAAAACATTTTGCTACCTCGGAGACATGCTGAATGGAGATGGTGGATCAGACACGCATCGGTTGCGAGAGTGAGATGTGCATGGAAGAAGTTTTGGGAACTGAATGGCGTGCTGATGAGGAGGGGAGTGTCGTTGAAGCTGAAGGGAAAGGTGTATGCTGCATGTGTGAGAAGAGTTATGATTTATGGGAGCGAGACATGGGTAATGAACGTAGAGCAGCAACGAAGGCTGGAAATGGTGGAAATGCGAATGGTTCGGTGGATGTGCGGAGTATCGTCGAGAGAGAGGAAGACAAATGATGAATTGCGAAAGATGATGGGAATAGAGCCTGTGATTGATGCTGTGTCGAGGAACAGGTTGAGATGGTTTGGTCATGGAAAGGACCAAACCTCGACGTACAAAGTGACTGGTTGAGAAGAGTGAATATGAATGAATGAATGATCGTTTTTTAAGGCCATTTTCCCCGCTAGAGCGGGGGTTAGCCTTGCGGGCCCCATTACAATCATGGTTCCCTGTTTGAGGCAATGTTTTTATGGCCGGATGCCCTTCCTGACGCCAACCCTTGGTCGCCTCTTACGATGCGCAGGGATACGGTGTACCTATTCTAAACCGGGGTACACACCGGGATCATTCATCCCAGCAAGCTGGTACTCAATTTGCCGACCTCGGAAGGTTGACAGGCTGAGTCAACCCCCCTGGCGTTAATTCAGCGATCGATCGGGATTCGAACCCAGGATCCGAGGATCCCAAGCCGGCACCCTAACCGCTAAGCCAACACCAGGCTTGTGATGGAAATGAATGTCGAAGGAAGTTGAGGACGGGGAAGACCGAGAAAGACTTGGCTAAAGATGGTGGAAGAAGAAATGCGGGCAAGGGGGTTAACAAGGAGATGCAGAAAATATGGCAAAATGGAGAAGATTGTCATGGGGACCGCAAGGCTAACCCCCGCACCAGCAGGGAAAATGGCCTTAAAATGCATGCTGTTGTTGTTGTTGTTGGTGCAGCACAGGCATGGTGGGCCATTCGGCCTCACCATCTTGAACATGCTGCTTCGACTCACCCAACAATCGATTAAGGCCATCAATGTCAGAAATTAGATCAGGCAGTCTCTCTGAACACATCTCGTGCTTTTGATACAGTCTGGCATCCTGCTCTGGATGGATCTGGCATCTGGCATGCATCTGGCATCCATCCTCTCCTCTGCCAATGGAATCCATGGCCAATTCCACTCTTGGATTACCGACTTCCTCCACTCTCGCAACCAACATGTGACTCTCAACAGAAACCTTCAAAGGCTGGAGTACCCTCAAGGCAGTGTTCTAGGCCAAGCCCTATTCGTAATCTTCATCAATGACATTCCTCATCCTTCTGACATCAGCCTCATCCCACTCCTCAGACCTCAGTGAGCTCGCAAACTGCTCAAACACTTGGAATGTCTTTCAATCCCGAGAAATTACACAAAAACACACAAAAAGAAAAAATCACACGCACGCACACACACACCAAGGGTGATGGGGTGGGGAGGGAGCAGAAGGGTCAAAAATCCCCAATAGACACCCACAATGAGCGCATATTTTAATGCAGTAAATATACCTTCGTTCGGCATCAGATATGTAGCTTATGGCCAAGTTTCATCAAAACCGTGTGTGTCGAGAGCAGATACCTATTTTGGGTGGAGGGGGTTCAAAACCAAACCCCCTCCCACGTAGACCTCCTACTGAGCACAGATTTTGATGCGGTCAATAAACCTTTGTTGGGCATCAGATATGCAGCTTGTGGCCAAGTTTAATCAACATATTGTGTGTAGTTTCGGAGTAGAGAGCAAATACTTATTTTGGGGTGGGTCAAACCCTCCCCCCCCCACCCCAATTGAGCACAGATTGTGATGTGGTCAATACACCTTTGTGAGGAATCATATATGAAGCCTGGGGCCAAGTTTCAGCAACACTGTGTGTGTAGTTTCAGAGAAGAGAGCAAATACCTATTTTGGTGGGGGGGGAAGGGGCAGGGGGAGGTCAAACACCCAACCCCTCCTCCGTAGATCCCCTTAATGAGCGAAGATTTTGAATTTGTTTCAGAAGCAATTAGAGGTATTAGCCGATGTATATTCCAAGTTTCAGCTAGTTTCAATGTTATAACCTTTGAGTGATGAGCACCAACACATTTTGGGAGGACGGACGGACGTACTAACACCAACACGATTTTGAGGGTTTTCTTCATAAAACTCAAGAATGCGGAAATGGACATTGCTGAAATCTGGAACATATTACCTCGACGTACAAAGAATTTACTTCTGAAATTTGCAGCCAATTTCGTCCAGTGGAAGCTGAGAAACGAATTTTCAGTCCCTATGTTAACGTTGTTACATACAGATGAACCGTCCCATATAAAGTGAGGGGCGCTTTGCGCCTCCCTCGATTTCCTTTCTTACCTGGGCAACGCTGAGATTAAAACACTCTTCGCATGGGTAAAATTGTCCATCCCCCTCCTACCCATCCCTACCTCCTCTTTCCTCCCCCGACTCCCCCAGGGCAATGCTGGGTATTTCAGCTCGTAATAAATAAATCACAATCAAACGGACACCTCCATACCCATGTAGATGCAGTATTGATAAACAAGGTTTTATTGTATGAAGATTTTTGATCTGCTGTCATATCTTTAACCACTTAATCAGGAGATGGGGTAATTCAGAGAATGATCATACACACCAATTCAACAAGTTACCCATTAATTTGAATCTATCTTTTGTACTACAAAAATAATGCGAACATTTAAGGTGGTCTCTGCAACGATATAGTATATTCTTCAAATTCTATCCGCATGATCAATTACCTCAAGGATATTTTTAACACTGTTGCAAGCCTTCAACATCAAAAGCATCTCACCCTCAAAACAGTGACGTCCATGTCGTTCAGTTTCATCTCCCACTTTGGTCAAGGCCAATATGCGAGCACGGTACCAAGAGCCATCAATCAAACTCCGCACACACAGTAACTGTCCTAAAATAAATAAACGGCAAAAAGAAAACAGGTAGACAAACATCAATTTTTATCTCTTCATCCTCAATATTAACATATTATATACACACACACACAATAACAAAGCATATACCCGTTTCATACAGTGCCTTCAGCAAGTCTTCACACCCCTTGACCTTTGTCACATTTTGTTGTGTTACAGCCCGAATTTAAAATGGAATAAATTGGGGGTTTTGTCACCAATTTACACATAATATCCCATTATGTGAAAGCGGCATTTTTGGGAAAAAAAATTAGATATTTTTACAAAGGTGAAATAGAGAAATATGTAATTTACACAAGTATTCAACTCAATACTCCCGAGTCAATACTTGGTAGAAGTGCCTTTGGCAGTGGTTACAAATTCGTGTCTTCTTGGTTATGTCTGTCTCAGCTTGGCACATCGGGATTTGGGAGTTTCTCCCATTCTTCCTTCCAGATTTCCTCAAGCTCTGTCAAGTTGGATGGGCAGCGTCAGTGAACAGCAATCTCAGTCTTTTCACAGATTCTCAATGGCATTTAAGTCTGGGCTTTGGCTGGGCTACTCAAGGACTTTCACGTTCTTGTTCTGAAGCCATTCCAGTTATGCTTTGGCTGCATGCTTGGGTCATTGTCTTGTTGAAATGTAAATCTTCACCTGAAGGATTGGATACCTAATAATTAGAACTGTCGCTTTACAACTGCTGGCAGTGATGGCCGGGTACCACAATGTCCCGCTTTGAAACAACCCCACTTTAACAGGACACATGACACATGACGACCTCTAAAAAACTGGATTTTAAATTTTAAATTCAAAGGAATTTAAAAAAAAAACTCAGATTCAAAATGAATTTTAAAAATGGCTGCCAGAAAATACAACCAATGGCATTTGAATTATCAAACTATATTCTGAAACGCTCATTGATGATGTGCGTGAAGTTTCATATCAATCTTGTAAGCTGTTCTGGAGAGGATAAAATGTCAAGGCTTCTTCTTCAAATAATTAAACCATTCTGGCTGCCAAACCGTGCGACTGATCATATTGAAATTTTAAACGTGTATTCCCCTTGACGATGCGACCAAACTTGTAAAGTTCGACTTCAATAGCTTGAGTTATTTCAAAAAACATTATTCAAAAAGAACAGATTTAAAAAATAAAATAATTATGGCTGCCAGATGCATCCAATCAGGATGAAATTTACAACATATTCCCCATGACTGCTAGATCCTAAATGTGAAGTTTTACATCGACCAATGAAGCAGTTCAAGAGAATATTTTTATATGATTTTCATGCAATGCAATATGGCTGCCAGACCATGCGACCGATCAATTATCAGGGAACACCCAAGGCGTGGGAAGCATTTATGTAACATTTCCACTCAATCTGTCTGACCGTTCTGGAGGAGTTGAATTTTAAAGGCTTATAATTCAAAAAATAGGGGCAATACCCCTGGGCGCTCACCTGGTAGAATAAGGCAGTATACTACACTGACTGAAAGTATTTTAAACAGGATCACTGTATTTTAAACAAATTTAAATGGTTGCTGGAAGACAGGGCAGCATATACAATCATACCAAAGTAATCGTAAGACTTGAAACAAACAACAAAAAACCTATTTTGGGTGGCAACCCCTCCACCTCGTATACCTCCTCACACCCATATTTTTCCAATGCATTGAACGAACAAATGAAGGCTGTGGTCAAACTTCATCAGAATTGCATGTGTAGTTTCTGAGAATAAAGCAAATACCTATTTTGGGCCCCCCCCCCCTCTCCCCCACACCCCAAACCCCAAACCCCAAACCCCATACACTCCCTTAGGGCCTGTTTTTTTTTTTTTTTAATGCCGTGAACAAACTTTGGTACATCATGGGAGCTGAAGGTTGGGGTCAGGTTTCATCAAAATTGCTTGTGTAGTTTTCTGAGAAAAAAAGCAAACATATGTTGAGGGACAACTCGCCCGTAGAACCCCTCAGGGCCAGATTTTTTTTAATGCCGTGAACAAGCTTTGGTACATCATGGTTGATAAAGGTTGTGGTCAGGTTTCATCGAAATAGTGTGTGTAGTTTCAGAGAAAAAAGCAAATTCCTATTTGGGGAGGGGGGGGGGGGGGGTCAAACCTGAATTCACCTTGACTCACGGTAGACTGCCTTAAACCCTGATCTTTTTCAATGCAGTGAACAAACTTTAGTCACAACATACTGTTGCGGTGCGACCGAGAGGTACGAATCCCCGCTCCTGACAACAAATTGTTGCGGGGGCCGCCGAAGTACGAGGGGCCGGGAGGGTTCCAAATTTATCCCACTCCTGAACAACAATTTGTTGCGGGGGCCGCCGAAGTACGAGGGGCCGGGAGGGTTCCAAATTTATCCCACTCCTGAACAACAATTTGTTGCGGTCGTTCGGGTTCAAGGTGCACATGTCAAGGTGCACGCGCGTATCGAAGAACTGCGCGATCGAACCCCCTCACTTTCACACACCTTATTCAGTTGCGTGCCGAGCTATTTTGCATGGTGTGGAAAGCGGCGTTACCCCACAAGATTTATGGACCTGAGTCTAGCCAAATTCAGTCCCGGATGATGCTCGGCCAATGGAGAAAAGATGTACCGAACAGGTTGGAAGTAAGAACAAAATGTACAGCCTTTTATTTGGAAGGCACAGAGAAACAGACGAAGATTTACCTTAACAATTCTTACCTATCCTAACAAGTGAATCCTCTTGGATTGCGCTGAGGTTCGGGCATGGAATTTCTAGGAGGAAGTATAATTTGTATGCAATGAAAGTACATGTAATATGGGATCGAGTAAGATCGAGTAAGCTTCACCAGTGCGCGTGCGTGAATTTACGTCACGTCGGCAGCGAGAAGGCGTTCCCCAACACGAACCAATCAGGAACTGCCACACCCACTTATATGATCTCAGAATTCCTGTGACAGGAATTAGCGTTACACTGGCTGGAAGTCATTCGCTAGAGGCGCTTCCTCAGCGCCAATCACCAGTGCGCGTGCGCGAATTTACGTCACGTCGGCAGCGAGAAGGCGTTCCCCAACACGAACCAATCAGGAACTGCCACGCCCACTTATATGATCTCAGAATTCCTGTGACAGGAATTAGCGTTACACTGGCTGGAAGTCAATCGCTAAAGGCGCTTCCTCAGCGCCAATAAACCCCACTGGTGCCTTCACACTCTGACACACACTCAGGGAATAACACTGGTTAAAGGGCGTACCGATGTACGTGCTGGGATTCCTCGCTGGTGACCACGTGGTCTGGCCTCATCGAACTGCTAGCAGTTCGATGAGGTCAGGTCCGCAGGACGAATCGCCGCCTCGAAGTTGGCACGGACGAACTTAGCACAGGTAGATGAACTTCAGCACAGGTGAGTCGTGTCGAAAATGCCAACGCTTGCGGGTCAGCTAGATGCCGCAAAAGATCGGTGCAGACGCAATGGGTGTCGGCGTCGAACAAAGGCCAAACACGTGTCGTGGGAGAAATGAAAAAGCCAGCGAGGTCTCGTCGTGGGCGTGGCGAAAGGGGCAAGAGCTCAGGTCTGTCCTCCAAGAAGTCCCAAAAAACAAGAGGATGATAATGCCTACGCGTGGGCTATTATCAGAACTGGTCACGCCCTTCAAAATGTTGCAGAGCCTCCCATTGGCTGAGGCTTGTCGCATCATGGCGAGGTGTTCCCGCCCCCTCACTGGTCACGCCTTCCTGCACATCTGGTGTTATGGCTTCTCCCAGCTACACAAAGGTTCGACATCCTGCCTAACTCAACGCATATTTGGTCTCTATTTACTATACAATGGGAAAGGGCTAATCTCTCCATTCAATAAAACATAACTGACTACTGCAGGCTACATGTTGTCCTGCAATTGACTATAGGGAGTTTGCCTTGATGGCACAACCGCAACAATACCAAATATCATTTGTGCCAAGTTTGGTCACAATCCCATCGTCAGTTTCGGAGAAGAAGATACAAGCGTTTACGGACTGACGGACTCACGACACGCCATTGCATTAGCACCCGGGAACTACATTCCAGGTGAGCTAAAAATTATGGCTGCCAAAGCAAGTGACCTATGACAAAATGGCCGGTGGTTTATTTGTTTGTCATGGACAGACGATTAAGCCAATAAAGTTCTGCCTCGATCTGTTCAGCCATTTCGGAAAAGAAGGGTATTTTAAAGTTTCAAGAGTGTTGTGCTAAAACTACATGACCGATGAAGAGTGGCTGCCGAACTACATGACCAATGATGTGATCAATTTAATTCTCCCATACAATCTTTGGGCAGATGCCGCTCAAGAAATTTCATACTAATGGGATGAAGCGTTCTACTTGTCGAATTTGACGCCATAATGGAGGCACATATGACATAATCTTAACTTTTTATTCCCCATTGGGAGTATTTTACAATGTGCCATGTTTCAATTATTTCCAGACAGGTTTCGGAAATAGAGGTGCAAAGTTTTTCAGTTTATCCAATATATTACCCGTACCACATGACCTAAGACATCATAATTAAAATAAAAAGTAGAGCAATGCGACTGTCGCCAATATGCCTCCACGTAGTCCCCACCCATGACAATGGGTAGATTCCCTCATTCACTGTCCTAAAAATAAACAAGTTTGGTTTAAATCCCTTCAGCTATTGAAGAATCACATTTTTACCACAGGACTCGTTTCCGCAGAACAACTCGTTTCACATCAATCGGTGAAGCGTTTTTGGAGAAGAGATTTTGTTTAAATATCGGCTTTGAAGCTAATATGGCTGCCAAATTACATGACATATGACATCAAAAATGTATACTCTGCATATGTATGGTTAGCGGATCACTTTTGTGAAGTTTCGTGTTGATTGCACAAGGTTTGTTTTTCTATCCAAGATGGCTGCCAAACCACGTGACCTACGACGTCATCATTTTCAAACTATATGCAACAATGGTGTAAGATGACATATGCAAAATTTCACATCAATAGGGTAAGCGGTTTCAGAGATATAATTATTTCATATTTTCCTTCAATCCAATATGGCTGCCAAACCATGTGACCTATGATGTCATAAATGTAATATTTCAATACAAAATGGGTCATTGATCATGTGTCTGCAATTTCAGGTTTTTAGGATAAGGCACTCGATTTTACTCGGTGTGTACCCCGGTTTAGAATAGGTACACCGTATCCCTGCGTGTCGTAAGGGGCGACTAAAAGGGTTAGCGTCAGGAAGGGCATCCGGCCATAAAACATTGCCTCAAAAACGGAACCATGACAATTACAATTACATATGGGCAGGGTGCAGCCCGAAGTACCCGTGGGGGACCCCACTCCGTCTCATCAAAAATCAAGGTGGGGAACCCGATCGAAGCAAGGGTGGAAATCACTCCATTTATGACAACGAAACGTCTGATTCCGCACGTGGAGATCGGTTTCTGAGGTTTGGGACATGGAATGTCGGGACAATGACAGGGAGGTCAGAATAAGTAGTGGAAGTATTGGTCAGAAGAAGAGTGGACATATGTTGTGTGCAGGAGACGAGATGGAAGGGAAGTGGTGTGAGAATGGTGAACGGTAGGCAGGGACAGAAATACACGTTTGTCTGGCAAGGGTGCCCGGAAGGCATGGTGGTGTCCTGTTTTCTGATGAGTTTGTAGACAGTGTGGTGAGTGTGACTAGAGTGAGTGAAAGGTTGATGATGGCGAAAATGATGATTGGAAAGCTCTTGGTGAACGTCATCTCAGGATATGCTCCACAGGTCGGTCGGAGCGATGGAGAAGGACAAGTTCTGGTGTGCAATAGAGAAGCTGATGGAAAACGTGAAAGATGAGGAAGTTGTTGTGGTAGGAGGAGACCTAATTTGACATGTGGGATGGAGTATAGACGGTTTTGAGGGAGTTCATGGGGGTTACGGATGTGGTGTGAGGAATGGAGAAGTTGAAAGGATTTTGAAGTTTGCTGATGGAGATGGTTTGTTGATTTGTAATACTCAGTTCCAGAAAGAGGATAATAAGCTCGTTACATACACGTCAGGTGGGTCGACGACAACCGTCGACTACCTGATGGTGCGTAGGCGAGATAGGGGGCACCTCCGGGACACAAAGGTGATCCCGGGGGAGAAGGCTGTTCCAAAGCACCACTTGGTTGTCTGTGACATAAGGGTGAAAAGGTGCGAGGAGAGCTCGGCGGGTGAAGCCCCAACCGAGAATGAAAGTGTGGAGGTTGAAAGAGGTGACAGTGAGGGAGGCATTAAAAGAGAGGCTGAGTATGGTAGAGGATGATGTGGTTGAGCCTGAAGGTGGTTGGATGTCAATGAAAGATAGTCTGTTGGGAGCCGTTGGTGAGGTATGTGGATGGACAAAAGGACCACCGAGGCACTCGGAAACATGGTGGTGGGATGATGAAGTTGGAAAGAGGATTGACGAGAGGAGGAAGAAGTTCAAGGAGTGGCAAAAGGCGAAGGGTACGGAGGCAGAAAAGGCAGAGCATGAAAGTTATAAGGCAGCCAAGAAAGCTGCAAAGAAAGAGGTAGCAAAGGCACAGGAGACATGTAGGAAAATGTTCGGAGAACACTTGGATTCGGAAGAGGGTCAGAGAGCGGTATAAAATAAATATGGCGTTAAATTTAAAACAAATTTCAAGTCAATTGGATGGAAATTGAGGATTTTAGAAAAATGGCCTATGTTGACCTCAAAAATAGTTTGGGGTTCAATTTAGCATCCAGATATGCAAACCCTCTTAAATTTTCAAGTCAATTGGATGAAAATTGAGGAATTCAGAAATTTGGCCTCTGTTGACCTAAAAAAAATACTTGGTGGTTCAATTCAGTGACCAGATATGCAAATTCTCTTAAAATTTCAAGTTAATCGGATGAAAATTGAGGATTTTAGAAATTCGACAAAGTTGGTGATCTGGGCCTACGTTAACCTATTGACCTTTCAATCCCAAAAACAATAGGCTTCTTGCTCATGACCAACTCTACCATTTGGTGAAGTTTCGAGAAGATCGGTTGAAAATTGTGACATGTAGGCGGCTGACATCGACAAACAGACTGGAAAAAAATCACTGAGCGACACTTAGGCAAAACAGAACAAAGTTGAATGGCACTCCATGGATTTTAGAGCACCCTTTTGACCTCAAAAATTATTAGAGGTTGAATTCAGTTAGCTATGAAAATCCTTTTCAAATTTCAAATCGGATGAAAATTGAGGATTTTAGAAATTTCAAAAAATGTGGTTGACATTTGGCCTATGTTGACCTTTTGACCTTAAAAATACATGATTTTGTAAGACCACGAACTGTACCATTTGCTGAAGTTTCGTGAAGATTGGTTTAAAATTGTGACCTGTAGGCAAGTATGTGTCAGCGGACAGAAACACAAACCAGAGTGATCAACATACTTGCAAAAATAAAATAAAAATTTTGCCAAGTAACGCACAAGACGAACCAATATACCAGTACTTGAAAGTGGTCCCTAATAATAAACAGAAGAAAATCAATAGATATTGTTACTGTCTGTGACCTCTTCCACCACCCAACCCTCCTCGAGTTTGACTTATGGTCGTTTCCCTCCTCGGGGGACTTTTGGGTCTTTTGTGTCCTCGGGGTCTTCATGGTATTTAAGGTTCTTCAGGGTATTTTGGGGGTATTGGTGATGTTAAGGATCTTCAAAGGTCTAAGCCTCTAAGGGGTCTCAGCATTCCAAAGGTACGTATTTAACAGACGGAGATAAATTGTGAATTGACAGGATGCCAGAGTTCAACAGGTACGTAATTAATTGATATCCTGAAAAGCCACACGGCTGGAGAAGATAATATTGTAGTTTCTTCTTCTTCTTTTTTCTAAACAAGATAGAGGCTCATTTAAGAGCTAATTAAACATAAGCTCTTTGAACAATAAGAAATTCTGGCTGCCAGACCGTACGACTGACCACGATTAAATTTGAAACAAGTATTCCCCTTGACCACTTGTTCAAAATTGTGAAGTTTCACATCGATGGATGGAACGGTTCAAGAGAAATAACTTTTCATTTTTTTCCGTTCGTGATTTTTTCCGTTCAAATTCGTGAATGTCCTGGTATACCCACGGCTTGGGGACCTTTGTGTGAAGTTTCCCCTCCATCTGTCCAGCTGTTCTGGAGAAGATTTTGAAAGTTTTTAGGTTAAAAAAAGATATGGCTACCAGAGACCATGTGACCTCTGAGATTAGAAATTACACTTTATATTCCCCAACTCCAATGAAATCATGTGCATGAATTTTCGCATCAATCTGGTAAACCGTTCTCGAGAAGAAGATTTTAAAAGTTTTTAT
This sequence comes from Myxine glutinosa, assembly GCF_964187855.1. Lineage (NCBI taxonomy): Eukaryota > Metazoa > Chordata > Myxini > Myxiniformes > Myxinidae > Myxine > Myxine glutinosa. The sequence continues at coordinate 24,172,661 of NC_136263.1, read as the reverse complement.
CTTCAATCAAATATGGACATCAATCCGTGACTGATGTCAAATTAATTTTGTCATCAAGTTTCTTTGTAGATGACCCTCAAAAAGTTCATACTGATTGGATAAAGTGTTCGCCGCATCCAATTATGTCTAAATTAAGGCACTGATAAAGTTATCATTATCAAATGTTGTTCCCCATAATGCGTTCCAGACGTGTGCTAAGTTTCAATTTTCTTTCGTGCAACGGTTCCCCGAGATGTCCAAAGTTTTTCCAAGATGGCGCCCGCACCACATGACCTATGACATCATAATTATCATTAAACAAGACCGATAGTCAAACGACAGCGGAGCCGGGCTTGTTTGATACTGTTACGTTTATGGGGGTAGAGGATAAAATACCATAGCACAGGTAGGATCGTATAGGTGTAGCATGGACCGTGGACGCGTTGGAGACATCTCGATATATTAAGTAGGGAAACCGGAGCTTAAGTTGTTTACGTGTCTTCATACAAGGGGTGAAGCTATGGTAACTAGGTAAGGATTAAAGCTAGTTTCCCCAGTCTGTGATTGCCCCCCTGTGGCTTTCCCTACATTTTTACATTTACAAGGCTGCCCATGCAAAACGTCCATTAAATCACCACCACTCCTGACAGTGCTGGACATTGCCGATCGGCGAGTAAGCCACGCCTTAATGACACTCACGCCAAGCAAAGTCAGCAGGCCACGCCTCCGAAGTTCGTCATTGGTCGTGGAGATGGGGTACTCCAATAGCGCTCGGCGATTAGTCAGTGTGACGTCATGCAGAAGGTGCTGGTAAAAACGACCATTGGAAAAAGAATCGCTCTCCCTCTCGGTCTGGCTTTCGTCTCGTGCGGTCGCTTTTGTCTCGGGTGCACTCATGAGGAGACCTTTTCGGAGCTTTGTGAACTTTTGCAATGTAGGAGGAGGTGTTGTTGGACTGTCGAGCTTTTCGGGGGAGCTGGAGCCATGCTGCGTTTGGCGGTGGAGGTGAGGAAGGGCCGTTTGACTGTTTGCTTCATGCCTGGGCGTTTTCAACGTGGGGTTTCGGCGCCATTGTCAGAGTGCTTCCTGTGCGAGTGGCTACACCGGCTGCAATGACCACCAAGACCCTAAAAGCATTTCGGACTGAGTACCGGCCGACAAAAAGAAAACCTTTTATTTTTTATTATCTTTCCGCCATGTGTTGTATTTGTGACCGAGTGGAGACGTCTCAAATTAGGATTTAGATTTACCTCACTTTTTTCTTTTTTTTTATCCCTGACATTTACTTTCATAAAATCCATGATTGTTGTATTTTATTTGTCGTGTGTGTTTATTTGTTTGTGGGTCCGAGAATAAACCCATGCTTCTGTCCAGGTAAGCACCTTGTTCTCTTCACCCGCGCATGACGGACCAACCGCCAGTTTTGGCTACGCAACTCGGAATTGTGGCTACGCAACTCGGCTTTCCGCCATCCAGCGGTGTTAAACACCGGGCGACGCGACAATAGTTTAGTTGAAGAGGATAGTATGACCTGGGTGGGGATACCAACTAGCAGTCAGCAATTAATGTATTAAGTTTTGTTTTGTTTTTTCAAATAAATGTCGCATTCCTGTGCCACCTTCAGTCGAACGTCAGGCATTGACAGCACATTCTCTATATTTTCATTCCAAACAGCATCATTCATCATTAGGCCAGAAAAAAAAAATGAGTTGGTGATCGTCCCCGCCCGACCCTACGAAACACACCCGACCCGAAACCTTTTTTATTTTTTATTTTGAAAAAAAATCATTCAAAAACGATCTTTTCACAGTCAAATTTGGCGCCGTTCTGCACCGCATGCGCAGTGCGTGCTGCGCAGTGCATGCTGCGCGGAGCGTCGCAAGTGCCTCGGGCAACTTCACCCATTTTACGTTAGCCATTCATGGGGGCTATTGTGAGATTTTTCCCGCTGAAATCTGTATCGATTCGTGATAGAATCGGCTTGAAATGCCTATTGTGATCGCATCAATAGCCCGTGAGGGCTCTTCCAAGACGGTGAAGGACTGGTTTGCGTGCAATATCGAGTTGGATGTTACAATCTCGGACTTCTATGCAGAGTTCTCAGACGGCAAGTATGATGGGGATAGGGAGCCATTGCCTGACGATACACGCGGTACTTTTGTCAAAGTATTCGCCGGCCCCAGTAAAACTGACATGACGAAAGTTTCACCAGCTTGCAAAGTTTCTGATGTGACAAAGACTCTTGGCTCATTTCTCAAATTTGTGTTGGCTGCAGACACGGCCACGGATCACAGGATGGAACCCGATGAATGGAGAAATAAAATCATTTTGAGGAGAAAGGAGTCTTTATTTCATATTTTTCCATGTCAACAAAACTCAATGGAAAGTAGGAAAAAAAAAAAAAAAAAAAAAAAAAAAAAAAAACCTCCCTCCCTACCCGAACTTTTGAGAAAAAAGGACGATCACCAACTCATTTTTTTTATCTGGCCTTACAATCACAAGTTAATACTATGGTATTAATATATCAAATTATAATGCTAAATCACGATTCTATTGAAATACGAAACCAAGGGAACCATCATCTGTTCACTTCCAGATTCGGGAGCAAGGTCTATGTCAATCACATTACAAAATCATAATTGTATTGAGGAATTGTTCAATCCTACCTTCCTACCTACCTTACGGCACCTGCTGGGACCCCAAAAAGTTCCACAGAAGGTTATTATATTTCCTTTTAATAAAATATCCAACTGTAATGTTTACTAAACGCTGTCCACCTGTCATATGACCAGATCCTCAGCTCTGATTGGTGTACATTCATGAGAACATAAGGAAATAAACTGTTCTAGACGGCATTGCCCTACGGGCTAGCTGTAAAAAAAAAATTCTACATGATTAGGCGCATTCTATGGTGACATTTTTGTGTTATCGGAGCAACGGTTGCCGAGAAAATGCATTTAAAATCGAATGAACATGCAAAGGTGCAGTTAAATTACAAGTATAATCAACAAAACGTGAACATTATTATTATCCACATCAAAATCAACAACACTGTCTATAATGTCATATAAAAAAGTGAAAAATAATAGGATAATGGGAACCAGAAAATAGCACGAGATGCTAATCGGGGTCTGATAACTTAATATTTAAACATTTTAATCGGTTTGATTTATTAACATACAGTTCATCTCTCATCAAGTACTCCAAGAGTTTTACGGAAGAAATCTTCTTCTCCAGAACGGAAGCAAATTTTCTCTCTCATATCTAACAGTAATTAATTCCAAAAATTCGTACCTAGGTACAACATAAAAAAAATTCCCAAGAGATGTGCGACATTTTGGTACATACAGTTTTTCACTTTCCTTTTGTCTGGTGCGATATTTATGTTGTATTAAAGAACAATATTGAACAATTGAGGGTGGAAGTTTATTTATCAAACTACACAAAGTTACAAGCAGCCAGTCTATGCAATTGAAAAAATATTCAACAAATTCAATTTCCAACTTGGAACCAGAAGGAAAAATAGATATATTTATCCTGGAAGGACTGGATCCCTAATAATGCAAAACAGTGTGCAATGTTTGGAAACAACAATTCTTCATATATAAACGTTAAGGCGTTGTGCATCTGGTCAGCTTACCGAGAGCAATGGAGTTAGGCAGATGAGCGACTCTCCCACAGGTGGACTGAAAAACTTTGTTCATTTCAAAATACAGATTGTAATCTGCACAACGGCGTACGTAGAAATGCACGGGGCTTTCAATGTGGCTTACAACCACCATCTCAACCACTTCAAGGGAGAGAAAAAGAGATCAATCCCGTCACTGGGGTCACAAGGTCAAAAGCCAAAGGTAAAAACATCGGGGCAATACCCCTGGTGATCACCAGGTAGAACAACTGAATCCACTTGGATTCCGCCCAGGTTGGCACATGGAAATTATGATGTAGCATAATTATCATCTCGGGTCAAGATTTGAAATTATGCCATGGTTTTTGTAAAATTGCTACTAGTATTCACATTATGTACTTTCACCAAAACATACATCATCATAGAAACATACATAGAATTTGGGTCCTTTGGGTCCTCTGGGTCATTTGGGTCATTTGGGTCCTCTGGGTCCTCTGGGTCCTCTGGGTCATTTGGGTCCTCTGGGTCATTTGGGTCCTCTGGGTCATTTGGGTCCTCTGGGTCATTTGGGTCCTCTGGGTCATTTGGGTCCTCTGGGTCATTTGGGTCCTCTGGGTCATTTGGGTCCTCTGGGTCATTTGGGTCCTCTGGGTCATTTGGGTCCTCTGGGTCATTTGGGTCCTCTGGGTCATTTGGGTCCTCTGGGTCATTTGGGTCCTCTGGGTCATTTGGGTCCTCTGGGTCATTTGGGTCCTCTGGGTCATTTGGGTCCTCTGGGTCATTTGGGTCCTCTGGGTCATTTGGGTCCTCTGTGTCATTTGGGTCCTCTGGGTCATTTGGGTCCTCTGGGTCATTTGGGTCCTCTGGGTCATTTGGGTCCTCTGGGTCATTTGGGTCCTCTGGGTCATTTGGGTCCTCTGGGTCATTTGGGTCCTCTGGGTCATTTGGGTCATTTGGGTCCTCTGGGTCATTTGGGTCCTCTGGGTCATTTGGGTCCTCTGGGTCATTTGGGTCCTCTGGGTCATTTGGGTCCTCTGGGTCATTTGGGTCCTCTGGGTCATTTGGGTCCTCTGGGTCATTTGGGTCCTCTGGGTCATTTGGGTCCTCTGGGTCATTTGGGTCCTCTGGGTCATTTGGGTCCTCTGGGTCATTTGGGTCCTCTGGGTCATTTGGGTCCTCTGGGTCATTTGGGTCCTCTGGGTCATTTGGGTCCTCTGGGTCATTTGGGTCCTCTGGGTCATTTGGGTCCTCTGGGTCATTTGGGTCCTCTGGGTCCTCTGGGTCCTCTGGGTCCTCTGGGTCATTTGGGTCCTCTGGGTCATTTGGGTCCTCTGGGTCCTCTGGGTCATTTGGGTCCTCTGGGTCCTCTGGGTCCTCTGGGTCCTCTGGGTCCTCTGGGTCCTCTGGGTCCTCTGGGTCATTTGGGTCCTCTGGGTCATTTGGGTCCTCTGGGTCCTCTGGGTCATTTGGGTCCTCTGGGTCCTCTGGGTCATTTGGGTCCTCTGGGTCATTTGGGTCCTCTGGGTCATTTGGGTCCTTTGGGTCCTCTGGGTCATTTGGGTCCTCTGGGTCCTCTGGGTCATTTGGGTCCTCTGGGTCATTTGGGTCCTCTGGGTCATTTGGGTCCTCTGGGTCATTTGGGTCCTCTGGGTCATTTGGGTCCTCTGGGTCATTTGGGTCATTTGGGTCCTCTGGGTCATTTGGGTCCTCTGGGTCATTTGGGTCCTCTGGGTCATTTGGGTCCTCTGGGTCATCTGGGTCCTCTGGGTCATCTGGGTCCTTTGGGTCCTCTGGGTCATTTGGGTCCTCTGGGTCATTTGGGTCCTCTGGGTCATTTGGGTCCTCTGGGTCATTTGGGTCCTCTGGGTCATTTGGGTCCTCTGGGTCATTTGGGTCCTCTGGGTCATTTGGGTCCTCTGGGTCATTTGGGTCCTCTGGGTCATTTGGGTCCTCTGGGTCATTTGGGTCCTCTGGGTCATTTGGGTCCTCTGGGTCATTTGGGTCCTCTGGGTCATTTGGGTCCTCTGGGTCATTTGGGTCCTCTGGGTCATTTGGGTCCTCTGGGTCATTTGGGTCCTCTGGGTCATTTGGGTCCTCTGGGTCATTTGGGTCCTCTGGGTCATTTGGGTCCTCTGGGTCATTTGGGTCCTCTGGGTCATTTGGGTCCTCTGGGTCATTTGGGTCCTCTGGGTCATTTGGGTCCTCTGGGTCATTTTGGTCCTCTGGGTCATTTGGGTCCTCTGGGTCATTTTGGTCCTCTGGGTCATTTGGGTCCTCTGGGTCATTTGGGTCCTATATTCCTATCCTATAACATATATATCTCCTATAACCTATCCTATAAATATAGATTTGATGACGTCATGTTTACACATCTGAGCGACAGAAATGAGCGACAGAAATGAGCGACAGAAATGGGTGACAGAAACTAGCTTCACTTTTGAGCGCCCGAAATTCCCAGGCAAACGCTATAACGCACCAGGTTTACAACCTGTGCGTTAATAAACAGTACACTGCACTGACTAAAGGTATTTTAAACCAATTTCAATGCTTGCTATAAGACAGGGCAACATGTGCAATCATACCAACACAATCATAAGACTTGAAACAAAAACACCAATTTTTGAATTTTGGGAGGCAACCCCCCACCCCTCCCACACAGTGCACATCCTCAGACCACAATTTTTTCAATGCCTTGAACAAACATTGGTACATCATGGATGAAGGTTGTGGTGAAGTTTCATCAAAAGTGTGTGTAGGTTCTGAGAAAAAAAGCAAATACTATTTTGGGGGGCAACCCCCCCACCCCCCTCACCCCTCCTCTGCCCCACCCATAGATCCCCAAGGGGGGAGTTTTTTTTTTAATGCCGTGAACAAACATTGGTACATCATGGGTGATGAAGGTTGTGGTTAAGGTTCATCGGAATTGCGTGTATAGTTTCTAAGAAAGCAAACACCGATTTTGGGGGGAAACTTGGGATTTTGGGGATAAATTGCACAAGTTATACATATTCATTCCAACACCAAAAGGAGAATAATTCCATCGAGAAATATAAATCTACAAACATTATTCTGCTTTTTTATAAAAAGCTCAACTCAAGGTTGAACCTTCACATAATAGTTCTTTCATTTTAACAATAAGCAATTCATCCCATTTTAAAGAAAAACCTTCAGTAGATTCTTCGACACGAAGAGGTTGGACAGAAAATGGTGGCCTTGAAGAGAATGGAAATCGCCGTGAGCCCCTCATTGCGCGGGCAAGATCCATCGAAAGGTTTTCTCCTCCAGCTGGACAACGCACCAGTCTTTCAGGCAGATTCCGAGCTGAAATGTAATTATATGGATGCATTTGTGAACAAAGTACGAAATCAGAGTAAACAAGCATTCTGAGTACTGCCCTGCAATACATGTCCCCTACCGGCAGTCTGTCGCCCGGAAAACTGTTGGGGAAATTACCAAAGTGCAAAGTGCCATAACTTTGTCAAAAATGATCGAAACGTCGTGAAGTTCAAACTTGATCTGTAACTTATCATAAGGAAACCATGTACCAAGTTTGAAATCATTAGCATTAAGTTTAGAAAAAAAAGTCCGGAAAACTGTTCTTTGCGTGACGGACGGACAGACTGACAGACTGACAGAGGGACGGAGTGCAAACCTATAGTCCCCTCCGGTGTACACCGGTAGGGGACTAATAAGAGGCGTCTATCGGCCCATGTCATACCTGACCATTCTTTAGCTGGTATGGGCAAATTTTAAAGCGTCATCACAAAGAAAACCGAGTTGTTCCACCAGTTGATGCTGGTTTTCAAACTTGATCCGAGTTATGCCGAGACACGTGTGTAAAAATCAGCCAATATTTGGTGGAGTTATCGCACGGAAACCAAAGTGGGACAGACGAACCTCATTAAATATGCAAATTTATGCACGGTTGAATGTGGGCGCGGATGATGTGAGATCGGGTTATCCTGAACGGGTTATCCGCCAACCGTGGAAGCTAGGTTACTTCTGACACGTACTGTATATACTGCTAAGAGGGCAGAGTATCAGATACATATTTAAAGAAGTATTCACGCAGTGTTGCGTGAATTTTGACCTCATTACCCCTTGACCTTTGACCTCATTACCCCCCAAAATATAATCAGTTAATCTTTACGTCACTATACATACCTGCACCAAGTTTGACTCAGATCCCTTCAGCCGTTCTCCATGTTATTGCAGAAACGAAAACCGACCATGGACGGACACGGTATGTTGAGGGGCGACAACTCGAAAACCGTTGGAGATATCGAGATTATGGAGATTTTTCATGGTTTCGTTTCCTCTTGGTTCCAGTGAAGGGAAATCTTGACGCTACAGCATACAATGACATTCTAGATGATTGTGTGCTTCCAACTTTGTGGGAACAGTTTGGGGAAGGCCCTTTCCCATTTCAGCATTACTGTGCCCTGATGCATGCCTGAATGGAGAAAGTGGATCAGACTCGGCAACAGCAACGGAGTGAGATGTGCATGGAAGAAGTTTCGGGAACTGAGTGGCGTGCTGATGATGAGGGGAGTGGCGTTGAAGCTGAAGGGAAAGGTGTATGCTGCATGTGTGAGAAGTGTTATGATTTATGGGAGCAAGACATGGGTAATGAACGTAGAGCAGCAACGAAGGTTGGAAAGGGTGGAAATGCGAATGGTTCGACGGATGTGCGGAGTATCGTTGAGAGAGAGTAAGACAAATGATGAATTGCGAAAGATGATGGGAATAGAGCCTGTGATTGATGCTGTGAAGAGGTACAGGTTGAGATGGTTTGGTCATGTGTTGAGGAAGGATGAAAGTGACTGGTTGAGAAGAGTGATGGAAATGAATGTAGAAGGAAGTAGAGGATGGGGAAGACCGAGAAAGACTTGGCTAAAGATGGTGGAAGAAGAAATGCGGGCAAGGGGGTTAACAAGGAGAGATGCAGAAGATTGTCATGGAGAAGATTTGTTGGAGATGGAAAAATGGGCAAAATGGAGAAGATCGTCATGGGGACCGCAAGGCTAACCCCCGCTCTAGTAGGGAAAATGGCCTTTAAAATGCATGTTGTTGTTGTTGTTGTTGTTGTGCCCTGATGCACAAAGCGAGGTCCATACAGAAATGGTTTGTCGAGATCGGTGTGAAAGAACTTGACTGGCCTGCACAGAGCCCTGACCTCAACCCCATCGAACACCTTTGGGATGAATTGGAACGCCGACTGCGAGACAGGCCTAATCGCCCATCAGTGCCCAACCTCACAAATGCTCTTGTGGCTGAATGGAAGCAAATCCCCACAGCAATGTTCCAACATCTAGTGGAAAGCCTTCCCAGAAGAGTGGAGGCTGGTATAGCTGCAAAGGAGAGACCAACTCCATATTAATGACCATGATTTTGGAATGAGATGTTCGATGTTCAGACGTCCACATACTTTTGGTCATGTAGTGCACATAACATCAGTTTTGACATCTATTCTTCATAATCCTAGGATGATATACCACATAGCAAAGCAACTCAAATAATGTGAGTGTGGACTTCTGGCAATCATATGCCACTCACACGCTCAACATATAATTTGGTAGCAGCACTTCTGCATATTGAGATTTCACCTTTCAGGCTGAGAAAAGAGCACTCGAAACTCAAGATACAATCCTGAACAGGTACGACCGCTCCAGTCCAGAAGAGCCCTGGAACTCTCAAGAAAGGGTTCATTCATTTCCAAGGGGTCACGGATTTTCGAAGCTGTTCCACGATCTTCACGCACACTCGAAGCTAAGTCATTGTCACATTTGTATTCTTGTCTAAACTGTTTATCTTACGTGTGTGTACCTTTTAAGTGTCCCTCGGAAGTTTTATCGGGGTTAATCTTTCATACCTGTAAAAAATAGTCGAGTATCTCGTGCCGCGCGCGGCCACGCGGCCTAGTTGTTGAAGCTTCCGACCTGGAGGCTTGGTTTCTCTCCGGGCATCCAAAGTGGTTATTTTTTCATTCGTGTGTTTGTCAAATTTCAACTCGTTACTTTATCGTCCATGCTTTATTGTTTGTTTAAAGTTAGTTTTGGTTTGAATTTCCTGTAACTCGTAATTAATTAATCCTGTTCTGCGCCTCGTGTGCGGCCTTGTACCCCTGTCGGTGTTTGTTAACTTAAGTCCCCTACATCGTGTTTTGCTTGGCTCTCAGTTTTTCCCTTCTACACCGAACGTAATACTCTCTGTCTAACGTTTTAAATCCCCACCCCACCCCAACCCAACCCCCCCTCCCCCCCCCCCCAAAAAAAAAAACATTTATTTTTCCTTTCTCCACGTGTGCCGTTGTCTCATCCTGTACTTTCTGTCCAGGTGTATCGTGGTGCTTTTCGCCCCGCCCCCATTATCTCCTTGCCATCCACCTTTTGCCCTGTTCACGCGACTCGTGGTGGTCCCTCTCGGCCCTCCCCCCGTTGGTATTTTGTGCATATAAGATTGTTCACGGTTCTGTTTAAATATTATTTTAAATATGTTTAACCTTTACCCTTCAGTGGTTTATTCAGTGGTATATTACAACACGCTGTTTTTCTTCCTATCTAAAAGGCTTTTCTCAATTTCCTCTCCAACTCATTCCACGTCAAAAAAAAGAAATTCAATATCTTATACGTCTCCCTCACTACATGGTCTAAATTCACATTCATTCCATCCCTCCTCCATCGTTCTGAATCGGATTGCTAACTTGAAAATCACAACAAACCCAATTTGTTATCGATGTTCGTCTTTCATTAATCATCCACTTTCTAAACTCCCCTCTTGCCCCTCCCCTCCAAATCCCCCCCCTTGCACCTACACTCCTAAACTCCCCCCTTTCCCCTCCACTCTTAAACTCCCCCCTTGCCCCTCCACTCCTGAACTCCCCCCCCTGCCCTTCCCCTCATAAACTCCTCCCTTGCCCCTCCCCTCCAAATCCCCCCCCCCTTGCCCCTACACTCCTAAACTCCCCCCTTGCCCCTCCACTACAAGACTCCCCCCTTGCCCCTCCCATCCGAAACTCCCCCCTTGCCCCTCCCCTCCTAAACTCCCGCCTCACTCCTCCCCTTCAAAACTCCCCCCCAACTCCTCCCATTCAAATCTCCCCCCATACCATTCCTCTCAAATTCTCCCTCCTCCCCCCTCCTCAAAGTTGCCTCCTCCCCACCTCGTCTCCCTTCTATCTCATGCCTCTACCCCCCCCCCCCCCCAACCTTCTACTGTCCCATGCCCCCCCTCAAACAACCCCTCACTCTGCCTCATCCCTTCACCACCAAACCTTTCATCCTCCTCATCCTTCCTTTTCTTGGAACTCTTCTGTAATCTCTGACACACTATCAACTGCTCTCCCTACCTCCCCCTCTCATCCTTCATCTTACCCTACTCCTCCCCTCCCCTGTCCTGTACCCGATGCTCCCCCTCTCTCTTCTTTAACGGTATGGACCTCAAACATCCGGGGCCTTCGCTCAAACCTGACTGATCTCTCCATACAGGTTGCTTCTGACAATCCAGACTTGATCTGCTTAACAGAGACTTTCCTCCTTCAAGATGTCTCTGATTCCTCAATATCTCTTCCTGGTTACTCCCTCTTCCGGTATGATAGACCTGAGCCTCGTCCTGGTGGTGGGGTGGCTATCTTTATCAAAAACTCTCTTCCTCATTCTCCTTGCACTGCCCTCTCTCCTCCTCACCCCCAGGAGTACCTCTGGCTCCGGCTTCCTCGCCGCTCCCACCTTTTGTTCATATGTGTTCTGTACCGTCCCCCAAACAGTGATGACTCAATTTACATTTCACTCTCTGACAACATGGACCAACTTCTATCCACTCATCCCAACTCTCTCTTCCTCATATGTGGTGACTTCAACTCTCATCATGCCACCTGGTTGGGTGTGGGTTCCTCTCTCACCAGTCATGGCACCTCAGCAAAGGACTTCTGTGACTCACTGGGATTGACACAATCTGTCAATTTCCCGACCCGGATCTCAGCCAATGAAGTTTCTTCTCTTCGAGACTTGGTTATGACAAACTTCCCTGCTAATGTCTGCTGCTCTTCTTCTGCTCCAATCGGTTCTTCTGATCATGTGCTTGTCAAAGTGGACATCTCTCTGGCCATTCTCAGAGAGCCTCCTCAGCGTCGAAGAGTCTGGCATTTCACTCAGGCCGACTGGGACGGGCTTCAAGCAGCCATCAATCGTCTGGATTGGTCTCCCATCTCCACTGCCTCTGACATCAATTCTTCCTGGGAATTCTTCCAAAGCAAACTGATCTCTCTCATGCACAGATTTATCCCATCTCGTCTTCAGTTGTCTTACCCTTCCTCCCGTCCATGGTACACCGAATCTTGTGGTGAGGCAGTTGCCCTGAAACAACTTGCCTTTGCCTCTTGGAAGGCTAATCCAACTGAAGGCAATCTCAGTTCCTTCCACCAAGCTCGGAACAAGTGTGTGTCTACCCTCAGGAGTGCCAGGAAGCACTATCTCTCCTCACTCAAGACCGAACTCTCAAACCTGTCTCCTTCCTCCAAATCCTGGTGGCGTCTGGTCAAATCAGTTTTTGGTGTTTGTTCCCCCTCCATCCCCTCCCTTACCTCAAATGGCCACACAGTTGACATCGCACGTGACAAAGCCGAATGCCTCAACTCTGTGTTTGCCTCAAAATCTTTAGTCCCAAAACCATCTCTCTCTGTTCCCACCTTTCCCAGTCGAACCCAACTGCTCCTGGACTCTGTGTCCTTCTCTCCTGACAAGGTGGAGGAGTTTTTGTCTAACCTCGACTCTGATTCTGCAACTGGACCAGACGGCATCAGCCCACGGGTCCTAAAATCCTGCTCTGCCACTCTATCTCACCCTCTCTCTGTTCTTTTCACCCTATCTTTTGCTCAAGGTCATCTGCCAGCATCCTGGAAATCAGCAAACATTACCGCTTTACACAAAAAAGGTGCAAAAACAGATCCTTTTAACTACAGACCAATCAGCCTGCTCCCAATTATCAGCAAAGTCATGGAATCCATCATTGCTTCTGATATGAAATCTTTCCTCTTCTCCAATGGCTTGATCTCTGATCATCAATTTGGATTCAGACCAGGTCACTCTACTCTGGACATGCTGCTTCTCCTGTCTCAACAATGGATGGAGGTCCTCAATGCCAAACAGGAAATCAGAGCTGTCTCCCTCGACATATCACGTGCCTTCGATACGGTCTGGCACCCAGCTCTGCTCACCAAACTCTACTCCTATGGTATCCATGGAAATCTCCATGCATGGCTTGCGGCCTTCCTCTCTGGTCGTAGTCAACGTGTGGCCCTGAATGGATTTCTCTCATCTCCCCTTCCTGTTCAGGCTGGAGTTCCCCAAGGCAGTGCGCGCTGGGTCCTGTGCTTTTTCTGGTCTTTATCAATGATCTCTCCGACTCTCTGGAAAATCCTATCTCTTTGCTGATGACTCCACTCTCTGCCGCTCCATTCCTCTTCCCTCAGATCAGCAGTCTGCAGCCTCCTCACTCTCTGAAGACCTGGACAAAATCACAGACTGGTCAAACAAGTGGAACATGTCTTTCAATCCTGACAAATCTCACACTCTTACTATGTCTCTCCGAAAAGATCGACTGGACAACCCTCCCATCTACTTTCTCAACAATCCTCTCCAAGAAGTTCTGTCGCTCAAGCTTTTGGGTCTCACTATCTGCCATGATCTTTCTTGGGAAAACCACATTTCCAAGCTGGCCTGCAAAGCCAGTTGCCGACTGGGCATCCTCCGTCGTGCAAAGTCCTTCCTAGGCACACCTGAGCTCCTCACCACATACAAGGCTTTCATCCACAGCTCAATGGAATACTGTTCTCCCCGATGGGCTGGTGCTCCTGCCTCACACCTAGCTCGGCTTCACGCTGTTGAAACCAAAGCTTTCAGAATCATTGGAATCTCCCGCGATGAAGCTATCTCTGAGGGCCTTTCACTCACTCACCGCAGGCAGGTAGGTGGTCTTTCTGTCTTCTACCGACTCCTCTCCGGCCTTGCTCCCCCAGCTCTCTCTGTGCTCTGTCCCCCAAATATTCCTACAGGTCGCACAAGATCTGCCAGCAAGCCTCTGATGGTTAAACTGCCAAAATCTCGGCTCTCTGCTCACCTTCACTCCTTCATTCCTCTTTTCTCCCGCCTCTGGAACAAACTCCCACACTCCCTTCAATCCCACTCCTCCCTCCAGGTCTTTAAAACAGCTGTTCACCACCATCTCTTATCTTCCCCCATCCAAAACCTTGATCTTTTCTACCCCCACTAATTCACCCCAGATCCACCCTGTTTGTAATTCCAACTTCTTTCCTGGTAGTCCTGGCAGTGTCCATATGTTTTATGCCTCTCCCACCCCCTTTCCCATGCCTCCCCCCCAAAGCCCTCTCCCTCCCACAGATCTCTCGATGTCTCCATGTCTCTCGGTTCCTGCTCTCAAATGTTGCGTTTGTGTCCTTCCCCCTCTCTCCCCATCTCGTCTACCGCTCCTGATGCTTTTTGTTTTATGTGTCGGTTTGTCGGTTATGTGTCGGTTTGTCGATTTGTCTTTCTGTGTGATAAATGTTCGCTCCTTCACGAGCCTCGATCTTGTATACAAAAAAAAAAAAAAAAAAAAAGGGTGCTTCCGAGTGAGCACGACCCATTAGGTAAATTAAGTAAAGCAACTACGTACATACAAGTCTGTAGCCTGGTGTTGGCTTAATTGTTGACCAAGCTGGCTTGAAATCTTAGTTTCCCGAGTTTGAGTCCCTGTCATTTCATTGAAATAACACCAAGTGGGTTGACTCAACCCATCATCCTTCCGAAGTTGGCAAAATAATTACCAACTTATTGGCAACAGGGGTACTGCATCAGCAGCACAGCCACACCCCCATGAAAAAGTGCAGCCAATCAACCACAAGCTGCACATGAAACGTAGAAGTGTGTTTTTGGCTTCTTTTTTTTGTATACAAGATCAAGGCTCGTGTAAGAGCTAACATTGATCACAAAAAGACAAACTGACACATAAAACAGAAAACATATGATAAAGGGAGTGGGAGCCAAGATGGGGAGAGAGGGGGAAGCACACAAGTACAAAATTTGAGAGCAAGGACATCGGGAGATCTGTGGGAGAGAGATGGCTTGGGCGGAGGAGGCATGGAAAGGGGGTTGGGGGGTGTGGGAAAGGTATAAAACACATGGACAATGCCAGGACTTCCAGGAAAGAAGTCAGTATTTCAAAAAGGTGGATCTGGGGTGAATTAACGGGGGTAGAAAAGATCAAGGTTTTGGATGGGGGAAGACGAGAGATGGTGGTGAACAGCTCTTTTAAAGACCTGGAGGGAGGAGTGGGATTGAAGAGAGGGAGTTTGTTCCAGAGGTGGGAGAAAAGAGGAATGAAAGAGTGAAGGTGAAAAGAGTCTTGATTTTGGCAGTTTAACCACAAGAGGGTTGCAGGCAGATCTTGGGCGACCTGTAGGAATACTTAGGGGACAGAGCACAGAACTGGGGGAGCTAGGCCGGAGAGGGCTCCGTAGAAGACAGAAGGACCACCAACCTGCCTGCGGTGAGTATGTGAAAGGCCCTCGGAGTTAGCTTCATTGTGGGAGATTCCAATGCTTCTGAAAGCTTTGGTTTCAACAGCGTGAAGCCAAGCTAGGTGTGAGGCAGGTGCACCGTCCCAGAGGGGAGAACAGCATTCCATTGAGCTGCGGATGAAAGCCTTGTATGTGGTGAGGAGCTTCGGTGTGCCAAGGAAGGATTTCGCACGACGGAGGATGCCCAGTCGGCGACTGGTTTTGGAGGCCAGCTTGGAAATGTGGTTTTTCAAAGAAAGATCATGGCAGATAGCGAGACCCAAAAGCTTGAGTGACAGAACTTCTTGGAGAGGATTGTTGAGAAAGTAGATGGGAGGGTTATCCAGTTGGTCTTTTCGGAGAGACATAGTAAGAGTGTGAGATTTGTCAGGATTTATAGACATGTTCCACTTGTTTGACAAGTCTGCGATTTTGTCCAGGTCTGCAGAGAGTGAGGAGGCTGCAGACTGCCGATCTGAGGGATGAGGAATGGAGCGGCAGAGTGGAGTCATCAGCAAAGAGATGGAGAGATCATTGATGAAGACCAGAAATAGCACAGGGCCCAGAACACTACCTTGGGGAACTCCAGCCAGAACAGGAAGGGAGATGAGAGAAATCCATTCGGGGCCAAACGTAGACTACGACCAGAGAGGAAGACCGTAAACCATGCGTGGAGATTTCCATGGATACCATAGGAGGAAAGTTTGGTGATCAGAGCTGGGTGCCAGACCGTATCTAAGGCACATGATATGTCGAGGGAGACAGCTCCGATTTCCTTATTTAGCATTAAGGACCTCCATCCATTGTTGAGACAGCAGAAGCAGCATGTCCAGAGTAGAATGACCTGGTCTGAATCCAAATTGATGATCAGAGATCAAGCCATTGGAGAAGAGGAAGGATTTGATTTCAGAAGCGAAGATTGATTCCATGACCTTGCTGATTATTGGGAGCAGGCTGATTGGTCTGTAGTCGCAAGGATCTGTTTTTACACCTTTTTGTGTAAAGCGGTAATGTTGGCCGATTTCCAAGCAGATGGCAGATGGCCTTGAGCAAAAGAGAGGATAAAGAGAACAGAGAGATGGTGAGATAGAGCGGCAGAGCAGCATTTTAGGACCCGTGGGCTGATGCCGTCTGGTCCAGTTGCAGAATCAGAGTCGAGGTTTGCCAAAAGCTCGAAAATTCGAAAAGTTGCAGAATCAGTCAAGTCGGCTATTGTTTTTGTCAAAGTATTTTAAAACGAGAACGGCTCATGGAAGGGTGCATACTTCCGCAAGGTTGAACGGTTTACATTTCATATCCTATCGATAGGCCGGATCTGCATCCGTACCTTAACCAAAATCTAATAAACTTGTTCCTCTCATCAATCCAGCTCATCCACCAAGTTTGTTACATGCTCCTCCCCAAACCCCGGTCACGGTGTGCCTCCGAGCCCCGAAAGGTGTCTCGGCAGAAAGATGTGTTATTCTGTGTGTCAAAGACCAATGGTGAAACCACACCAATTGTTACCAAAAAATAAGTATTGTATTAAGGTCACACAAGAATAACAGCACAAGAGCAATATTAATCAATTATACAACTAATGTTATGTTTTATCATTCCTATGATGGTACCATCAGTTTCGTACAATATAACTCACTGTGCTCCAAGTGAGCGAAAATAACATTCTCAAAGTCTCTGTCCCGGCATCAAGCCAAAGTCGATCCACGCTCCGGTGATCGTAAGAACGATGTCGTATCGAGACCAGAATCCCGTTCGGCTGACAATCACGCTGCCAAAGATGCGCAAAGGTGCCCTCAAGAGGCGACTGGGAAATCACACCTTCGGGTATGAACGTTCAACGGCTCCCAAACGGCGAACCGTAAATTCCCACTCGAAATCCACGTTACACACGCAAACCAGGCTAACGGCTGGAGGCGGTGAAATGTTTGGAGCGAGGTGAAAAGCCTGGAGCGATGCGAAATCGGGAGCGAGGCAAAATGGCTGACGGGCCCGTACTGAAGGCGTACCTGCACTTCAACAACGATTCTCTTCGGAATCAACCGCAAAACCTGTCACGCAGGTTTATCTGTCACAGCGAACCACTCTGTCACAGGAATCCCTTTCCCAGGAAACCCAAAGTTCGCTCGTGACCCCCATTCGCCAGCGTTTGCTCAAGACCTCAAAGCAACTCGGCTTCTTCTCGACCTCACTTGCTCCGCATCTTCTTCCTCCTCTTCTTCATCTGGTTTTCTCTCGATCCCGTTTCCGGTTTCTTTTAAAACATTAATTTTTTACCTTTTGCAAACAGTCATCTCCATTTCACTGAAACGATAACAATAACAGAACATGGAACCAAAAACGCTTACAGTGGATGAAAACCACGACGACGGAGGTGACGAATCCGTAACACTTCCCCCCACCCAAGAAAGAAAGTTTGAACATAGTGGAAACTTTCTTTGCATGCTAAAACCCTTTTAACAAACAAAAGTAAAACTCTCACCCAAATGATCAATTCACGTGAGCAACAATAATGAATATTCCCCAGAATAAAGCAACAAAACTTCCAAACAACCTACAGGAATTTTCAGTTATTTCACTCTGGATAAAGCATCAGCAACGACATTGTCCCTGCCCTTTACATGCTCAATTTCCAAGTTGAACTCCTGCAAAGCCAAACTCCATCTCATCAACCTCTGATTTTTATTTTTCATTTTTTGAATGAAGGCAAAGGGGTTGTGATCAGTGAAGAGTTTTAACTCTGGATTCTCGTGCACCCCGACTACAGGCACGACAGGTGAGACAGGAACCATTTTTCCCACAGGCTTCCTCTCATAATATTTCTTCTGTCGGTTGACATGACACAGCTGCCGCTTTTTCCGTCGGTCGGGAGTTGTCACCACGTAATCTGTTTCATTATCCCTCCTTTCGATTGCATAGGGACCAAAATATCTATCCTGTAGTGGCTGACCTGGAACAGGAAGCAACACTAACACTCGGTCCTCACAACTGAAATTTCTTATCTGAGATTTATTGTCATGTCTCACTTTCATTTTATCCTGTGTCACTTTCAAGTTTCTTCTCGCAACTTCACAAGCCTTTGTCAATCTGTGCCTAACCGTTGACACATACTCTACGACTGTTGACTGTGACTCCTCCTGTAGCCACTGTTCTTTCACCAATTTCAATGGTCCTCGAACTGCGTGTCCAAACACAAGTTCAAAAGGACAGAATCCCAATGACTCCTGAACAGATTCCCCCATAGCAAACAACAATAAGGGTATTCCTTCATCCCAATCCTTGTCACATTCAAAACAATACGTTCTGATCATATTCTTCAATGTCTGGGGAAACCTTTCCAAGGCCCCTTGGCTCTGGGGATGGTAAGTACTTGATCTTACCTGCTCCACTCCCAACAGGTGTACCACTTGCTGAAAAAGCATCGACATGAAATTGGAACCCTGATCAGACTGGATGACATTAGGTAGGCCAACCTAAGTGAAAAAATTTAATCAAGGCCTTCGCAATAACTGCCGCCGTAATTTTTCTAAGAGGCACTGCCTCTGGGAAGCTCGTGGAAGCGCACATGATGGTCAGCAAATACTGATGTCCAGCCTTAGTTTTAGGTAAAGGGCCAACACAGTCAATAATGACTCGGCTGAATGGCTCTTCAAAAGCTGGAATTGGTTTTAAAGGTGCGGATGGGACTTTCTGATTAGGTTTTCCCACCAGCTGGCAAGAATGGCAAGATTTACAGAACTCCAACACATCACGTCGCAATCCTGGCCAGAAAAAATGTACCAATATTCTGTCACATGTCTTGTTCACTCCAAGGTGCCCGGCCAAAGGTGTCTCATGCGCCAAACTCAATATCTCCTTCTGGTACAGCGGTGGCACCACAATTTGGTAATGAACTTTCCACTCATCGTTTGCTGGCACCTCCCGTGGTCTCCATTTTCTCATGAGTATTTCCCCTTTCATGAAGTAACCAACAGGTATCTTCATAGCCTCTTCCTCTGTAACGGCTTTACTAATTAAACTCCGGAGCTCGCTCCGAATCTCTGTGTTGTTCTTCAACAAGTCTTTTTCGGACCAGCACCGTTTGTTCAACCTCGTTCCCAGATGTCTCCGACGGACACTCCATTTCCTCTTTTGGTCCAGATGCCACCTTTTCCTTCGGTTCCTTGATGTCACTCCCTTTCCTATTATCTCTTCCAGACTTTTCCTCCAATATCGCTAAGGAACCCAAATCCACATCACCTTCCTTCTCCTTCTCTTCAGTGCGCTTCCTACCGATAGCACGAGTCACGGCACAGGATGGAAAGATACCCGGAATCTCCTGCTCTAACTGTGCTGTTATTTTCCATACTGGGCTTTTCAACCAACATTGGATTACCAGAAACTCGACCACCAGCCAAATCATTCCCGATAATAAAAGAAATTCCCTCTACAGGAAGAGTGGCTTGTAACCCCACAGTGACCGGTCCTGACACCAAATCAGACTTCAAATGAATGACATGAAGAGGAGCTTTAACATAGCCACCAACCCCCTGTAAAAGAACACTAACACCAGTTGCCGTCTTCTCTGACAATGGCAAAATGCCCTCAAGCATCAAAGATTGATGTGCTCCTGTGTCCCTCAATACCCTAACACGTCTCTGGTTCGTTAAGTCCCCATCCAGTGACACAAACCCCTCGGAAATAAAAGGTTTGCAACCCTCTTGGACAAGGTCGTTCTGTGATGCCGTAACTTTGGCACGGGAACCTTCACAAGGCACTGTCCTCAAAGGACGATTTCTCGCATTGGCCAATGCATTCGGAGTTGCACTAGTTTGACTCCGCTCCTGATTTTTCCTTTTCAGGCCGTAACATTGGGACATCAAATGCCCAGGTTTCTTGCAAAAAGCGCAAGTAGGCCCGGAGGAAAAACTCGTGGTCTGCCTCGGGTCCCCCGAAAGATAGGTATGTCTTGGAACTGCAGTCTTCTGATCCCTGAAAGTCGCGGTATCAGATTTGTCCGCGTAGTCCTCTCTAGGCCGCCTCCTTGAAAATTTGTTCTCCGAACCTGATTTGCCGTAACTCCCCTGGCTAACTCTACGCGGGAAGTTAGGTTTGTGGAACCCCATCCTGTGTGTCAAGGCATAGTCATCTGCCACAGTTGCTGCCTCATACAACTCCGGTACTTTTTTTTCATCCAGATGTACTTTAATGCCCACGTGGACACACTGTTTGAATTCCTCCACCAAGATCAATTGTCGCAAAAGGTTGAAGTCTTTCCCAATCTCCGAGTCACACCACCTATCAAACATAGTTTCCTTCATTCTGGCAAACTCCAGATGGGTCTCCGCTCCCTCTTCCTGGCATTCCTGAATTTTTGCCGGTAAGCTTCAGGGACCAATTCATAGGCTTTGAGAATGGCTTTCTTCACTATCTCATAATCTGCACATTGGTCAATCGGTAAAGCCGAATAGATATCTTGAGCTTTACCCACCAGAACACTTTGTACTAACATAGTCCAGGACCCCACAGGCCATTTTAACATTTGAGCCACCTTCTCAAAGTGTAAAAAAAACTTGGCTACCTCCTTTTCATTGAAGGGTGGAACCAGCCTCATGTCTACCAACATCCCAAGAGTTGAGACTGGTTGTCGAACTAGCCGGCATGGATACTACTTCTCTCCGTTCCCCCAGTAATTCCAGCTCCTTGAGTTTAAGTTCCTTCTGATACTCCATGTCCCGTTCCTTTAACTCCCTTTCGGCTCTCCTTTCCTCTGCTCTTCTTTCTTCTTCAGCTCTCCTTTCCTCTGCTCTTCTCTCCTCGAGTTCCTTTTCAGCTCTCCTTTCCTCTGCTCCTTCCTCTGCTCTTCTTTCCTCGAGTTCTCGTTCCTGTTCTGCTCTTCTTTCCTCGAGTTCTCATTTCTGTTCTGCTCTTCTTTCCTCTGCTCTACTCTTCTCCTCGAGTTATTTTTTAGCTCTCCTTTCCTCTGCTCTTTCCTCGGCTATTCTCTCCTCGGCTTTCCATTCCAACTCTTTTAACCTTTCCTGGCTCTGCAGTTGCATCTCCAATTTCCGGAGCTCCACATTTCCTTTTTCCTCTGGTAACCAATCCAAGGCTACCTCTTCCCATGTTCCTTGTCCCACTAGAAACTCTACCACCAATGTCTGAATCTCTGCTTTCTTCATACTAATACCCGATCTCATACTCATACCCGATCTTTTTAACGCCTGGAACTGTGCCTCATTAGGGGACGCCGCAAACCTTTCTGCATCAAACACCATGGTGACTATACTATTAGTTAGCACCTGTTGACCTTCACACAAAAAAAATTCTAATTTTTTGAAAAATTTGGGAATGTTAGAAAATTCCAAATTTGGGAATTTTGGGAATGTTCGGGAATTATATCCCGGACGGGCCCCCAATTTCTGTTACGTGCTCCTCCCCAAACCCCGGTCACGTTGTACCTCTGAGCCCCGAAAGGAGTCACGGCAGAAAGATGTGTTATTCTGTGCGTCAAAGACCAATGGTGAAACCACACCAATTGTTACCAAAAAACAAGTATTGTATTAAGGTCACACAAGAATAACAGCACAAGAACAATATTAATCAATTATACAACCAATGTTATGTTATATCATTCCTATGATGGTACCATCAGTTTCATACAATATAACTCGCTGTGCTCCAAGTGAGCGAAAATAACATTCCCAAAGTCTCTGTACCGGCATCAAACCAAAGTCGATCCACGCTCCGGTGATGGTAAGAACGATGTCGTATCGAGACCAGAATCCCGTTCGGCTGACGGTCACGCTGCCAAAGATGCGCAAAGGTGCCCTCAAGAGGCGACTGGGAAATCACACCTTCGGGTATGAATGTTCAACGGCTCCCAAATGGCGAACCGCAAATTCCCACTCGAAATCCACGTTAGACACGCAAACCAGACTAACGGCTGGATGCGGTGAAATGGTTGGAGCGAGGTGAAAAGCCTGGAGCGATGCGAAATCGGGAGTGAGGCAAAATGGCCGACGGGCCCGTACTGAAGGCGCACCTGCACTTCAACGATTCTCTTCGGAATCAACCGCAAAACCTGTCACGCAGGTTTATCTGTCACAGCGAACCACTCTGTCACAGGAATACCTTTCCCAGGAAACCCAAAGTTCACTCGTGACCCCCGTTCGCCAGCGTTTGCTCAAGACCTCAAAGCAACTCGGCTTCTTCTCGACCTCACTTGCTCCGCTTCTTCTTCCTCCTCTTCTTCATCCGGTTTTCTCTCGATCCCGTTTCCGGTTTCTTTTAAAACATTAATTTTTTACCTTTTGCAAACAGTTATCTCCATTTCACTGAAACGATAACAATAACAGTACATGGAACCAAAAATGCTTACAGTAAATGAAAACCACAACGACGGAAGTGACGAATCCGTAACAAGTTTCATCCAAATCCATCCACTACTTTTTGAGACATCATGCAAAACATCATTTTTGTTTCTCTCACTGGTGAATAATTTGTTGAAAAATTATCACATCCAGATCCGGATCGAGATACTCACCAAAATCTAATAAATTTGTCCGTGTCATACATCCAAACTGTCTGCCAAGTTTCATCCGAATCAGGCCATAATTTTGATATATCTTGCTCACAGACAAACAGGAGTGAAAACAACCTCCATCCACCTTTGGTGGTGGAGCTAATGAATATTCACAGTATTTTTAAGTGATTTCCTTAACATCTTCACCTTCAAGCAACAATACACTTTATTTATGAAATCAGTTTTCTGCAGGTAGTTCCAATCCTGTAGTAAATTTGGGTAAAAATGTGTCCGTTTAAAATTAAATGTACAGTGATTGTGAAATAATTTCTTACAGTTTGGCATGGAGTCTTTTCTTTGCAGTCTTGGGTAGAAAGGAGTAAATGAAAGGTTGGGCACAGTGAACTTTGTGGAAATTCCCCCACACCGTGCATTAGTGTTCAACGTTGACTTCCTGCCATGTGCATTGTCCACAGAGTCCATACAATTGGCATAATTGTTGATGCATACATAATCCCTAGAAAAACAGGAAAGGCAAACAAATATGAGTTGGGGGGAGGGTGGGGGGGAGAGGTGGGGAGGGGAGAAGTCAGTCCCAGGAATAAACAGTAAAGTCTGTCCACCATAAAAATAAAACCAGTCTGTTCACCAAGTCACGTCCAAATCCGTCCATAACTTTTTGAGATATGCTGACAGACAAACAAAATATATTTAATGGGAGTGACTGCTTCACCAATATGCATTCACAGACCATAAGTCACGTCCAAATCCGTCCATAACTTTTTGAGATATGCTGACAGACAAACAAAATATATTTAATGGGAGTGACTGCTTCATCAATATGCATTCACAGACCATAACCTTTCACTTGTGTAAATTTATATAGAACTAGCAGGAGTACCCGGCATTGCTGGGCAGGGAGGGGTGGGAGGGGGAGGCAGGAGAGGAAGGGGGTTCATCACCTTTTCGTGGAATATATGCTAGTGTGGAAGCAAAATTAATTTGCGTACGTAATTTGTGTAAATCAAGTGGATTTCCCTGAGCCTCGACCTTGCCATTGCAAACACGTAAACTTAATGAATACATATATTAATCAGTGTTAACTGCATTCTATGAAAATATAACAATTCTTTAAGCTCGCGTTAAAGGCAGCCATTCAGCTTGAACTGTGATGCCAGCTAGTTTTATAGCCACGTATCCAAGTAAGCTTGATTAGAGAATAGGAAGGTTTTTGTCCTTTGTTAGTCTGATATTGTTTACTTTTTATATGATATGACTTTTCAGACGAAACCTATATACACATATAATTATATTAAAAGATTCAAAATATAGAACTTGAAACAATGATGGATACATCATTGTTACATATACACTCTCACTGATTTTAACTTTCTCCAACCCTGTTTTTCTCTTAGAGATTGAGAAAGAACCGGTCTTCATGCACGCTAGGCAGGCTATCTGAAGTAGTAGGTTCTGTTCACTTTTTAAAATAGTTAGAAATCTGTGTTTCTTCATGACTTGACATTTGTGGCCGAGAGAGGTGAAGATAACGAGGGAAAAGCTGATCCAAGATGTGGAAGAATCACGCAATGCTTGTTATCTTTTTGAACCTTATTTGACCCCCCCCCCCCCCCTCTTTCATCTCTGATCATAAATAGACGTACGGCAGCAAGATCGAGGAGAACTTGAATGTGGTGTTCTGAGCCGGCGTGGTGATATTCGTTTTTTGTGTTGATTTGAATTGATTTATCAGTGAATTGGACTCCCATGTGTCATTAAAATCAGCTATTGTCTTCTAAAATGAGTTTGGACCTTAATTATTGAGTCTTGTCAAATCATTTAAGGCTAAATTAATTAAAATCCCTAACTGGTGAATGTGGCGTTCATCACGTTTGAGTTAAGTGTGATGCAGATCAGGAAGAAGAAGAATCCGTACTACCAACTTCGTACACTTCCGGAATTGTTCGATTTATTTGTGTTCAAATGTCTGGTGAAGGATTTCTATTTATTTTTGCAAATGTGTACTTGTACATAACTGTCATTAATTTAAAAAGGCTTAGGCACTATAGAGCAATTTTTTTTTTTAATCCAAAAAAACGAACTTTTTTTTTTTTTAATTTTTTTGGCCTAAAAGACTCCCAGGCACTCACTGATGAGCCTCTGAAAGTTTGACGAAGATCCGTTCAGCCATCTCTGAGAAAAATGGCGACACAGACAGACAGACACACAGAGGGGGCAAATGAAAGCGCCACAACCTTCATTGTGTAATCCTTAGTCATCCTGTCATGTTTGGTTGAGATTGGATAAGTAACGACGGAATTTTTGGGGTCAAAAATTCATCAGACAGACAGACACCAAATGGTGTATTTTAGTATGATTTTTAATTATTTACCTTCCTTTTTATGCCTTGGTGTTTTGATGGCTATGTTTAACGGTTTTTCAAATGTGTTTAATTAAATAAAGGCATACAAAAGTCAAAATCCATCCACCCTCTTCACTCCCGCTATCCTAGACCTCGTTGTTCTCGCAAACCTGCAATCTCTGTTGTTATCTCTCTGTCAGTGCCACTGTCTCCAAACAATAAAGGTAAGCCGGCGTTGCACATGGCATCAGATCCTTCCCTTTAAATTTCCTTGACATATTTCTGTCTGTCATTACTTCTTCACGCATGCACACCCACCTAAATCCTCCGCACCTCTGCCTCAGACTTAACATAGACGGTGGTTGTTCCCCCAGATACTCAAACCTATTTCCCTGTACGATTTCCTTTCCCTCTAACCTGATATTCATTTATTTCCTCTGCTGCCCGAACCAAATCATCTCAGTCTTCTCCATACTAATCTTCAGCCCGTTTTTTTTTTGTATACAAGATCGAGGCTCGTGAAAGAGCTAACATTAATCACACAAAAAGTCAAACCAACACAAAACATATAAGGGGAGCGGTAGACAAGATGGGGAGAGAGGGGGGAGGACACAAACACAACATTTGAGAGCAGGGACATCGAGAGATCTGTGGGAGGGAGAGGGCTTGGGGGGGAGGTGGGAGAGGTATAAAACATATGGACACTGCAAGGACTTCCAGGAAAGAAGTTGGAATTTCAAAAAAAGTGGATCTGGGGTGAATTAGTGGGGGTAGAAAAGATCAAGGTTTTGGATGGGGGAAGATAAGAGATGGTGGTGAACAGCTGTTTTAAAGACCAGCAGGAAGGAGTGGGATTGAAGAGAGTGGGGCAGTTTGTTCCAGAGGCGGGAGAAAAGAGGAATGAAAGAGTGAAGGTGAGCAGAGACCAGAGAGCCTAGATTTTGGCAGTTTAACCATAAGAGGTTTTGCTGGCAGATCTTGCGCGACCTGTAGAAATATTTGGGGGACAGAGCACAGAGAGAGAGCTGGGGGAGCAAGGCCGGAGAGGAGTCAGTAGAAGACAGATCCATTCTCAAATCCCTTCTTCCACTCTACTCGTGCTTCCTGCAATCCTGCATGTCCTGCCTATTCCACCACAACAGCCAGATCGTCCACAAACAACATCATCCCCAGAATACCTCATGTTTACCTTCCTGCTTACCAACTCCATCACCACAATGCTAAACATGAGTGAGCTGAGAGATTCCCTGCCTCAAACCGATGTTCACATTGAACTCCTTCGACATTCAAGGACCAAACATTCATTCTCAGGAATTGCAGAAGTTTTGTCCTCAACATCCTAGGACCTAGGACCCATCCATCTGCCACCATCAACACCTTTCCTGGGACAGTGTCATTGGCCTTCTTCAGGTCCACAAATCCCAATCCAATTTCACCTTGCACCTCAAACATCAACCTCCCCTTTCAAATTGGCACAATTAACCCAGTCCTCCAATCATTCGGAATTGAACCCTCTCTCAAGCATGCATTTAATCGCCTCTTCATCCAACTGACTCAGACTTCTCCCGCTGCAATTATCATCTCGATACAACCCTCAACAATGCCTAGCGCTCTTCCATTTTTAATGCATTCCGCACCTCCTCCTCCGTGATCTCCACCAGCTCAACATAACAGTACAGTTGCTCCAGCTCACCGTTGCTGCTTCCTCTCCGGTTCAAGAGCTCTTTGAAATATCTTTCCCACACCTTCAATACTGTCCCCGTAGGTCACTACCCTCCCACCACCATCCTTCATCACCACACTCCCTCTGTCCTCACCCCACAACTTAATGTCTTTACTGTGATGAAATTATGGGATTATATCTGTTGCAGTTCTCTCTCGTGGTCACACCTTTATAAGTAAGTTGGTTCGAGAGTGAGAGGACTGTCTGAGACTGAGTTCAAGTTGGTAAGCTTCGTGTGTTTTCTTGTATGTGGATCATTTGCATATTAATGTCTTATATTACTGCTTGCTTATTGGCTGCCTTTATTTCTGTAGATGAGTGGAGACTTGATTAAATAAAAGCTCACGCTTTCAGAGTTTGTGGAATGATCATTTTACCACACTTACTATCCTCATCCCTGTCCTGAGCTAATATATAGATCATCTTTCCACCATCCTCTTCTAACTTGTTTGTACACCTCTTCCATATCGTTCCTCGCATTATCCACAGCTCTCGATGCTTTTTTATTTAGCCCAAAGGGATGCTGCAATCCTGCTTCTAGTTGGCCTCCTTCTTGTTGCCTTGATCTTCTCTATCCTATTCCAAACTTCGTTTGCACCAACTGCTATCGCTACTTCCTCCTCCACCATACCTGGTTTCTTTCCCTCAACAATGCACCATTTCCTGACGTCCTTCCACACAAAACTTCTGCAATTCCCCTAAATTTCTCTCCCTACTTCTTCCACTCTTCCTCCAAACGTTCAGCTTCTTCGCTAAGTTTCTTATACCAGGCATTCATCCTCTCCTTGTACTGTACGGCGATGTTGCCCCTACAATTCCCCACCTAATAACCTTCCGACCCTTGCTCTTAACCCACCATCCTTTTCTTAATCCATACCACAAATACCACAGGCTTGTGCTGAGTGCTATCATGCTCTCTCACCACTGCCTTACAATCCTTAATCCTCCACAACTGTCACTTCCCCACCACCATAACATTAAATTATGTTCTATCAACTAATTATATCAAGGTCTGCATCGAGGGACTAAGCTGTTGCCTTCTTTCTGAAAGACTAGGGATGTAATGGCAGAGGATGGAGCATCTGTGAAAAAAATTAGGGTTCTCCACAAAAATCTGAATGTTCGTTGAGGAAGATGAGGAACAGGCTTCGGCCCAAGATACTGCCTTTACCAGAAAAAAAGTTTTTATATCTCTTACAATAAAAAAACAAAACAAAAGAAAACCCAAATCATATTTCGTACGATTATTTTCCCATTTTATAATTTTGTTAGTTTCTTGGAGAATACAAATAGTCTCGGATTTAATAAGACAGAAGCATTTAATAAATCTCTTCTGCATCCTCCCTCTGTTAATGACAATTATCAAGTCATAGTAATGCATATGGGACCGCTCAGTAAGGAGGAGTAAGGAGAGGCAGGGGGTGCGGTATTGTGCTGGCACATTTGTTCTCGATATTTCTATAATCATTAAAGCTGCACACGAATTACAAGCTTAAAAAATGATTTTGAAGTAATGCACACATACAGGTGAAGGTGGGAGTGCATCAGGGGTCGGTACGAAGTCCACTACTATTGGTAGCTGTGATGGAGGTGCTGGCTCAGAACGTAAAGGAGGGTTTACCGTGGGAGTTGTTGTATGCATATGATCTGGTGTTGATTGCAGAAAGTATGGATGGACTGAAGGAAAAGATGAACAAGTGGAAGGAATGTATGGAGACAAAAGGTCTGAAGGTGAATGTAGGAAAGACGAAGGTGATGGCAAGTGGTAAAGCATGTGGTGAGGTGGAAAGAACTGGGAAGTGGCCCTGTGCTGTGTGTAGGAAGGGTGTCGGAGTGAACTCCATTCAATGTACAATGTGCGCTGAGTGGGTTCATCAAAAATGTAGTGGTCTGAGAGGGTCATTAACCAGTGTGGCAGCTACATTCAAATGTAAGGTGTGCACAGAGGGAGCTGCAGATGGAGGAAATGTTGAGTTAGATCTTGGAGACGGCGTGAAGCTGGAAGGTGTGAAAACATTTTGCTACCTCAGAGACATGCTGAATGGAGAAGGTGGATCAGACTCGGCAACGGTTGCTGGAGTGAGATGTGCATGGAAGAAGTTTCGGGAACTGAGTGGCGTGCTGATGATGAGGGGAGTGTCGGTGAAGCTGAAGGGAAAGGTGTATGCTGCATGTGTGAGAAGTGTTACGATTTATGGGAGCGAGACATGGGTAATGAACGTAGAGCAGCAACGAAGGTTGGAAAGGGTGGAAATGCGAATGGTTCGACGGATGTGCGGAGTATCGTTGAGGGAGAGGAAGACAAATGATGAATTGCGAAAGATGATAGGAATATTGCCTGTGATTGATGCTGTGAAGAGGAACAGGTTGAGATGGTTTGGTCATGTGTTGAGGAAGGATGAAAGTGACTGGTTGAAAAGAGTGATGGAAATGATTGTAGAAGGAAGTAGAGGGCGGGGAAGACCAAGAAAGACTCGGCTAAAGATGGTGGAAGAAGAAATGCGGGCAAGGGGGTTAACAAGGAGAGATGCAGAAAATAGGGCAAAATGGAGAAGATTGTCATGGGGACCGCAAGGCTAACCCCCGCTCTAGTAGGGAAAATGGCCTTTAAAATGCATGTTGTTGTTGTTGTTGTTGCACACATACACCTGCCCTTGCCTTGTCGAGATACGCTTTGTTCAAAAAAATAAAATCTAACTAAAGGAAATCAACTTGACACTGTAGCAGGAGAAATTACATCGTAAAGTAGGATTATCTTTCAGAGATAATAATCAACCAGTTTTTGCATCTGCGATAAATAAATTTATTGTCGATGCCAACAAAAATCCCATTGTGTAAGGGTCATTGTGTGCTGGTAATATGGTCAGACTTCACCTGAATCTTGGCTGGAAAGAACACACAATGTATGGCTTGCCTCAGAAAACGCGGTCATAGCACATGCTTTGCCATCCCATAATGGTAATAACCAGAATACAGATTATCTCCTCGTTGAGAAGTTGCAAAGAAATGTATTATGTGCAGATTTATGAGGACTTACCAAAGTAAATTTGGAGACAGATTTCCAAAGTTATCAATAACTTCAGCCAAAGCAGTATAACCCAAATCCACCCTGAGGAATGATAAGAAGAGGAAGGGGGTAAGAGGAGGGAGATTCAATCGCCACCGCAGATTTACAATGTTGCACAAAAAAAAAATTTTTAATATATGTATATGCATGTATGAATATATATATACAGACTTGGCATTTAATATGGAATATTTTTTTTTCCTTGCCTTGGGTTTACTTTCTTAACTCAGTATATCAATCTGGTGAGTTTCTTTTACACTTTGGTGATTTATTTGTTGAAAGAACCATGTCACTGATTGTCTGTCGCAGCAAGAAGTCAACAACAGGATTATATCACAGGTGGCGTGGCAAAATGTATGGACAGGTGCATTTGATGATTGGCTTCACAGTCGGGTATACAAGGGTTGTTGCGTTCTGTATTCGTGGAAAACAACTGCTGCACATCTCCAAAATTTATTGCCGCTTCCTCTGGAGATGGTCCGTCAACTCGACAATGCTGTTCGTCATGGAGTGGTGGCTTTACGAAATTACGGCATGAAACAGCGTGCTATTGCTCGGCAGTATGGCATCACTCAAGGTCAGGTGTCAAAGATCCTGAAACGAAATGCTCAGAGGGGTGTCCTTACTCCAATACCGAGGCCAGGACGTCCCCGCAGAACCACAAGGAGGGATGATCGCCAGCTGCACTGGTTCGTCCGCAATGGCTGTACCAAGTCAGCTAATCGGCTTAGGGCTGAGTGGCAGCAACTGACAAATGTGCCTGTATCCAGAAGGCTAGTCAACCCACGACTGGTTCAAGCAGGCTATCGCGCCAGGCGTCCCCTGAGAAAGCCACGCCTGACCAGACAACACCGCCAGCGCCGATTGCAGTGGGCCAGAGAGCACCGTCAATGGCAGCCAGGACACTGGAATCACGTGATCTTCAGTGACAAGTCTAGATTTCTGGTCTATCGTCAAGATGGCCGCATCAGAGTGCGCAGACAAGTGCATGAAGCCTACAACAAAGATTGTATAGTGCCAAGAGTCCAAGCTGGAGGTGGTGGGGTGACCGTTTGGGCTGCTTTTCATGCAGGGGGCAAAACTGACCTGGTTGTTCTGAATGGAAATCTGAACCAGTTCAAGTACAGGGCCATTCTGGAAGAAACATTGCTTCCATTTGCTCATGCAGCCTTTCGTGGAAACTTTGTCTTCCAAGATGACAATGCACGGCCTCATCGTGCTCGCATGATCCAACACTTTCTTGCTGACCGTGGTGTAGAGCATATGGAGTGGCCTGCCATGTCCCCGGATATGAATCCGATAGAGAACTTGTGGGCAGAATTAAGGCGTCAAATCGACCACTTGGACCAGCAGCCGACCTCTGTGCATGAATTGCAGCAGGCTATTGTCACTGCATGGCAAGCGATTCCTGTCCAAACCTTGGCAAATCTCGTGAACAGCATGCCTCAACGTGTACGTACTCTCCTGAATGCTCGTGGGGGTTACACGAAGTACTGAACTGTAATTTTACTGTCCGTAATCGCAGTGGTAATTTAACTTTTGTTTTTGTTAAAAACATTTTTGGCTAATGTGCAAAATAAAGAGATACTTCTGGAAAACGTACAGAAGTTTAACACAGTACTGTCCATGAATTGAGTTCGATATCAGTTTACATCACTTTCAAGGATCAATTTATTTGTTTCGAAATGTCAAATGTGGTTTTTGTTTCTTTTAAAGGTCACATTAACAAAATCAAGAATAATTTCAACATAATTCCAATGAACTTTTGGTTCTAAGACATCTTGAAAAGTAAGTTCACCCCCACAAAAAAAAAATTCCATATTAAATGCCAAGTCTGTATATCAAAATCACAAAAGCTGAATGAAAAGCCAAAAAATATAATGCGATTCAGCTTGCTCCACGGCAGGGTACGTGCGACTTCCAATAAAAAATTTTTAAAACCACCTTTAGAGGCCATTTTTCCCTGCAAAGCGGGGGTTGGCCTTTTTCGGGAACCGTTGTTGTTGTTGTTTTTTGGTCCCCTTTTTGAAGCAATGTTTTACGGCCGGATGCCCTTCCTGACGCCAACCCTTTTTGCCGCCTTTAATGACAAACAGGGAATTACCAGTGAACTGGTACTCAATTAGCCGACCTCGGAAGGATGACAGGCTGGGTCAACCCCCCTGGCGTTAATTCAGCGATCGAACGGGATTCGAACCCAGGATCCTAGGATCCTAAGCCAGCACCCAAGCCGCTAGCCCAACACCAGGGACTTCCAATGATCTCAGCATTTTGAAAATAACTTCCATAGACGTTGAAGCTTCACTGGTTTTCAGTAACGAACAAAGCCAGGGTATCTTTAGCATAATAAACACTGAACCAGAGATCACAGATCACCTTTCCCCCACACAGTGTTTAAGTATATAATTCAATTGAGATTAAATAATGATTTTAAAGGTCATATCTATCTATA
The DNA here is from genome assembly GCF_964187855.1 of Myxine glutinosa. Classification (NCBI taxonomy): domain Eukaryota; kingdom Metazoa; phylum Chordata; class Myxini; order Myxiniformes; family Myxinidae; genus Myxine; species Myxine glutinosa. The sequence continues at coordinate 24,140,395 of NC_136263.1, read as the reverse complement.
ATTCCAGTAATCTCTGTGTGTCTGTGTGTGTGTATGCGACCGCTGTTTCTCGACAACCACGGGTCCGATATACTTGAAACTTGCCAGGTATATTGCTGGGGACCCGAGGATGTGCCTTTTCAAGGTTTCATATTAATCGGAGAAGTAGTTACCGAGCTATGGCGATTTCTTTACCAAACTCCGCAAGCCGTTCGCTTTGGACCAAACCATTTCATGTAAATAGAGGGGGGGGATTGTCACCGTACTCGCAAGCCGTTCGCTTTGGACCAAACCATTTCATGTAAATAGAGGGGGGGGATTGTCACCGTACTCGCAAGCCGTCCGCTTTGGCTTTGCGAATGAACCAAACCATTTCATGTAAATAGAGGGGGGGGATATAATTTTGTACGGGCATGTCCTAGTAAAAAAAATTCTGGAAGTTGAGCGCCATTCTTTTAAACAATTTTATATTACAGGTTCAAGTACTGCAAAACGGGAGGTTTGTGGAAGCAATAAGGCAGCAATTTGTGTTCTAGTGTTCAAGTATGTAACCAAATTGAAACAAGCATTCTGAGTATTGCGCTGCAATACATGTCCCCTACCGGCAGTCTGTCGGCCGGAAAACTGTTGGGGAAATTACCAAGGGTTATTTACCCACAGGTTCTGAATCGTTCCCAATCGCTAATTACCTCAGGACGAGCTCACCTGTGATTCGCACTCGGGACTTCGATTTATACACCTTACAGACAAGTCAGCAGAAGCACGACAAAATAAGTTGTTGATAAAGAACCTTTCGAGTCGCTAAATATCAGTAATTTATTATATTTTCCGGTTCACGATCAATGATCGATGTGTATATATACAGTATATGGTGCTCGGCTTGGCTCCGCTCCTCCCGAAAGCGCGCGCTGTGTCGCGCTTTTGACGTTCGCAGACGAGGCTGAGGGCGCGCGGTGCGGCTTGAGGAGAACTCAAAAATAAGCAAGAGATATCCTTTTCTTTTTTTTTTTTCATTTAATTAACGATATCTGCCAAACCACGTGACCTATCGCAAATTCCAAAAGGACATTTTAGTAGACTGACATGCTGAACAGATCTGTGAAGTTTCCCCTCGATTGGATCAAAAATGAGGGAAGGGCTCGGTTTTAAAGGTTCATGCTAAAAAACGTCATAACTCTGAAACCATGTGATGCATGACGTCATGCTCACTGACTTTTTTGTTCGTCATGGGTATGCGATTCTGCCAGCAAAGTTTGGCCTCGATCTGTTCAGAAGTTGCAGAGAAAAAAGGTGTTTTCGTGTCTTCACGAAAAACAATATGGCGGCCGAACCACGTGACCTGTGACGTCATAATTACCATAAAAATATTCTACAGAGTCCCCCCCCCCCCCCCCCCCCTACGGTGAAAATTTGATCTCAATCGGTCCTATTATTGCAGAGAAATTGGTTTATAAAGGAAATTAAAACTTAAAATGGCACTGAGTTAAGGATCATCAGAATGCTCTCTCTCATGCACAGATTTATCCCATCTCGTCTTCAGTTGTCATACCCTTCCTCCCGTCCGTGGTACACGGAATCTTGTGGTGAGGCTGTTGCCCAGAAACAACTTGCCTTCGTCTCCTGGAAAGCAAATCCAACGGAAGGAAATCTCATTTCCTTTCACAAAGCCCGAAACAAGTGTGTGTCCACCCTCAGGAGAGCCAGGAAACAATATCTCTCCGTTCTCAAGACCGAACTCTCTTATCTGTCTCCCTCTTCCAAATCCTGGTGGCGTCTGGTCAAATCCGTTTCTGGTGTTTGTTCCCCCTCCATCCCCTCCCTTACCTCAAACGGCTACACAGCTGACTCCGCACGTGAAAAAGCTGAATGCCTCAACTCTGTGTTTGCCTCTAAATCTTGTGTCCCAAACCCATCCCTCTCTGTACCCACCATACCCAGTCGTACCCTGCTGCTCCTGGACTCCGTGTCCTTTCCTCCTGACAAGGTGGAAAAGTTTCTGTCAACCCTCGACTCTGATTCTGCAACTGGACCCGACGGCATCAGCCCACGGGTCTTAAAATCCTGCTCTGCTGCTCTATCTCACCCTCTCTCTGTTCTCTTCACCCTCTCTTTTGCTCAAGGTCAACTGCCATCTGCTTGGAAATCAGCCAACATCACCGCTTTGCACAAAAAAGGTGCAAAAACAGATCCTAGCAACTACAGACCAATCAGCCTTCTCCCAATTATCAGCAAAGTCATGGAATCCATCATTGCTTCTGATATGAAATCTTTCCTCTTCTCCAATGGCTTGATCTCTGATCATCAATTTGGTTTCAGACCAGGTCACTCTACTCTGGACATGCTGCTTCTGCTGTCTCAACAATGGATGGAGGTCCTCAATGCCAAACAGGAAATTAGAGCTGTCTCCCTCGACATATCACGTGCCTTCGACACGGTCTGGCACCCCGCTCTGCTCACCAAACTCTCCTCCTTTGGTATCCATGGAAATCTCCACGCATGGCTGGCGGACTTCCTCTCTAATCGTCGTCAACGTGTGGCCCTGAATGGGTTTCTCTCATCTCCTCTTCCTGTTCAGGCTGGAGTTCCCCAAGGCAGTGTTCTGGGCCCCGTGCTTTTTCTGGTCTTCATCAATGATCTCTCTGACTCTCTCGAAAATCCTCTCTATCTCTTTGCTGATGACTCCACTCTCTGCCGCTCCATTCCTCTTCCCTCAGATCGGCAGTCTGCTGCCTCCTCACTCTCTGAAGACCTGGACAAAATCACAGACTGGTCAAACAAGTGGAACATGTCTTTCAATCCTGACAAATCTCACACTCTTACTATGTCTCTCCGAAAAGATCGACTGGACAACCCTCCCATCTACTTTCTCAACAATCCTCTCCAAGAAGTTCTGTCGCTCAAGATTTTGGGTCTCACTATCTGCCATGATCTTTCTTGGGAAAACCACATTTCCAAGCTGGCCTCCAAAGCCAGTCGCCGACTGGGCATCCTCCGTCATGCGAAGTCCTTCCTCGGCACACCTGAGCTCCTCACCACATACAAGGCTTTCATCCGCAGCTCAATGGAATACTGTTCTCCCCTATGGGCCGGTGCTCCTGCCTCACACCTAGCTCGGCTTCACGCTGTTGAAACCAAAGCTTTCAGAATTATTGGAATCTCCCGCGATGAAGCTATCTCTGAGGGCCTTTCACTCACTCACCGCAGGCAGGTAGGTGGTCTTTCTGTCTTCTACCGACTCCTCTCCGGCCTTGCACCCCCAGCTCTCTCTGTGCTCTGTCCCCCAAATATTCCTACAGGTCGCACAAGATCTGCCAGCAACCCTCTGATGGTTAAACTGCCGAAATCTCGGCTCTCCGCTCACCTTCACTCTTTCATTCCTCTTTTCTCCCGCCTCTGGAACAAACTCCCTCACTCCCTTCAATCCCACTCCTCCCTCCAGGTCTTTAAAACAGCTGTTCACCACCATCTCTTATCTTCCCCCATCCAAAACCTTGATCTTTTCTACCCCCGCTAATTCACCCCAGATCCACCTTGTTTGAAATTCCAACTTCTTTCCTGGAAGTCCTGGCAGTGTCCATATGTTTTATACCTCTCCCACTGCCCCCTTCCCACGCCCCCCCCCCCCCAAAGCCCTCGCCCTCTCTCAGATCTCTCGATGTCTCCATGTCTCTCGGTCCCTGCTCTCAAATGTTGTGTTTGTGTCCTTCCCCCTCTCTCCCCATCTTGTCTACCGCTCCCTATGTTATATGTTTTATGTGTCGGTTTGTCTTTCTGTGTGATTAATGTTCGCTCTTTCACGAGCCTCGATATTGTATACAAAAAAAAAAAAAAAAAAAAAAAAAAAAAAAAAAAATTATCAGAATTACCAAAGTTCAAAGTGCCATAACTTTGTTAAAAATGATCGAAACGTCGTGAAGTTCGAACGTGACCTGTAACCTATCATGAGGAAACCATGTGCCAAGTTTGAAATCATTAGCATTAAGCGTTTAGAAAAAAAGTCCGGAAAACTGTTCTTTGCGTGACGGACTGACGGACGGACAGACTGACGAACAGACGGAGGGCAAACCTATAGTGCCCTCTGGTGTACACCGGTAGGGGACTAACAAGCATTCTGAGTATTGCGCTGCACTACATGTCCCCTACCGGCAGTGTCGTCCGGAAAACTGTTGGGGAGATTACCAAAGTTCAAAGTGCCATAACGTCGTCAAAAATGATCGAAACGTCGTGAAGTTCGAACTTGATCTGTAACTTATCATGAGGAAACCATGTGCGAAGTTTGAAATCATTAGCATTAAGCGTTGAGTTGAGAAAAAAAGTCCGGAAAACTATTCTTTGCGTGACGGACTGACGGACGGACAGACTGACAGACTGACGGACGGACAGACTGACAGACGGAGGTGGGATTGTTAATGGGATATTCATCACGGCCTTTTTAGATGCTGAATTGCGACTATTACACAACACACCAAGAGCAAGATTAAAATAAAAATGTCTCACCCTCCCCTCTCCTTTCTTTTCATCAAACTGTCTGGGGTATGTATTAGGCACAGGCCATGCCAAGAAAAACTGAGGTCTCTTCGTCTCCACCCTTGCGCAAGTGCTAAAAAAAAAATTCAATATATAGAAAAAAAACGTCCCTTTCCCTTTCCTCAGCACAGCTGTGATGGCTAATCTATGAAGCAAGAACAAAAAATAATCCCTTTGAGATTTTGCCTTCCGTGCAGGGATACCCAGTCGCAAGTTGGGGTTTGCAGCTTCGCCACGTGTGCCCATGTATCCAAAAAAACACATCAAAACAAAAACTGCATCACAAACCTTCCTGCGAGTTCCCTGAATCCACCGTCATTGGTTTCATTTAAGTCCGTTCTCAAGTTACAGCACGACAGACAGACAGACACGGGTCCCTTTACAATATAGTTATTAACGAAAATAATCCCATTTTATTGGGATTATTTGGGTTAAATTAATCCCCCCCGATTATTGTAATATCAAGTTGATATCAATAACCCCGTTTCCAACACAGCGCGGGAAAGGGGATTTATTCCATTAGCAAGCAGCTTGCTTACAGTTCGCCAAGCAGCTTGCTCGATTCAAAGTGCTCAAACAGGCTCGCAAACTGAACACATCCAGGGTTTTGCAATCATGTGTCCAGTGTGCAAGATTTTTACCATTTGAGTTTTTGACATCAAATGTTAGACAAAGCCTTATGAGAATAAGAACACCAATTAATATTTGGTTCAAAGTCACACCAACTATAAATAGGTCCTACAAGGGCAGAGCACTGCATGAGATGGCTTATTCATTTAATAATTGTTTCCATGTCTTCTTTTTTTTCAACCATTTGAGCTTTTGTCTTCAGATTTTCAGCAAACTCTTATTGTGAGATTATGGGGAACACCATTTAATAAATTTTACACGTTTTTATGCCTCCGCCAATGAAGTCGACGGAGGCATTATGATTTAATGTTGTCCGTCCGGCTGTCCATCCATCCGTGATATTCCATATTTACATAATGATGGGTCATAGTCACGTGGTTCAGCCACCATATTTGTTAACACAAAAGCCTTAAACACGAAAACACGTACTGGCGAGGATCTGCAATCTCTGATTGCCCTTTCTTGTTTGCATTTGTAACACTCCCTGTGCGCGTCACACTTTCCTCATCGCAGTCCTCCCCACACCCCCTCCAAAAACTGAATCGAGAACATGACCGATTGATTTAATGTGGTTGTAGTGAAACACAGAAATGATGGGCCAAATGGCCACCTCCTGCATCAACGTTCCTCGGAAAGATTTATTGGTCTCATATCGATGCGGTCAAAAAACTTCTCCACGACCAACAGACATCAGGTTTTGTATTTTTGTGCTGCAGAATCGAGTCATTACTTCATGCAATGTACAGACAGCACTTCAGCATTTTCAGTGAACTTCATAGGAGGAAACGGCTATATGAAACTCCAACAATGGACGCTATTCCATATTTGCAGATGTAGACGTCTGATCACGGTAAAGCGCTTGCAAGCTTTTGTATCCGTTTAACTTCAACAAAAATACCTCAAAAATGACGATGGGAGAAACTTACATAATCGTCGTCATGGTGCGTTAGCATTGCACCCTATCTGGATCCGGATGATATTAGTTGAGAAATGATTCAGCATATTGGAATCGCACCTCAATTCACTATATTCACGGCATGCTTTTCTGACTAAAAATACAGAAACCTCCGTATGGGTCGTTACAAAAATACGGAGTTCCGTGCTATATGGAAGGGGTCACACCCATGTTAATTGTTAACTGCGGTTCATAGAAAGTAGTTTAAAAAAAATACAATTCAGTTTGTGGTGCAATCATTTAACCCGAGTACACTCACCAATAAAAGTAGAAAATTAACAAAAAAAAAAAAAAAAAAAAAAAAAAAAAAAATAGGTGTCATACATACTTAAAGGATGAAGGGAGGTTGGAGCATTCATGGCAAACTGGTGGCAGTTCTTCCGCTTCATAATAATTCAGCATCTGCACAACAAAGCATACTGTGTTACTGCATGACAGAGTAAGGCACGTGAGACTAACAACTTGCACAATGAACTTTGACAGACAAAATAAAATAAAATAAAATAAAATAAAAGGAAGACTTCAACTTCATCGAATATCATGTGACCACATCACATTATCAAATGTTAAAAACATTTATAAATAGCAATACAAGCTATCTCTCAATTTCTTCATCAAGTAACAGAATATCAAATGACATGATCTAGGATGATTGTTAGATTTAAACTGAAATTTCCAGCAACCCTTCACCATTTTAGTTCATGTCCAAACCCATGCCAAACTTATCCAAGAAAGCTAAAATCATGAAGACATCCTGTGTTTGGGACCATGGTTAACACATCATGTAACGAGAACGACACTCGGTATCGTGCATACCTCCACCAGGATGGAGTTTACGTTTTGCATCCCACCTATACCTGGTGCTGGCCTAATGGCTAAGGCCACGGGCTTGGGATCCAAAGGTCCTGAGTTTGACTTTGAATCCCGTTCAGCTGTTTAATTAATACCAGGTGGGATTGACTCGGCCTGTCATCCTTCTGAGGTCAGCGAAATGAGTACCAGGGTACTGGGTCCTCTCTCAAGGAAGTCGGTGGCAGGATTTGCACTCCGGCCGCTGTAAAAACTCCTCATTCCGTAGCACACAGAGTGATGTGTGTCGGGATGGTGCTGAGGAGTCGTCCAAGGACGCAGTGACGTGCTAATCCAGCGTACGCTCCCATATGTGTGTGTGTGTGTGTGTGTGTGTGTGTGTGTGTGTGTGTGTGTGTGTGCATTGTTTGTTACGGATCTCGGACGTCGGCTCTCCCCTTATCAAGGGGGGGTTAATCCCCTTGTCCTTTTAACTGGCCGACCCGAGTCCTGGAAGTTATACGCTCCTTCCGGTCGGTATTAGGTAGGGTTATTGGTCAATTTAGTCCCAAATACCTAATTACGAACAACGACCGCGAAGCAGGGAAATAACTCACGCCCGAATCACGGCGTTAGTGGACACGCCGAGCGAAGCGAGCCGCGATTCGGGCCGTTAACAGGGACTAAACCCGATTATGGCGGTTCCGATCGTGCCACGTTTACCCAATGAGAGAAAAGACGGATGCGATCGGATAAGAGGAAACCAAGAAAGAACAGGGCAATTTATTCACAATGTACAAGAAGGAGAAGAGGAAACGAAAGAATGTACAGGATAGGAAGAGGAAGAAGCAGAACACAGGGTAGCCTTCGACAGTCTTATACTTAATACCCCGGACAAACATACACACTCACACGGGGATTGTAGATGGTAAGGTGGAACAGGTAGAGGGTCCAGCGATGGCGTCCACCTCGTCCAGTCCCCGACTCATCCCGTGCAGCAGATGGAAAACGGCAGCAGCTCTCCGCGTGTAGTGGAACGCGACCAGACAATTATATAACGGGGGGAAGGCTGGTGTCCTGCGTACGTAATATAATAGGTGCATACTCGTGCCAAACGCCCCCTCTCTCCACGGTCCTTTCGCACAGCGCGTTTCCAACCAGTCCTTTACAACGCCAATCGTACGAGGCCGTCTTGGACAGTTCTCTCATCAAGCGCGCCGTATATCTCTTCACAAAGGTGCGCTCTTCCGATAAGTCCTGTTTAACAACGCGCGTTTCCCAGTAAATCCATTACAATGCCAATCGTATGACGCAGATCTCCAAGTCCTCCGAAAGGGCTTTGCGTTCGTGCTTTTCAAGCCAACCAAGCGATCACTCCGCGAGCCCCAAAGCCAATGTCACTTCAGCCCTGGTTGGCTGGTGAGGGCTTACCGGCTCCGCCTTTGATGGCTGGGTGACGTGGCCACACCTTCTTCCTGGCGCTCCGCCCCCTTTTTCCGGTTTTACCTCGTGGCTTATGGCGGCGTTTGGACGGAAGCCCAGCGAGGCTGCGAACGCTGCTGGCAGAGGCGCGTAACAATTGGGAGGGGCCATGAGGTACAGACTGAAGGGGCGCGTAATGGCGTCGCTTGGAGAGGGAGGCTTTCAAAATGAACGGAATGGGCCTACTTCTTATTTAATTGACACAACGCAGATTCAACTATAGGAAACACGGCCTTACCTATACACATACTAATGAAATAACTGAAGTCCTATGGTGGCCTACGTGTTGCTTGTGGCCTAACTATGGGGTGCAACCTTTAACCTTTTAATAATGACATATTTACACGTGTGGGTTCTCAAAACCGCATATATATATATATATATATATATATATATATATATATGATTGTTCTAAGGCTATTTTCCCCGCTATAGCGGGGGTTAGCCTTGCGGGCCCCATGACCTCATGGTTTGCTTTTTGAGGCAATGTGTTTATGGTTGGATGCCCTTCCTGACGCCAACTCTAAGTCGTCTCCTACGATGCGCAGGGATACGGTGTACCTATTCTAAATCGGGGAACACACCGGGATCATTCATCCCAGCAAGCTGCTTCTCAATTTGCCGACCTTGGAAGGATAACAGGCTGAGTCAACCCCCCTGGTATTAATTCAGCGATCGCCCGGGATTCAAGCTCAGGATCCTAAGGCCTCAGTCACACTGGATCGTACGATTTCTGGATCGTGCGATTGATGGCAATCTGGCCGAGGTACGACCAATCGTCAATGTTTGCTACGCTCTCCATTTGCGATCGCAAACAGCGATTGGTCTTAGGGGTCATCGTACGATTGGTGGTACGCGTGGTTGTGCGATCACCAACGATTGGAGAAGATCGATCGCAAGATCAATCGTAGGTAATCGTGCGAATAGTGGTGGCGATCAGCGACCAATCGTACGGTCAATCGTGGCGACCTGCGAACGCTCGCACTACCGATCGTGAGGTTGAACGACAGGTGGCACCACCAATCGTCAGCTGGCAGGACCAGTAGCACGACCAATCGTGCGACTACTTGACCCGCAATCATGCACGACTGGTGGTGCGTCCATGCGCGACTGGTGGTACGACCATGTAAGACTTGTCTGCGACCTCTTACAATTTGGAATCGCAGGTCAGAAGTTTTGAACATGACCATCGACCTTGCTGCGACTGATTGTGCTCTGGCGATCAACCACGACCTCTGCGACCAGTCACGCGCTCTTTCTACGATTTGCCCGCGATTCACAAAATTTTCGGTCGCAGCTAGGTCATAACCTGGTAACCTGGGGCTTTAGATACCAAGCCGGCACCCTAACCGCTAAGCCAACACCAGGCTACATACATACATACATACATATATATATATATATATATATATAGATATATATATATAGATATATATATAGATATATATATATATATATATATAGATATATATATATATATATATATATATATATATATATATATATATATATACTAGCAGAAGTACCCGGCATTACCGGGCGGGGGAGGGGAGGGAAGGGGGAAGGGGGAAGGGGGAAGGGGAGGAGAGGGGAACGGGGGGGGGGAGGAGAGGGGAACGGGGGGGGGGGGGGGGAGGAGAGGGGAACGGGGGGGGGGAGGAAAGGGGAACGGGGGGGGGGAGGGAGGAGAGGGTGTGGAGGGGCGAAGAGGGGGGGAGGGGAAGAGAGGGTGTGGAGGGGCGAAGAGGGGGTGAGGGGAGGAGAGGGTGTGCAGGGGCGAAGAGGGGGGGAGGGAGAAGAGGGGGGAGGGGGAGGGGGAGAGGGAGAGGGGAGAAGAGGGGGGGTGGGGAGGGATGGGAGGGGGAGGGGGAGGAGGAGAGCGGGAGGGGGGAGGGGGAGAGGGAAGAAGAGGGGGGTGGGGAGGGGGAGGGGGAGGGATGGGAGGGGGAAGGGGGAGGGGGAGAACGGGAGGGAAGGGGGAGGGGGAGAACGGGAGGGAGGGGGGAGAACGGGAGGGAGGGGGGAGGGGGAGAACGGGAGGGAGGGGGGAGGGGGAGAACGGGAGGGGGGAGGGGGAGAACGGGAGGGGGGAGAACGGGAGGGGGGAGAACGGGAGAGGAGGGAGGTGGAGGGTAGGGGGGGAGGGGAGGGGGGAGGGAGGAGGTGGAAGGAGGGGGGAGGGGGAGGAGAGGGTGGGGAGGGCGAAGAGGGGGGGAGGGGAGAAGAGGGGGGGGAGAAGAGGGGGAGGGGGAGTGGGAGAGGGGAGGGGGAGTGGGAGAGGGGAGGGGGAGGGGAGAAGAGGAGGGGATGGGGAGGAGGAGGGTGAGGGTGAGGGTGAGGGATGGGAGGGGGTGAGGGATGGGAGGGGGAGGGGGAGAGGGGAGAGGGGGGAGAGTGGTGGGGGGAGGGGGAGGGGGGAGGGGAGGGGGGAGGGGAGGGGGGAGGGGAGGGGGGGGAGAAGAGGAGGGGGAGGGGAGGGGGAGGGGGAGGGGGAGGGGGGATGGGGAGGGGGGAGGGGGGAGAGGGGAGGGGGAGGGGGGAGAGGGGAGGAGGGAGAGGGAGGGGAGGGGGGGAGAGGGGGGAGAGTGGTGGGGGGAGGGGAGGGGGGGAGAGTGGTGGGGGGAGGGGGAGGGGAGGGGGAGAGTGCTGGGGGAGGGGGAGGGGAGGGAGAGGGGGAGGGGGAGGGGAGGGGCAGGGAGAAGAGGGGGGTGGGGAGGGGGAGGGGGGAGGGATGGGAGGGGGAGGAGCAGGGAGGGATGGGAGGGGGAGGGGCGGGGAGAAGAGGGGGGAGTCAAGTCGGAAGTCATCGTCGTCAATTGAATGTCGCATTTATTTTTTATTCCCTGTCAAATGGCATTGGTCCCGTCCCGCATTCCGAACCCGGAAGTCGGAAGTCATTGTCGTCAAATAAATGTTTCACTCTGTCACATGCCGTTGGTCCCATGTCAATCGGATGAAGTTGAAAAATTAACGTTACGAAGTTTCTCTGGGACGTACTGATTCCGAATATGAAGTTGAAAAATTAACGTTCCAAAATACGCTGATGACGTCATAATTTTAAAACGCGAAGTTTTTTTAATTTTAAGGTGTGCTGTAGTTGTTCTGAGACGTACTGATTCCGAATATGCCTTTGGTTTTGCTCTACGATGAGTAGTTCTCGAGTTATAAGAGGACAAACAAACAAACTTACTTTACTGCTTTATATAAATAGATATCTTTTTCCTTTTTTTTTCTTTTTTTTTTTTAAATAACATCTATATTATAAATCAGGAGTGTCTGCCTGTCTGTATGTCCGTCTGTCCCCAAACTCAGTTTTGGGGCTAGCCCTGCCTAACCTCCTGTGGAACGTTTTGGGGACCCAGCAGATGTTCTAAGGTAGGTAGGAGGTTTTAAAAATCCCCCAATAAAATTATGATTTTGAAATTAAATCGATACAAACCTTCCGCAAATTTCCAAATCTGGAGTGAAATCTGACAAAATTTACCATTTCTCCGATTTTAGCACCAAGTGTATATATTCATTTATTTAAGCAAGGCTGTGATTCTCATTCTGGGGTTAGTTTTTTTATTTAACTTAATAATCGTTAACTTAATTCTTACTTCCATGGGAACTGCTCACACTTTTTTTTAGTAGTTGGGACTGCTGTTACTGTTAGTCAATTCTGAAGTTGGAATTTTGAAGATCGGTTCGGATTGAGAGTTTGTGGAGCTCATCTCATTGTTGTTTTTAACCGTGTGCGGAAATTAAATAAAAGGGTGGAGTGGGGTGGAGGAGGGGGGGGGGGGGGGTTGGGGGCAGAGCCCTTTATACACAAAGTTTGGCCAACTCGTTAATAGGCGCCATGTTGGAGCCCTACGTCAAGTGCACGCGCGCGTGCGTTCAAGCGTGCATGCATAGAGTTACATATTAAGTCTTTGCATGCATGCAACTTTCTGCTATTAGAGACCAGTTTATTTTTATGTTCCCGAGTTTCATTCATTGTTTAGTCACTTGCAAATCCTGTCCCTGTTACACAAATGTATGGACATGGTACTGATGAGATTTGTTGGAATTTCATTGGGCCATTATTTTTCATTTAGTGTATTAAGCTTTTCTTTTTTTCACATTCAGTCATCCCATACGAGGGCCGTTGAATTGCTGGGCTTCACTTCTTTCGTTTGAAGAATAAAAATCTCCATGCTTCATCCATTATGTATATATGGAAGAAGAAGAAGAACCACCTTTAGAGGCCATTTTTCCCTGCAGAGCAGGGGTTGGCCTTTTTTTGGGTACCGTTTTTGAAGCAATGTTTTATGGCCGGATGCCCTTCCTGCCGCCAACCCTGTTAGTCGACTCTGGCGACACACAGGGGATTACCAGTAAGCTGGTACTCAATTTGCCGACCTCGGAAGGATGACAGGCTGAGTCAACCCCCCTGGCGTTAATTCAGCGATCGACCGGGATTCGAACCCAGGATCCTAGGGTCCCAAGCCGGCACCCTAACCGCTAAGCCAACACCAGGCGAAGCCAACACCAGGCGAAGCCAACACCAGGCGAAGCCAACACCAGGCGAAGCCAACACCAGGCGAAGCCAACACCAGGCGAAGCCAACACCAGGCGAAGCCAACACCAGGCGAAGCCAACACCAGGCGAAGCCAACACCAGGCGAAGCCAACACCAGGCTAAGCCAACACCAGGCTAAGCCAACACCAGGCTAAGCCAACACCAGGCTAAGCCAACCCCAGGCTAAGCCAACACCCTTGGGATAAGGAAGAATTGATTAGTTTTTGGTGAAGCTCAAGTAAAGATATTATTCCGGATCCAGGAATTTTTGAAGGATTGTTTACCATTGGAAGATAGGGCTCATTTTATTTTTTACATTATCTTCTATATATTCTATATTTAACATTGTGAAATGAAAATAGTTTTCATATTTGCTGTAAATGTAGTTTAAACTCGTGGTTATGCGTTAGAGCGGTGTATTTTGTTAGCAGCGTCGTCGTCAAGGTTCTTTCTTTTTTTTCTAATAAAGACATATCCTGTCATTTAAAAACCACCAAAGTGTGTATCAGGTTTCCCCATTTCATAAAATGTATCGTTTGATACGTATAATGCTTTAACTGTTTTTTGTTTGTTTTGTTTTTTTAACCTCAGAAGAGATATCAACATTTACCTCAGCGAATGTCAATCGCGGTGTCAGTATTTGATGAACTTATAAAGACTTAGGTGACTTATAAGTGTGACAAGCATGTGCACGGGATTCTTCCCAGAAGAATGAGTGGTCGCATTAGCTTGTACGACTTAAAATGAACGAGTTTTGTTTTCACGTTTGGGCCAGTTTTATATATTGTATCCCAAAGGAATGAAACGAACGTTTTTCCTGGCTTACAATAATTTTATTTGAAGTCACACATGCCTCAAAATACACTCACCTATATGGAATTGAACGCTGAATCCGAAAATGTAAGTGAAATTGTCTTGCTTTTTTTTCTTTTTTTTTTTACATTATCTTCTATATATTCGAAATATATATATTCTAAATATATATACAGTCATCCCTCGTTTATCGCGGGGGTTACGTTCCAGAACCCCCCGTGATAGGTGAAAATCCGCGAAGTAGAAACCATATATTTATTTTATTTTTTAAAGATATTTTAAGCCTTTAAAAACCCTCCCCATACTCTTATAAAGCTTTCCCACGCTCTTATAAACCCTTTCTACACTCTTAAACACACTTTTGAGACCCATCCTTACGTATTAGAAAAATATTTGCACGTGTATATATAGCTGTACAGTATATTTGAAAATACTGTAATAGATACTGGGTAAGTATATCAATAATAGTTTTTACTGTACTGCACAGCAAAGAAGAGCATTACAGCTCTTCTGAAGGCGCCACTTCAGCAGGCGCCTCGTCAGGTGATGCAGTATCTTCGTCGTCGTCCGGAACTTATTTTCGTGCTGAAGACGTAGGCGCGTCTTCTTTCTTTTTTCGGGTGAGGAACATAGTGATGGGCAGTTGCTGGCGCTGCCTTTTCTTCTGGGCGAGGAGGTTTTTATAGACTTCAATGCCTCCGTCGATTACATTTCTGAACTTCAACGAACGAATCATCTGGGGGTCCCATTCTTCAGCCCTTTCCTTAAGTTCTTTTGCCATTCTCACTAGGGTTGCGAGGCGTTCCAGTGAAAGGCCTTCTTCTTCATCCCCTGGACCCTCTTCTTCTTCCTCACTTGCTGACTTCGTCATCTCCACCAGGTCTTCGTCCGTTAACGGATCTGAGTGGGTCTCGAGCAGCTCCTCAACGTCATCGGGAGTCATATCGTTGAAGCCATCTCCTCCTAGTAATTTTGCCAGCTTCACTGCCTTATCTACTGCAGAGTGGTGGACTTCGTCAGGAGAGAAACCCTTGTACAGTACACATAATCGTGGACTACTTCTGGCCACAATTTTTTCCAGCAGGCATTCAAAGTTTCTGTCTTCATCTCCTTTATGGCCATCTGAATATTTTGCAGACACGTTGCAATGGTGTACTCACGCCAGTACGCCTTCAGCGAGAAGTTTTCGTCCGAGTCCATAGCCTCGACCAGGTGCTGCAGGGTGTTTCGCATATAAAGTGCCTTAAATGCGCGAATGACGCCTTGATCCATGGGCTGTATCAGCGATGTGGTGTTTGGCGGTAAGAACTCTTATTTGTACGCCATCATACGACAGGTCGAGCGCGTGACCTCCTGCAAAATCTAAAAAAATTAAAATACCTATAGGCTGCAGAATCCCACGATATAATGAAAAATCCAATATATAATTTTACATATACTAGCGAGAAAAACCCGCGATGTACCGAAGCCGCGAAAAGTGAAGCGCGATATAGTGAGGGATGACTGTATATATTCATATATATATTCTATATATATAATATTCTAGTGTGTGTGTGTGTGTGTGTGTGTGTGTGTGTGTGTGTGTGTGTGTGTGTGTGTGTGTGTGTGTGTGTGTGTGTGCGTGTGTGTGTGTGTGTGTAGTGTCTGTCTTGTGTTGCCACAGAACTACTCCCTCAAACTTTTGTGAAATCGTACTATTCCAACTTGACCCACGGTGGGAGTATGCGCTCTACTGAGTGGCGTTCTAGTTTCATTTGTAATGGAATACATCACTTTTTGAAGTATCAATATAAGTAAAGAAGACAAGCGTTACGCCTAGGTCCCCCGTCGGTGAAGTGATGCGAGTTGACAAAGTGGAAGACGCAAGGCGGCCATCTTGGATTTTGACGTGGCGACCCAATATTCAATAGCGTTCTCCGTTATGCGTAGATACACCCACACGCCAGATTAGAAGTTGGTACTTCGCTTATTTTTCAAGATATTTCGCTCACAAGGTTCAGACATATATATATGGTGGCGGCCATCTTGGATTTTGACGTGGCGACCCAATTTTCAATAGCGTTCTTCCTTATGCCTAGATACACCCACACACCAGATTAGAAGTTGGTACTTCGCTTATTTTTCAAGATATTTCACTCACAAGGTTCAGACATATATATGGTGGCGGCCATCTTGGATTTTGACGTGGCGACCCAATTTTCAATAGCGTTCTTCCTTATGCCTCGATACACCCACACGCTAGATTAGAAGTTGGTACTTCGCTTATTTTTCAAGATATTCCGCTCACAAGGTTCAGACATACATGGCGGTGGCCATCTTGGATGTTGACATGGGTTGCACCCACACCAAATTGGAATTCGGTCCTTCGCTTACGCACGCACGCACACACGGACGGAGGGGAAAACCATAGTCCCCCTTTCGCTCCGCGGTGCGACGGGGGACAAAAATATGTTGCCAATTTCAATGATGAAATAAGGAAGAAAAAAAAATACTCCAAAAATATATATATTTGGTGACTGATGTCAACAGGTTCATGACTGTATGTGTAGTGTTCACTCTGTACTTTCTGCTGGTATATCAGAAGTGATGAAGATTGGTTCAATTCACTAGTCTACTTATACATGATTAGGTCTCTACCTCATCTATGTACTTGCTCTCTTTGTACTATTTTTCTTAAATGCATTCCCCTTTTCCTCTCATTTTTACTCCTCAAAATCTCTTTCTTTCTATTTCCTTGCACTCTTCTGTCCTTAATATGCTTCTCTCCTCCTTTCCCCTCTCTCCCAATTTCATCTTCACTCTTTCTCACTCTCTTGCCTCTCCTCTTCCATCTTCGAAGTCATACTGATTATTGTGTTACAAGGAAGCTTACAAATTTATGTTCAGGTTAACTTGACACTTTAATTGCACAATGTTGGGCAAATAATCTTTGGCAATTGAACATACACAACTCATTGCACATTATAAGATCTGGTCAGAAGTATGGAAAATCGGCAATGAATGGCTGAAGCTTTTCATTACCTTACAAACCAATTCAAATGTAGGTTATGATAAGCACGTTTTCCTTCTGATAAGCAAAAATAAATAAATAATAATGGCAAATCAGCAAATACAACGGCACGACATTTTTACCTCGTCCCATACATAGACTACTTGTGTGTGTAGGCTGAAGTCCAAATAAAAACTTTAACCACACCAAATGTGTTTCTAACCTGGAGTTTCTGATCGACTCATCGAGACTTCATTTTCAGAACATGACGTTCGGGTCTTACTTTCCTTTTTTTTTTTTTTTTTTTTTTGATCTGGCGTTAATGTACACCGTTTGGGGATGAATTTATTTAGACCCTACATTAATTTAGATCGAGTAACTTATTCCGATACTTACGGCACACAGAAGTGAGGTATCATTGGCGTTCCAATTTTTGCGACAAACTTTAATCTTCCAAATTCGTCTCCTTTCAGGATCTCGAGGGAAATAATGCATCTTTGCTCCCTTTTCCCTTCGATTGGAGCATCCCCATGCAGAACAGCACGGCATTTCCCTCAGTTTTAAGGTGAAAGTTGTACATTTACAAGCGATCACGATAAATGTACGGCAGTAGTCAGTAGACCTGTTTAGTTAGATTTTGTAGCTCGCGCGTAGGGGCTTTAACATGGCGCCTGTTGTCACGTGATTGCTAAAAACTGAAACCCAGTTGGCCAAACTGTGTATAAAGGGCTCTGGTTGAGAGTGCTGGGGGTAGGACCAGTTGCAACTGCTAAACCAGAAAGCATCTGAAATGGCAAAGCCCATCCACGTCCGTTTGTATTCAGACTTCTTCTTCCATCTGCTCAATCAATCGAACAAATCAAACAATCAACACACACGTGTTCCATCAACACACCGGTGCAACATCAGTTCAATATCATTTTTCATACATTTCAGTGTTTCAGGAAATGATGGAAATAAATTACTTTGAATTTCCCAGTTGACAAGATGGATGATGTCATGAGGAGAATATTTACACCTCCAATTTATGAAGAGCTTTTTTGTTCTTAAAGTATGACGTCTCATTAGGGACAGCCATTTGAATAAGTTCCCATAGTGGGGGAAAAGTAATTGTTGGCATTAAAAATAGATATTTTATATATCGAGGGACGCACAAAGCACCCCTCCCTTGTATATGGGATGGTTTCTCGGCATGCAGCTTTAACATAGGGACTGAACATTAGTTTCTCAGCTTCCACTGGACAAAATAGTCTGCAAGTTTCAGAAGTAAATGATTCGTACGTGGAGGTAATATGTTCCAAATGTCAGCAATGGCCGGGCCTTAATTTGATTCATACAAGTGCATGAAGAAGCAAATGTATTTTATTTGCCAGATGTAGGGTGCCCCTTTATATGAAGTTTTCTAAAGCATTACCTGGTTCCTCCGAAGAACAAAAGGATTCTCCAGCGTGCACACAATTTTTGAATGTCCCTTCTTTTCTATCGTTTGGTATTTTCTACAAGCTATGGAATATCCTTACTTTTCTATCGTTTGCCACATGGCACATACCATATAATGGAGCTCCTTTTCTATGCCCATGGCATTTTTCTCAAAATAATTATATATACACAATATATAATACAACACAACAACAGACATTTTAAGGCCATTTTCCTTGCAAGAGCGGGGGTTAGCCTTGCGGTCCCCATGACAATGTTCTCCATTTTGCCCTATTTTCTGCATCTCCCCTTGTTAACCCCCTTGCCCGCATTTCTTCTTCGACCATCTTTAGCCAAGTCTTTCTCGGTCTTCCCCGTCCTCTACTTCCTTCTACATTCATTCCCATCACTCTTTTCAACCAGTCACTTTCATCCTTCCTCAACACATGACCAAACCATCTCAACCTGTTTCTCTTCACAGCATCCATCACAGGCTCTATTCCCATCATCTTCCGCAATTCATCATTTGTCTTCCTCTCTCTCTCAACGATACTCCACACATCCACCAAACCATTCGCATTTCCACCCTTTCCAGCCTTCGTTGCTGCTCTACGTTCATTACCCATGTCTCACTCCCATAAATCATAACACTTCTGACACGTGCAGCATACACCTTTCCCTTCGGCTTCAATGACACTCCCCTCCTCGTCAGCACGCCACTCAGTTCCCGAAACTTCTTCCATGCACATCTCTGGAGCAACCGTTGCCGAGTCTGATCCACCTTCTCCATTCAGCATGTCTCCAAGGTAACAAAATATTTTCACACCTTCCAGCTTCACGCCATCTCCAAGATCCCACTCAACATTTCCTCCATCTGTAACTCCCTCTGTGCACACCTTACACTTAAATGTAGCTGCCACACTGGTTAATGACCCTCTCAAACCACGACATTTTTGATGAACCCACTCAGCGCAAATTGTACATTGAATGGAATTCACTCCGACACCCTTCCTGCACACAGCACACAGCCACTTCCCAGTTCTTTCAACCTCACCACATGCTTTACCACTTGCCATCACCTTCGTTTTTCCGATATTCACCTTCAGACCTTTTGTCTCCATACATTCCTTCCACTTGCTCATCTTCTCCTTCAGTCCATCCATACTTTCTGCAATCAACACCAGATCATCTGCATACAACAACTCCCACGGTAAACCCTCCTTTACGTTCTGAGCCAGCACCTCCATCACAGCTATAAATAGTAGTGGACTTAGTACCAACCCCTGATGCACTCCCACCTTCACCTCAAACTCACCACTGTTCCCATCCTTCGTCCTTACAGCTGTGCGCGCTCTTTTGTACATTGCCAACACTACTCTGATCAACCATTCCTCCACTCCTAACTTCCTCAATGACCATGTCACTACTTCACGTGGAACCCTATCGAATGCTTTCTCCAGATCAACAAACCCAAGAAACAACTTCTTCCTCTTCTCCATATACACAATATATAATAAATAAAATAAAAAAGTTAAAAAATAAAAAATAAAATAAAACCAGCCGATTGTTGGTTAATTTACCTGCTACCACCATCAATACAAAATTCTCATGGTTTAACATACAAGTCAACAAACAATGTGAATCAAGTTGGAACATCATTCACATTCTATTCGTTTTAAAGGGCTTGAATTACACTGAAAATTTTCCATGACTTTTCAATAACCCTGGGATTGGCGGAAGTTAGAAAATGAACACAAAAGGTTAATGTCCTCACATGTGGCGACTTCAACTGTCATCATGCCAGCTGGCTGGGTGTGGGTTCCTCTCTCACCAGCCATGGCACCTCAGCAAAGGACTTCTGTGACTCATTGGAAATGGCACAATCTGTCAATTTCCCGACCCGGATCTTAGTCGACGTAGCATCTTCTCTTCCAGACTTGGTTATGACAAACTTCCCTGCAAATGTCTGCTGCTCTTCATCTGCTCCAATCGGTTCTTCTGATCATTTCCTCGTTAAAATGGACATCTCTCTGGCCATTCTCAAAGAGCCTCCTCAGCGCCGACGTGTCTGGCATTTCACACAGGCCGACTGGCACGGTCTCCAAACAGCCATCCATCTGGACCGGTCTCCCATCCCTACTGCCTCTGACATCAACTCATCCTGAGAATTCTTCCAAAGTAAATTGCTCTCTCTCATGCACAGATTTATCCCACCTCGTCTTCAGTTGTCTTACCCTTCCTCCCGTACATGGTACACCAAATCCTGTGGTGAGGAAATTGCCCTGAAACAACTTGCCTTCGCCTCATGGAAGGCAAATCCAACGTAAGGAAATCTCAGTTCCGTTCACAAAGCTCGGAACAAGTGTGTCTCCTGTTACGGATTAGTCACTTCTGTTGTTGTGGTTTTCATCCACTGTAAACATTTTTGATTCCATGTACTATTATTGTTGTCGTTTAAGGGAGCTGGAGGTTACTATTTTCAAAAGGTAAAAAAGTTAGTTTTGAATGAAACCGGAACCAGACGACGACGAAGAGGAAGAGGAGGAAGAGGAGGAAGAGAAGGAGGAGCAAGTGAGCCGGACAAGAAGCCTAGCTGCTTCGAGGTCTGGAGCAAACGTTGACGAACAAGGGTCACGAGTGAACTTCGGGTTTCCCGGGAAAGGGATTCCTGCGACAGAGTTGTTATCGCTGTGACAGATCAACCTGCGTCAGGTTTTGCGGTCGATTCCGAAGAGAATCGTTGGTGCCGTTACGCAACGTGAACGGGCCGTCGGCCATTTTGACTCACGTGCTTTGCGCATCGCTCAAGGTTTTTCACTTCGTTTCAACCATTTTCACCGCATTCAGACGTTAATCTGGTGTGCGTGTGTCACGTGACTTTTGAGTGGGAAATCTGCGGTTCGTCGATTTGGAGCCGTGGAACGTCCATACCCGAGGATGTGATTTCCCAGTCGCCTTGAGGGCACCTTTGTGCAGCTTTGGCAGTGGGACTGTGACTGTCAACCCAACGGGATTCTGGTCTCGATACGACATCGTACGGACGATCACTGGAGTGGAACGACTTTGGCTTGAAGCCGGGAAAGAGACATTGGGAATGTTCTTCTTTTCCCTCACTCGGAGCACAGCGAGTTATATTGTACGAACCTGATGGTACCAACAACAACAACAAGCATTTTAAGGCCATTTTCCCTGCTAGAGCGGGGGTTAGCCTTGCGGTCCCCATGACAATCTTCTCCATTTTGCCCTATTTTCCGCATCTCTCCTTGTTAACCCCCTTGCCCGCATTTCTTCTTCCACCATCTTTAGCCAAGTCTTTCTCAATCTTCCCCGTCCTCTACTTCCTTCGACATTCATTTCCATCACTCTTCGCAACCAGTCACTTTCATCCTTCCTCAACACATGACCAAACCATCTTAACCTGTTCCTCTCCACAGCATCAATCACAGGCTCTATTCCAATCATCTTTCGCAATTCATCATTTGTCTTCCTCTCTCAACGACACTCCGCACATCCACGGAACCATTCGCATTTCCACCCTTTCCAGCCTTCGTTGCTGCTCGACATTCATGACCCATGTCTCGCTCCCATAAATCATAACACTTCTCACACATGCAGCATACGCCTTTCCCTTCAGCTTCAACGACACGCCCCTCCTCATCAGCACACCACTCAGTTCCCGAAACTTCTTCCATGCACATCTCACTCTAGCAACCGTTGCCGAGTCTGATCCACCTTCTCCATTCAGCATGTCTCCGAGGTAGCAAAATGTTTTCACACCTTCAAGCTTCACGCCGTCTCCAAAATCCAACTCAACATTTCCTCCATCTGCAGCTCCCTCTGTGCACACCTTACATTTGAATGTAGCTGCCATACTGGTTAATGAGCCTCTCAGACCACTACATTTTTGATGAACCCACTCAGCGCAAATTGTACATTGAATGGAGTTCACTCCGACACCCTTCCTGCACACAGCACATGGCCACTTCCCAGTTCTTTCCACCTCACCACATGCTTTACCACTTGCCATCACCTTCGTCTTTCCTACATTCACCTTCAGACCTTTTGTCTCCATACATTCCTTCCACTTGTTCATCTTTTCCTTCAGTCCATCCATACTTTCCACAATCAACACCAGATCATCGGCATACAACAACTCCCACGGTAAACCCTCCTTTACGGTCTAGGCCAGCACCTCCATCACAGCTACAAATAGTAGTGGACTTGGTACCGACCCCTGATGCACTCCCACCTTCACCTCAAACTCACCACTTGGTACTCAAACTCACCACTCACCACTGGATTTCCGCTTCCGGTCCGGTCCTGAGAGGACGCTGGCGTCACTTGCTCGCCGCTTCTCCGACTGGAACATTGTCTGTATCTCGCTTTTCTGGTGGTCGTGGCGGATTTTTGGCCATCGAGTCTGCCCTCTGCATGGTCCCGGCTCTGCTCTGCTGCTCCTAGCTTCACCTGCTCGGCTCCTTCGCTGTTTCCTCAGGCCCGCTCCCGTGGGTTGTGCCCATTGTTTGCAGCGGTGGTGATGGCGGTTTGCCGCCGTGATCTTGATTAGCGGCGGCGGTCGTTTGCCGCTGCATTTGCCGCTTTGCCTCCTCAACCTTGGCCTCGTGCTCATCTCTTCGCTCCTGTCTGCCCTCTGCTCGGTCCCGGCTCTGCTCCTGGCTCCACCTGCCCGGCTCCTTCGCCGTTTCCTCGGGCCCGATCCCGTGGGTTGTGGCCATTGTTTCACTCCTCGACCTTGGCCTTGTGCTCGTCTCTTCGCTCCTGCTGGCATGGCTCTGCGGTACTCCGCCGCAAGGCTTCTCCTGCTTAATACCCGCTCCACCCCATCATGCATCTCTGCAATCAAATCAAATGGACTCCTGCGTCGACCCAGGTACATTCACCGTGGCTCCGGTCGTAAGTTTGTTTATTTACAATCAGGTCACTCCATCCCCGTCCTCTGGTCGGCTCAGCGCACTCCCACTCATCGTCCCAGTGCACCTGGTCACAACAACGCACACAATCGCACCTCCTGTCTGTGAACCCTGGCCAAATCACCTGAATTCATACCCACCGTACAAAACAACATCAAGCTCACCCTGTTCAATCCCCGGTCCCTCAACAACACATGCCTCATCCTGAACGACTACATCCTGGAAAATAAACTGGACTTTCTCTGTCTCACTGAGACCTGGCAACAACCTCTGGACTACTTCGCACTCAACCTCACCACACCCAATGGATATTCTTACATCAATAAACCACGCTCGGAGGGCCGAGGTGGTGGAATTGCCGTTATTCACCGACAAGACATCAGGACCAGCCTCATCTCCATCGCATCTGCTCCATCATTTGAACACCTGGCTTTTAAACTCTCTGGTCACACACAGTCAATCATGGCTGTTGTCTACCGCCCTCCAAAACCACACCCATCATTCCTGTCTGACTTCTCCTACTTTCTGACCCAGCTCTGTTCCCTCTCCCCCTCAACCCTCCTCCTTGGTGATTTCAATATCCACATGGACTCAACTGACTCCACGATAACCACTAACTTCACTGATTTACTCACCTGCTTTAACCTCACTCAACATGTCAACTTTCCTACCCATAACCGTGGTCACATTTTGGACCTTGTCTGCTCTACTGGACTAATTTTGCACCATCTCTCTGGCTCCGACCTCACTGTCTCTGACCACTTAGCCATCACTCTGACCATAAACATCCCCACCCCAGCACCAAGGCATTATCGCACTATCAACTTCCGTAAGCTAAACGCTCTTTCACCTACCTCATTCTCATCCACCCTCTCTGAAAAAATGTCCACTTCTCCCTTCGTTGACCTCCACACCCCTTCTGACCTCACTGACTACTACAACCACACTCTCTCCTCCTGCCTTGACCAACTTACACCTATAAAAACCAAAACCGTTTCTTTCACCCATTCTGCTCCCTGGTTTACCCCTGAACTCCGCCTGATGAAAACTCGTGCTCGCCAACTTGAAAGACTCCGCAATAAAACAGGTCTCACAGTTCACTCCCAAGCCGACAAGGACCACCTACAACACCATAAAGATGCCCTCTCCCACGCCCGCTCCGCCTAGTACTCTCAAATTATCCACTCTGGCAACGGAAACCCAAAAGCACTCTTCTCTACAATAAACAAACTCCTCAGCCCCCTGAACACCACCACCCAGTCATTCACAGTAGACAACTGCATCTACTTCCTTTCATTCTTCCAACGCAAAATTGAAAACATCTACAACAGCTTGACCACCGCCGCACCCGCTCCCCCTCAAACCACCTTCCCCCCCTTATCCTGCCATCCCCTGTCACAATTCTCCCCAGTCTCCACTACTGACCTCTCTGAACTCCTCATAGGAATGAAAACTGCCACCTGCACTCTTGACCCCATCCCCTCCAGCTTTGTCAAGGCCTCCCTTCCTCTCTCCACTTATCATTGCAACAATAAACTCCTCCCTGTCTACAGGCATCGTCCCACCGTCCCTCAAAATTGCTGCTGTTACCCCCATTCTGAAAAAACCTGGACTAAACCCTGACACCCTAAATAACTTCAGACCCATCTCCAACCTACCCTTTCTGTCAAAAGTTTTGGAACGCGCTGTAGCCACTCAACTTAAACATCACCTCTCTGCCAATAACCTGTATGAAACATTCCAATCCGGATTCCGCTCCAACCACAGTACTGAAACTGCTCTCCTCAAAATCACCAACGACCTTCTCCTCTCCTCTGACGCTGGCAACCTCAACATTCTCATCCTCCTCAACCTCAGCACCGCCTTTGACACCATCGATCACACCATCCTCCTCACCCGACTTGAAACCACCTTTAACATTACCGGCACTGCCCTCTCTTGGATCAAATCATACCTCTAACAGACGCCAGTTCATCTCCATCAATAACTGCAAATCCCCGACTGCTCCCCTCCCCCAAGGTGTCCCCCATGGTTCAGTTCTTGGCCCCCTCCTCTTCATCCTTTACCTGTCCCCCCTCGGTCACTTAATCCGCCGTCATGGTCTCCAATTCCACTGCTTCGCCGATGACATCCAGCTTTTCATCTCCACCAAGTCCATCTCCACCGCCACCCACTCTATCCTGACAAACTGCATCACTGAAATAAAATCCTGGCTTCAAATCAACTTCCTCAAACTTAACTGTGATAAATCTGAAATAATCAT
Source organism: Myxine glutinosa (assembly GCF_964187855.1). Classification (NCBI taxonomy): domain Eukaryota; kingdom Metazoa; phylum Chordata; class Myxini; order Myxiniformes; family Myxinidae; genus Myxine; species Myxine glutinosa. The sequence goes on along the minus strand of NC_136263.1, from coordinate 24,115,076 downwards.
CATTGGCCCAAAAACGCTCATAAAATCCACCCATAACTTTGCCCTAAACATCGGCGGTATCCCAGTATCCACCTCCCCTCACATCCGGAATCTTGGCATCATCTTTGACCAAACCCTCTCCTTCGACAAATACACTAAACAGATCACAAAGACAGCCTTCTTTCACCTGAAAAACATCGCCCGTCTCCATCCATCCCTCTCCTCCGTGGCTGCAGAAACCCTCATCCACGCCTTCATCACTTCCCGTCTGGACTACTGCAATAGCCTCCTTTATAGTTCAGCCTCAACAATCACCAATAAACTCCAATACATTCAGAACTCCGCTGCCCGCCTACTCACCCATTCCCGGACCGGTGACCACATCACCCTCGTCCTTTACAAGCTTCACTGGCTCCCCATCTCCCAGAGAATCCAGTATAAAATCCTCCTCTTGACCTACAAAGCCCTCCATAACCTGGCCCCATCCTACCTGGCTGACCTCTCCAGACACACTCCCACCCGCAACCTCCGCTCTGCTGGTACCAACCTCCTGACCCCCCCCCCCCCCAAACCCCCCGCCCACCCGGACCAAAGTTAGATCCTGGGGGGACAGGGCCTTCTCCATCGCTGCTCCCACCCTCTGGAACTCACTACCTCACCATCAGAGACTCCTCCTCACTCACCACATTCAAAACATCACTCAAGACCCACCTGTTCAACACTGCATTCAACATTTAACCAACAGCATCTAACCCCTGACTATCTCCTCTCCTTCTCCCTCCTTTGTGCTTTAAATATTTCCCTAATGATTCTTCTTTTTTTTGAAATTGTTTTTATGTTTTGCTATGCATTATGTTTTGCACTCTGTCAAAGCGTCTTTGGGCTTCCTGAAAAGCGCTATATAAAATAAATGCATTATTATTATTATTATTACTGTTCCCGTCCTTCGTCCTTGCAGCTGTGCGTGCTCTTTTGTACATTGCCATCACAACTCTGATCAACCATTCCTTCACTTCTAACTTCCTCAATGCCCATGTCAATACTTCGCGTGGAACCCTATCGAATGCTTTCTCCAGATCAACAAACCCAAGAAACAACTTCTTCCTCTTCTCCATGTACTTCTCCTGCAACTGCCTCACAATAAAGAGCGCGTCTGTCGTTCCTCTTCCTGGCATAAATCCAAACTGCATTTCGTCGATCTTCACCTTCTTCCTTATCCTCCTCTCTAACACCCTTTCCAATACCTTCATTCCATGCTCCAATAACTTTATCGCTCGGTACGTGCCACACTCCAGAGGGTCACCTTTCCCCTTGTATAGAGGGACGAGGGTACTCAGTTCCTAATCCACTGGAATGCGACCTTCTTTCACCACCAGATTACAGATCTCTGCCATTCTCTTCACACCCCAACTTCCTGCTGCCTTCAACATATCTCCCACAACTCCCGTCGGCCCTCCCGCTTTTCTACTCTTCATTGCTTTTATCGCTTTTATCGCAACAACCACGGTGCCCGAAAAAGGCCAACCCCCGCTTTGCGGGGAAAAATGGCCTCTAAAGGTGGTTTTTATTGCTTTTATCGCTTCCTCAACTTCCTTCTCAGTTATCTTCTCTGCGGGTCCTAAAACTGGGTTACTCTCTATGTTGCCATCCCATTCATTCTCTGTATTCAACAGCATTTCCATATATCTTTTCCATCTTCCTTTAATTCCATCTGGGTCCACAACGATTTGTCCCACTTCATCCTTCAAGCAACACACCCCCATCATATCACACCTCTCTTTCGCTATCTGCTTTGCAATCCTGAATACCGCTCTCTGACCCTCTTCCGAATCCAAGCGTTCTCCGAACATTTTCCTACATGTCTACATGTTGACAATAACGAACCTGATGGTACCATCATAGGAAATAAATATTGGTTGTACAATTATTGATTACAATTGTTTTTGTGTTGTTATTCTTGTGTGACCTTAATACAATATTTGTTTGTTGGTAACAATTGGTGTGGTTTCACCATTGATCTTTGACACAGAATAACATCTTTCTGCCGTGACTCCTCTCGGGGCTCGGAGGTACACCGTGACCGGGGTTTGGGGAGGAGCACGTAACACTACCCTCAGGAGAGCAAGGAAACAATATCTCTCTACTCTCAAGAATGAACTCTCAAACCTGTCTCCCTCCTCAAAATCCTGGTGGTGTCTGGTCAAATCTGTTTCTGGTGTTTGTTCCCCCTCCATCCCCTCCCTCACTTCAAACGGCTACACAGCTGCCTCCGCACGTGAAAAAGCCGAATGCCTCAACTCTGTGTTTGCTTCCAAATCTTGGGTCCCTAACCCATTGCTTTCTGAACACACCTTACCCAGTCGAACCCAGCTGCTCCTGGGCTCTATGTCCTCCTCTCCTTACTTCTTCTGGTCTGTCAAACCTCGACTGATTCTGCAACTGGACCAGATGGTATCAGCCCACGGATCCTGAAATCCTGCTCTGCTGCTCTTTCACACCCTCTCTCTATTCTCTTCACCCTCTCTTTTGCTCAAGGTCATCTGCCATCAGTTTGGAAATCAGCCAATATTACCGCTTTGGCGCTTTACACAAAAAAGGTGCAAAAACAGATCCTTGCAACTACAAACCAATCAGCCTCCTCCCAATTATCAGCCAAGTCATGGAATCAATCATCGCTTCTGACATCAAATCCTTCCTCTTCTCCAATGGCTTGATCTCGGATCATCAATTTGGATTCAGACTAGGTCATTCTACTATGGACTTGTTGCTTCTGCTGTCTCAACAATGGATGGAGGTCCCCAATGCCAAACAGGAAATCAGAGCTGTCTCACTTGACATATCCTGTGCCTTCACTACGGACTGGCACCCCACCCTGCTCACCAAACTCTCCTCTTATGGTATCCAATGAATTATCCACACATGGCTTGCCGACGTCCTCTCTGGTCGCGTGTCGCACTGAATGGAATTCTCTCATCTCCCCTTCCTGTCCAGGCTGGATTTCCTTCGGGAAGTGTTCTGGGCCCTGTGCTTTTACTGGTCTTCATTAATGATCGCTCAGACTCTCGGGAAAATCTTCTCTATCTCTTTGCTGATGACTCCACTCTCTGCTGCTCCATTCCTCATCCCTTAGATCGGCAGGCAGCAGCCTCTTCACTCACTGCAGACCTGGAGAAAATCACAAACTGGTCAAACAAGTGGAACATGTCTTTCAATCCTGACAAATCACACACTCTTACTATGTCTCTCCGAAAAGACCGTCTGGAAAACCCTCCCATCTACTTTCTCAACAATCCTCTCAAATAATTTCTGTCACTCAAGCTTTTGGGTCTCACTATCTGCCATGATCTTTCCTGGGAAAACCACATTTCCAATCTGGCCTCCAAAGCCAGTCGCCGACTAGGCATCCTCCATCGTGCGAAGTCCTTTCTGGGAACTTCTGAGCTCCTCACCACTGACGAACCTTTCATCCGCAACTCAATGGAATACTGCTCTCCCCTCTGGGCTGGTGCACCTGCCTCACACCTAGCTCAGCTTCACACTGTTGAAACCAAAGCTCTCAGAATCATTGGAATCTCCCATGATGAAGCCGATTCTGAGGGCCTTTCACTCGCTCACCGCAGGCACGTTGGTTGTCTTTCTGTCTTCCACAGACTCCTCTCCGGCCTAGCCCCCCCCCCCCCCCCCCTCCACCTCTGTCTGTGCTCTGTCACTCAAATATTCCTGCAGGGCACACAAGATCTGCCGGCAACCCTCTTCTGGTGAAACTGCCAAAATCAAGAATCTCCGCTCACCTTCACTCTCTTTCCTCTTTTCTCCCGCCTCTGGAACAAACTCCCACATTCTCTTCAATCCCACTCCTCCCTCCGTCTTCAAAACAGCTGTTCACCACCATCTCTCATCTTTCCCCCATCCAAAACCTTGATATTTTCTACCCTCGTTAATGCACCACAAATCCACCTTTTTCAAATCTTCTTTTCTTTCTTGAAAGTTCATGCAGTGTCCATCTTGTTTATCCCATGTACCTCACCCCAACCCTCTGCCTTCTACAGATCTCCCAATGTCCCTGTTCTGAACTATTGTTGTGCTTCCCTCTCCCCATCTTGTCTCCCGCTCCCTTTATTATTATTATTATTATTATTATTATTATTATGTTTCATGTGTGTTTCTGTTGATGCGTTTTTGTTTTATGTGTTAGCTCTTATAGTGAGGTACCTTATTAACAAAAATGCCAAGGACCATTACACTGTGGACAAAAGCACAATTTTTTCACCAAAGCTTTGCCCATGTATAATGATCAAAAAGAGGGTAAGCTCCAATAAATCTGATGACAGGAAGTGTATTTAATGATGTCATAATGACGTCACAATAGACTAAAGATATTAGCGCAAATTAATGTATAATATAAGGTTGTGAAGTACTGTGCCGAGATTTTGAGTCATTAATTTAACATTTCAAGAAACAGGTAATTGATATAGAAGCCTTTTTAAGCTCACTATGTTGCAGTGATGTCATTACTCAAATGTGTAAAAAAAATATAAAAAATAAAACAAAACAAATGAAAATAAAACAAGAATTAGGGGATAAATGCAAGGGTGCCCGGTCTCAAATGTGATTTAAGACCATGTTCAAACAATACATTCCCTGGAATATACGCGATCTTAGTCTAGCTATTCAAATTTAGAAATGCAAGAAACCAATAAAAGTATTTATGACTTTTCTATCAAATTACAGCATTGGAACGTATAATATTGGTTTGGATATTGTACTTTTTATGCTTATGTGGACTATTTCCTTTCAATTTCAGGTCATCATGGATTGGAGTGCTTGCATAATCTGCAAGAAAACTACACCGGAAAAACTATCTTGTCCACAGAAAGGATTTAAACGTAATGCCAGAGAAGTATACGCTGCATTCCTCGGAAATGTTGAGGAGTTCAGAAAAATTAATGCACTGCCAGTTGATGTAGAATATGTAACAGAAGGAACAGTAGAAACTTTTGTGAAAAATAATGCCTCATGGCATCGTTCTTGCCATCAGAAATTCAACAATTCCAAACAACAGACAAGTCATGAGGAAAAGAAAACATGAAGCCGAAGCTCTTGAGATGCGACGGTCAAAGCGGCAGTCGGTATTTGATGCCAAGTCTGCATCAAATCTGTCATTGGCTCTGCGCATGCGCAAGATTGGAGGTCTCGTCTCTTCAAAGCTGTCCATGCACGCTCGCTTTCGAAGTTAAGTAACTTTTCACAATTGTGTTTTTGTCGAAACTGGTCTTGTATGTACCTATTGGGGTGTCTTTAATAGTATTCTTGGCGTTGGTTTTTCATACCTGTGTACAGAATCTTCGGTCTTTTTCATCGTGTATTCTGAGGCCTAAGTGTAGTACTAGGCTACTGTGTCCAACCTTGGCTTTAGGCTTTGTTTTTTGTCTCAGCGGTTCTCCGATCGCGCTGCAATTTTTTTCCGGTCTCTGTTTTTCACGGTCTTTTCATCCCATACTTCCTTGTTTTAAAATCTCAAAAAAAAAAAAAAAAACCACAAAAACATTTCCTTCTGTTTTTATTCGTTTATTCGTTCTTAGTTGTTCGTTCGTTCATTCTTCGACCACGCTGTTTGTGATCACGTTGTTAAAAAATGTCTCATCTGAACCCTGAAGACCTGTATTCTGTCATATTCTATACCACCTTTTTCTTCTTCTTCTATAAAAGGATGCTTTCGACTTGCTCACCAAATCCATTCATTCCAAAAAAAAATTCCATCTCTTATAGTGTATCTTTCATTCATTCCCTAAACTCTCCAGCACTCCATCCTCCCTCCAGCGTCCTCAAACGTATTTTTGACTCGAATGTCTCAAGAAACTCATTTTGCAATAAATGTTCGTTTCCCATTAATCGTACATTTTTCAAAATCCCATCACCCCAAAATCCCATTTCCCATCACCCCTCCCCTCTAAATCTACCCCCTTGCCCATCCCCTCGAAATCATCCCCATCACCCATCTCTTTCAAATCTTCCCCCTTGCCCCTCCCCTCCAAATCTTCCCAATCACCCATTCCTTTCAAATCTCCCCCCACACCCCTCCCCTCCGAGACTCTCCCTCGCTCCTCCCCTCCTAGACTCCCCTCTCACCCCTCCCCCTCAAAGCGTCCTCCCCGCTTCTTCCCCCTTCCAACTTTCACCTTCATCTCCCTCAACCTTCTGCCTCGCTCTTCCTCCTCGTCAAATAACACCTCACTGCGCCTCTCCCAATCACCATCAAACCTTTTGTCTGCCCCATCCTTCCCTTTCTCCGAGCTATTCTGTAATCTCTGACACACCTTCAACAGCTCTCCCTACCTCTTCCTCTTCTTCCACATCTTACCCTACCGCTCCCCCCCCCCTGTTCTGTATCCGATGCTCCCCCTTCCTCTTCCTTAACAGTATGGACCTCAAACATCCGGGGCCTTCGCTCAAACATGTCTGATCTCTCCATACAGGTTGCTTCTGACAAACCAGACGTGATCTGCTTAACAGAAACTTTCCTCCTTCATGATGTCTCTGATTCCTTGGTATCTCTCCCAGGTTACTCCCTACTCTGGTATGATAGACCTGAGCCCGTCCTGGAGGTGGGGTTGCTATCTTTATAAAAAACTCTTCCTCACTCGCCCTGCACTGCCCTCTCTCCACCTCACCCCCAGGAATACCTTTGGTTACGGCTTCCCCTTCGCTCCCACCTTTTGTTCATATGTGTGTTGTACCATCCACCAAACAGTGATGACTCCATCTACATCTCGCTGTCTGAGAATATGGACCAACTTCTATCTACCCATCCCAACTCTCTCTTCCTCATATGTGGTGATTTCAACTGTCACCATGCCAGTTGGCTGGGTGTGGGTACCTCTCTCACCAGCCATGGCTCTTCAGCAAAGGACTTCTGTGACTCACTGGGACTGACACAATCTGTCAATTTTCCGACCCGGATTTCAGTCAACGGAGCATCTTCTCTTCTGGACTTGGTTATGACTAACTTCCCTGAAAATGTCTGCTGCTCTTCTTCTGCTCCAATCGGCTCTTCTGATCATGTGCTTGTTAAAGTGGACATCTCTCTGACCATTCTCAGAGAGCCTCCTCAACATCGACGAGTCTGGCATTTCACTCAGGCCAACTGGCACGGTCTTCAAGCAGCCATCAATCATCTGGACTGGTCTCCCATCTCTACTGCCTCTGACATAAATTCTTCCTGGGAATTCTTCCAAAGCAAACTGCTCTCTCTCATGCACAGATTTATCCCATCTCGTCTTCTGTTGTCATACCCTTCCTCCCGTCCATGGTACACGGAATCTTGTGATGAGGCTATTGCCCAGAAACAACTTGCTTTCGTCTCCTGGAAAGCAAATCCAACAGAAGGAAATCTCTTTTCCTTTCACAAAGCCCGAAACAAGTGTGTGTCCACCCTCAGGAGAGCCAGGAAACAATATCTCTCCATTCTCAGGACCGAACTCTCTTATCTGTCTCCCTCTTCCAAATCCTGGTGGCGTCTGGTCAAATCTGTTTCTGGTGTTTGTTCCCCCTCCATCCCCTCCCTCACCTCAAATGGCCACACGGCTGACTCCGCACGTGAAAAAGCTGAATGCCTCAACTCTGTGTTTGCCTCTAAATCTTGTGTCCCAAACCCATCCCTCTCTGTACCCACCGTACCCAGTCGTACCCAGCTGCTCCTGGACTCTGTGTCCTTTCCTCCTGACAAGGTGGAAAAGTTTCTGTCAACCCTCGACTCGGATTCTGAAACTAGACCTGACGGCATCAGCCCACGGGTCCTAAAATCCTGTTCTTCCGCTCTTTCACTCCCTCTCTCTGTTCTCTTCACCCTCTCTTTTGCTCAAGATCATCTTCCATCTGCTTGGAAATCTGCCAACATCACCGCTTTGCACAAAAAAGGTGCAAAAACAGATCCCAGCAACTACAGACCAATCAGCCTTCTCCCAATTATCAGCAAAGTCATGGAATCCATCATTGCTTCAGATATGAAATCTTTCCTCTTCTCCAATGGCTTGATCTCTGATCATCAATTTGGTTTCAGACCTGGACACTCTACTCTGGACATGCTGCTTCTGCTTTCTCAACAATGGATGGAGGTCCTCAATGCCAAACAGGAAATTAGAGCAGTCTCCCTTGACATATCACGTGCCTTCGATACGGTCTGGCACCCCGCTCTGCTCACCAAACTCTCCTCTTTTGGTATCCATGGAAATCTCCACGCATGGCTGGCGGACTTCCTCTCTAGTCGTAGTCAACGTGTGGCCCTGAATGGGTTTCTCTCATCTCCTCTTCCTGTTCAGGCTGGAGTTCCACAAGGCAGTGTTCTAGGCCCTGTGCTTTTTCTGGTCTTCATCAATGATCTCTCTGACTCTCTTGAAAATCCTCTGTATCTCTTTGCTGATGACTCTACTCTCTGTCGCTCCATTCTTCATCCCTCAGATCGGCAGTCTGCTGCCTCCTCACTCTCTGCAGACCTGGACAAAATCACAGACTGGGCAAACAAGTGGAACATGTCTTTCAATCCTGACAAATCTCACACTCTTACGATGTCTCTCCGAAAAGACCGACTGGACAACCCTCCCATCCACTTTCTGAATAATCCTCTCCAAGAAGTTCTGTCACTCAAGCTTTTGGGTCTCACTATCTGCCATGATCTTTCCTGGGAAAACCACATTTCAAATCTGGCCTCCAAAGCCAGTCGCCGACTGGGCATCCTCCGTCATGCGAAGTCCTTCCTTGGCACACCTGAGCTCCTCACCACATACAAGGCTTTCATCCGCAGCTCAATGGAATACTGCTCTCCCCTCTGGGCTGGTGCTCCTGCCTCACACCTAGCTCGTCTTCACGCTGTTGAAACCAAAGCATTCAGAATCATTGGAATCTCCCGCGATGAAGCTAACTCCAAGCGACCGAGCGACCGACCAGCAGCGCACAAAAAAAAACATGCTCCATTTCATTAAAAAAAAATTTCGTAAACAGATCTAGATTCGGATCTGCACCAAAATCAAATCCATTCGTCCTTATCACACACCCGACCTATCCACCATTTTCCTTCCGAATTAGTCCATAACTTTTTGAGACATCGTGCTTTATATTGGTTTTGGCCCCATCACTCAATGGTGAAGAATCATTAAAAAATTATTATCTGATCCGGATCTGGATTCGAATCTTCACCAAAATTGAATCAATTCTTCTTTGTCACACACCCAACTTGTCCACAAAGTTTTGGCCGAATCTGTCCACACCATTTTTAGATATCGTGCGATAGATAGTTATTGTTTTTTTGCCTTATCGCTCAATGGTGAAGAATCACTGAAAAAATTCTCAGATCCAGATCTGTTTTCGGATCTTCACCAAAATCTAATCATTTCGTCTTTGTCACATACCCAAACTCTTCACCAAATTTCGTCCGAATCCGTCCATAACTTCTTGAGATATCGTGCGATATATATATATATGTATACACAAAGAATTAAGTTAAGCACCCCCCCCGTTTTTTTACAACCTCGCACATTACAAGTTTGTTGTCGTCAAAACAGTGTAATATACCCATGTTATTGCTATATTTTCTGGAGAAGTGATATTATGGTCACATAAAAACATAACAATCATGCCGTTTTCAATATTTTATTCTGAATAATTTAAGGTGAAATTTTTTGGGAATTTTAGGCATATTTTCACCTCAATTTAAGTATGGAGCTATAGGTCCATCACGGACAGTGTGGATGACGTTTATGTTTTCTAACTTACAGTCATTGTTCTGAGAAGACCTCTAGCGATCTTTGCGTCAATAACGTGTGTAGGACCCACGTGATCGGATCACTGACTCAACCAATCACTTTTTTCACTTTGATCACTCAATTTCATCAATGGATAATTGCTAATGTCATACCAATCATTATTTGATCTCACATACCTTAGAATATATGCCAATGTATACATATACACAAAGAATATATATTAGGGGGTGCTTACCTTAATTCGTTGTGTAGGGGTGCTTAACTTAATTCTTTGTGTATATATATGTATGTATGTGGACAATCGATATAAACATTGCCTTTTATTGTCAGGGTGGAAAACTCCAGTTTCCCTTGACATCATTAACCGAGGAGTTTAAGGTGGTGAGGGTGCGGGGGTTCATGATGTTGCGGGATTCAAGTGATACAGTGGTAAAGAATGCTCTCCCAGAGAAGAAGGGAAGTCGGAAGTGGTATGCAAGAGCAGAGGTGGACGAGATGGAGGAGCGGTTGCAACAGGAGGAGGTCGTGGGGATGGTACAGCACGGGAAGCATGGCTTGGGGTGGATGAAGCATGAGCGATGGGGAAAGGCATGTGTGAAAGAGAGGAGGAAGATGGTTGAGAGGGAGGTGAGAAGAAAGGAAGAGGACGGGAGATATGTGAAAGCAGTCGGTCAGGCACAGCAAGGTGCTTGGATGCGGTGGGAAGGTGTGCGGGTGTGGACATTGAAGTGGCAAGAGATTTGGAGGATGGAGCCAATATTGTTGAGTTTCCTGTCGCGGGCAACGTGTGATGTGCTTCCATCACCAGTAAACTTGAGATTGTGGGGGTTGTTGCAGGAGGAGAGATGATCTTTGTGTGGAGGTTTGGGAACGGTGCAGCATGCAATGAGTGCATGCTCAGTAGCATTCAAGTGGCGGCATGATGAGGTGCTGGCGGTGGTAGTGCAGATGGTGCAACAAGAGGTGCTGAGATCGAGTGAGAGAGAGTTTAGCTCTTTCACGAGCCTCGACGTTGTATACAAAAAAAAAAAAAAAAAAAAAAAAGTGGAGAAGGAGACCGATGGGGGAGAGGTGTGGTTTGTCAAGGAGGGCCAAGTGGTTAGAGGTGGAAAGAGGAGGAGGTGGAAAGCAAGAGGGCTGTCAGATGCTTGTGATTGTCAGGTGGTGGCAGACCTAAAGCCACAATAGGTATTCCCAAAGGACATCTGTGTGGCAAGGTTGTGGCCTGACATTGTCATCTGGTGAGGTGCAACAAGACAGGTCATCTTGGGGCAGTTGTCTGTACCTTGGGAAGAGAACATAGAGGCCTTGCCCCCCCAGCTCTCTCTGGGCTCTGTCCCGCAAATATTCCTACAGGTCGCACAAGATCTGCCTGCAACCCTCTTATGGTCAAACTGCCAAAATCAAGACTCTCTGCTCACCTTCACTCCTTCATTCCTCTTTTCTCCCGCCTCTGGAACAAACTCCCTCACTCTCTTCAATCCCACTCCACCCTCCAGGTCTTTAAAACAGCTGTTCACCACCATCTCTTATCTTCCCCCATCCAAAACCGTGATCTTTTCTACCCCCGCTAATTTCACCCCAATTCCACTTTTTTGAAATACCAACTCCTGTCCTGGAAGTCCTTGGTGTCCTTGTGTTTTATACTTCTCCCTCCACCCCCCCCCCCCCCCCCACCCCTTCCCACGCCTCCTCCCCCCAAGCCCTCTCCCTTCCACACATCTCCCTGCTCTCAAATGTTGTGTTTGTGTGCTTCACCTTCTCTCCCCATCTTGTTTTCCGCTCCCGCTTTTTGTGTGTTTTGTTTGTCTGGTTGATTTGTTTGTGAAGTAAATGTTAGCTCTTTCACGAGCCTCGATTCAGTATTTTTTTAAAAAAAAAAAAAAAAAAAAAAAAAAAGTGTGTGTGCATCTTCTGTGAAAAAACAGGCGACCAAAAATTACACAACTTCCAAACATTTGGTGCTGATCAGTCCCTCAGAAAGATGGCAACTGATATGCAGGATGACCAACTCTTGTACAAAATAACAGGGGGTGATTTAATCACCCTAGAAGCCAAGTACCACCTGAACTGTTTAACACGATACAGAAACAGACATCGGGCTCATCGCCGTGAAGGTGTTTCTTCCAATACGGAAAGAGAACGAGCAGATGCCAGAGCGTTTGTGGAGTTGGTGTCTTACGTTGAGTTTGCCATTGAGGATGGGACATACCTGTTCAAGTTTTCAGATCTTCATGAGATGTATGAACGCCGTCTTCAAAATCTTGGGCATGATGTGTCAATTAACCAGAGCCGGTTGAAAAGCAGGCTTCTTGAGCACTTTGCCGACACCGGTGTGCAAGAACAGACAGATGGCAAGAACATTGTTCTTGTATTTCCAGAAGGCATGCAACAAATGCTGAAAGATGCTCTGCATGAACATGACTATCAATCAGAAGCGCTACTTTTTGCAAAAGTAGCAAAAATATGCAGAGAAGAAATGTTTGGAGAAACACATTTCAAGTTTTCTGGCAGTTTCCCCCCTAAGTGCCAGACAATGCTTCCCAGTCTTGCACTCCTGTCATCAATGATCCTTTATGGACCAAACTTGAAGAGCGATATTATGACACACAGGCTTCTCAAACAATCGCCCAGTTGTTCCTCCACAATTCAAAGAAAAGGTGCACGAAACTGGATACTCCCAAACGACAGTCTCCTGAGAGAGAACCTCCACTTCCAGTATACATTGGCTTGAATATCCACACATTGACAAGGAACAGAACACTCAGCGATCAACTGGCTAAACTAGGGTTGAGCATCTCTTACAGCCAGGTTCTGCAACTGGAGAATAAATTGTCATCTGCAATGTGTGACCAATTCACTGCTGACCAAATTGTGTGCCCATCTATTCTCAGGAAAGGTCTCTTCACTGTTGGTGCACTGGATAACATCGACCATAATCCCTCTTCCACTACAGCCAAAGGATCGTTCCATGGAAGTTGTGCAAGTGTCATCCAATTTCCTACACAAGATAATCTCGGACGTGTTCGGGTGGCAACTTGCTTTCTTCCTGCAAATCCAAATGAGAAACCTCACCTTCTGGATTCGTTTAGCATAATTCAATCAGTACATCTGAAAGCATCAAATACCAGTGTACCACAGGTCATCATGACACCTGTAAATGGGAGGCTTGAAGAAGCAAAAGAAAAGGAGGAGAAATGGATTCAGCATGCTTCCAAGCTTCTCGACGGAAATGCAAGTGAGAAGGGAGACACTATCTCATGGGCTGCCTATCATGCATCTCAGCAATCACCTCCGCTCGATCCCCCTGCCTTGATTGCTCTTCTACCACTATTTCAAGAGAAGGCAGACTCACCAGCCATGATCAAGCACGCCATGAACATATTGAAGTCCATCACAGAGTTCCTCGACCCAGGCCAGATTCCAGTACTCACTTGTGACTGTCCAATTTTTGCGAACTGCAAGTATATTCAATGGACCTGGCCTGCAACTCACGGTGAAAATGAATTCCTGATCATGTTTGGCGGGTTCCATTTGGAGAAGGCCTTGTGGAACGCACTGGGAGATTTCCTAGATCAGAGTGGCTGGACTGTAGCTCTAACTGATTCAGGTGTAGCAACATCTGGTACAGCTAACTCTTTCATCAATGCCGCTCATGTGACACGAACACGACATGCCCACCAAGTGACTGCCTTAGCTCTATCACGGTTACAACAAGAAGCATATGAGCAAGCTGCTTTATCCAGTGACAGTGAGACATTTGAGGCCTGGAGACTGGCTATGGCAAAGAAGTGTCCGACTTTCCAGTACTGGGACATAGTGCTGCGAACAGAGATCTTGATCATGATATTCATTCGTGCGCACAGAGAGAAAGACTTTCTTCTCTATGTTGAGTCTCTTCAAAGTCTCATGTTTCTATTTTTTGCACTGGGCCACTACAACTACTGCCGTTGGGTTTCCATCCACCTCCGAGACGTGCAATCCTTGCCAGCCGCTCTAGCAAAGGACTTCCAAAAGCACTGGGTTGTGAACAAAACACAAAAGAGGATTTCCACGCTTCCCATCGATCAGGTCCACGAACAAGAGAATGCCAAAGTAAAAGGCAAGGGTGGAGCTGTGGGCCTAACCGAAAATCCAGATGCCTTCCAACGCTGGATGATAGCTGGTCCAGAGCAAGCCAGGCTGCCGACACAATTTGAAAGTGACTACCTACCTGAAGAGGACCCTGAAGTAAGGTACCAACATCATGAAGAAGGTCAATCAGTGCAAGCAGCCTTTCGAAATCAAACTAACAGCCTCATCCAGACGATCAGTGAATACGGTAATCCTTTCCTTGATGATCATTCTGACTTGGTGGTCTTGCACTCTCATGACTGTGCCCATGAATCACTTGTGGAGACAGTTCAGAGTATCGAGGCATTAGGTTCTGAGCAGTACCAAACATTCAGACGGGAAGTCTTCATCGATAAAACAAAATCCATTCATGCACCAATCAAGAAGAATTCGCTCCCGCTCTGCAAGACACCAATGAAGGCAAAGGGGAATCCTAAAACTAAAAAGATCGCTGCTCTCCAGAATAGGCTCCAGAATAGTCGGCCGATATGCTAATATTCTTTCGCATCTCAAGGAATCACTGCTACAAAATGGGACAGAATCACGAGTATTTGTATAATGTATATGCATATACATTTGAAGCAACAGATATAATTTGTCATTTACCCCTTTATTAAACCAGCTAACGACATAATGATGAAGTGTAACTAATAATAGCTCAGTCTAAATTACTGAAAAAAAATGCTCTAGTGGTGTTTTAAATTCTGTAACTCATCGGGAAGATTATTATGAACTCTCGATATGTGGATGTTAACTAATCAAACGAATGTGTGCAGACGAATCTAATAGTTTTTTTTTTTGCTGGATGACGTCAGAATGATGTCATAAATCTTTTAAACATTGTCCAAGAAGAAAAATGACAATTGCAGTGAATTCCTTGGCCTCAGAAACATATATTTCGATGTCAAAATACACTTAATAGCCTAGTTCTAACTAATTCATTTTTTTATTATGATTGCGAAATAATTCGCTTATGACGTCATAATGACATTATAAATCTTTTAAAGATTGTCTAAAATAAAAAATGAAAAGTGCATTGAAATCCTTGACCTCAGAAACATATATTTTGATGTTAAAATGCACTTAACACCTTAGTTCTAAGTCATTGATTTTTTTTTATATATGATTACATAATAATTAGCTGATGACGTCATAATGACATCAGATATTACACTTCCCATCATCATTTTTTTTGGAGCTTACTTTTTTTCTAGAAGGTATACCATGGAGATGCTTTGGTGAAAAAATTGTGCTTTTGTCCACCGTGTAACGACATTTTCACTATGGTACCCCGCTATTAGTATTACACAAGCATCGACTTTGTCTAAAAAAAAAAAAAAATAGAGAAAAAAAAAGGGTGCGAGTACATGGAATAATATTAAAATAGAGAAAAAAAGAGTGTGATTACAAGGCATAATATTATTACAAGATTACAAAATTAAAAGATTACAAAAAAAAAAACAGGCATATTATACAAGCATTACAAATCAGAACTAAATTACGGTACTCACTTTTACTCTTCTTACAATTATACAAGATAATGGACAAATCAACACTATTTAATCCAAGAGACGGCCTCTGTCTGCAGCAATGTGTTGGAGGCAACACCAAACCAGCAAATCCAACAGTTTTGCTTTTACTTTGAAATGGAATCAGGACAAAATAACTGCTTTAACTAGTTACGATTAACCATTCTATCCACAATCAGCACTGTACACATCCACTTTCCTATCTATAATCATCCATTTTCACATTCAAACCTCTTCCACTGCTTCAGTGCTCAGGTGGCTGTCACAGGCAGATGCAAAGGAGCTGATCAAATGCAACGTGGCCAGGTGATGCTCGCACGAACGAACACCTTGCTTCAAGGCAGCCAACCGACTCTTTTTTTGATCGTACAACTCCGATATCAAGACCTTGCCCCTGTCGCATCACAATCGCATTGCACGAGATGAATACAAGACGACAGTTGCAGTCGCATTTCAATTACCATCGGCTAGAGCCAAAACATCAAGTAGTGGGTTTAACCAAAGGTGCCCATACCGAGTGACGAGCAAGGAGCAATGCTGGTCAATGGATTGTTCAATCTGACGTTCCGCTCGACATGCATTGGCTTCCACAACCTGCACCAATTCCTGAAGATTCTGCAATACACACATGGATAGGGAGACAACGTAGAGGACCTGGTCTTACCCCAAGGTCCAGACGAGATCTCGCTGGAAAATAATCCAGGCTT
The DNA here is from genome assembly GCF_964187855.1 of Myxine glutinosa. Lineage (NCBI taxonomy): Eukaryota > Metazoa > Chordata > Myxini > Myxiniformes > Myxinidae > Myxine > Myxine glutinosa. Next base: position 24,098,990 of record NC_136263.1, on the reverse strand, counting down.
TGTACCCTTTTGGGTATCAGAAATTCCATGACTTTTCCATGACCATATGGCATGACCATGACCATGACATTTTCCACACAGGCATATTTTACTCACCCCCTCATCTCAAAACACATCAGCAAGACTAGAACAGCACTCGGTACTATAGTGCAAACCTCCACCAGGCAGAACAGTTTACGCTTTGTACCCCACTGATAGGCCAGATCTGGATTCGGACCTGAACCAAAATCTAATCCGCTCGATCTTGTCACCACCTAACAAACTCATCCACCAATTTTATTCATAACTCGACATAACTTTTTTTAAATATCATGTTATATATCGCTTTTCCCCCAATCTCTCAATGGTGAAAAATCACTTAAAAATTAAATAAGTCTCATATCCGAATCAATATTCAGATCTTTACCAAAATCGAATCGTCCTTGTCAGACACCCAACCGGTCCACAAAGTTTCGTCCAAATCCGTCCACAACTTTTTGAGATATCCTGCTATGTATCATTTTTAGCCCCATCTCTCAATGATGAAGAATCACTTGATAAATTAAATAACTCATCCGAATCCATATTCAGATCTTCACCAAAATCGAATCGATTCGTCATGGTCAGACACCCAACCTGTCCACCAAGTTTGTCCAAACCCGTCCACAACTTTGAGATATCCTGCTATGTATCGTTTTTGTCCCTATTTCCCAATGGTGAAGAATCACTTTTAAAATTCTAGTAGCCGAATCCGAATCCGGATCTTCACCAAAATCTAATCATGTCGTTCCTCTCACATACGCGACATCTCTGCCAAATTCGTCCGAATCCGTCCACAACTTTCAGATATTTTGTTCACAAACGGATGGACAGACAAACAGCCAGGGGTGAAAGCATAATGCCTAAGTCACACATAGGCGGATATTTTGGCGACTACCGGCGACTGCCGGCGACCAAGATTTTTCGGCGACCACTGGTGATTTCGGGCGGTCAAATATGGTCAGGCGGCAGTATGGCGACTGCAGGCGGCCACATTGCGACTGCATTGCGACGACGCCCCGAGTGGGATGGCGACTGTTGAAGATCGACGACGACTGCATTGCGGATGCACGGCGGCAGCGCGGCGACTGCATTGGGGCCGGGTGGCGGTTTACTCCGACGTCCGCAAGACTGCAATAAGATCGCCGGCGATTGGAGACGATTCACACAACTTTTTAAATCTTTATTTCTCTATTTTACATTTCACTTTATTCATTTCAATGATGTATGACATGAAACATAAAGATGTTTGATGTACAATAACAAAGTTAATAAAGATGTATCATTGTAATGTAATAATCAAACTTTTCTGCAGGGAGAGAGAATGGAAATAAAGTCCAACAAATTATTTCCACTGGTCCCAAGTCCCATAAAGTTTCCAAAGGACCAAAGTCCCAAAAATAAAGTTCCCAAAAGTCCCAAGTCCAAACAATAAAGCCATATCCTTGTCGGCACCACAGGACCTCACTCCACGGAGACCCTCACACCATCCTGTCTTGCCATGGAATCGTGGTATGTCGTAATGCAGTCGCCAGGCAGTCGTAGCTCGGTCGCCAATGGCCGTAACTCGGCCGCCACTAGTCCTACTGCTGTCGTCGTCAGTCTCCCATAGCCGCAGGGGAGACGTGGTAGTTCTTCTGTAGTCGATATGCAGCCGCAACAGTGTCGGCCCGTAGTCGGGAAGATGCCGCAGGAAGGCCGTATGGCATTCGCATCTCTGCCGTGCTAGCTGGTGGGGCGATTGCGGAGGGACTATGAGCGACTGGGTTGCGGCCGCTTTACGCTCTTATTACGGATACCGACGACAGCATGGCGGTTCCATCACGACAGCATGGCGGATTTTTTTCGAGTGCGACTGAGCGCGCCGTTTTTAAACATTTTAAAAATTATTTTGCCCCTTTGCGGCTCTTGCCGACTGCAGGCGACCTGGGGAGGAAAACCACGACTACAGGCGACCGTCCATTACGGTTTCATTACGATTGTCGGCGGATGGTGGCGATTTTTTCAGTCGCCAGTAGTCGCCGACAAATCCGCCTATGTGTGACCTAGGCTTAACCTCCAACCAACTTTCGTGGCGGAAGTAATTATTGCGACATGATAATGGCGCCAACGGCAAACCCTTCACTTCCACATGTTCAGCCATTTTGAAAAAAAAAAAAAATTTACCAAGTCGTCCACCTCACATTTTACCGTACGTTATCACGATGAACACGTACCTCTAACGTGGAGTTTACTGTCGATATCATCTGGGGCACCTTTCTTATTCTGGACAAGCAGAAATCAGCATCCATGATGGTAACTCCCGGTGAATGAACGAAAAGTAAGAGTTAACCTGAGGTAATCTGGCGGGGAAAAGGCCACAGACCCACCAAAGCGCAAAGGTTTAAATCCAGTCTTCAACCTTCTCTACAAACATCCAAGCAAACATGATAATAAGTAGAGAAAGTGATTAACGTCAAAAAACAATAATCAACGACCAATTGACGAAATTAACAAACACCACGTCGGGAGCAAAAAAAAAAGGTAACAACCACGTTACCAACATAAGCGCCTAAATTGGTGACGTCATTGCGAGGGCTTCCTGTTGTTGTTGTTGTTAAATGCTATTATATCGTCGGTCGTAGGAAAATTAAAATAAAGCCGCACACGTTAAAAAGAAAAAGAAAACCAAAGGCCCCAATCCCAATCAATCAAATGCCAATCAATCAAAATTTCGAATCGAACCAGGAACCTTCAAACTGATTTAAACAGCTTAAAGAGAAGTCACTGTAATTTGGAAAAAAAAAAATTAAGTCCGGAATGTCTTGTTTCTCAGCTGTACCCTTATGAACGACAATAAAATCGATATACCGATAAGAAAACGTGATCAATCTTCCATGGAAATACACTGGGAATCTGGGATACTCAAAGATCTGTTTACGCATGACAACGAAAACGACAAGTAATTAATAACCAGATAGCTCATCGAACACCGTGTATGTAAGCTAATTGAAATAAAATAATAATTTTAAAGGTGGGGGAAAAAATATTCCGGAAGTTTACCACCATTGATACAGTGTCTTATACACCACCTTATTCAACGTGTCCAAGTTCTCCGTACAGTACTGGAATAGGAAGGATTTTGGAAGTGCAAATGAGGAGATTTATGTTCTCCAGTGACACTGTATATAATACAATTGAAATAAAATAAAGATTATAAACGTATTTAAAAATTCCGGAAGTTTACCACCATTGATGCAGTGTCTTATACACCACCTTATTCAACGTGTCGAAGTTCTCCTGTACAGTACTGGAATATGAAGGATTTTGGAAGTGCAAATGAGGCCATTTATGTTCTCCAGTGATATTGTATATAATTCAATTGAAATAAAATAAAGATTATAAACGTATAAAAAAATTCCGGAAGTTTACCACCATTGATGCAGTGTCTTTTACAACACATTGTATAACACGATACTGTGGCGGACACGAAAGCCCACTGGCGTGGTGACATCATTCCGCGCACCAAGTGGGCGGCGGCCACGCCCGAGGGGTAGGCGTGGCCTGAGGATATACACGGGGCGCGCAGCCCGGAGCGCGGCTAGTGTTACAGTGAGCTCCTGAAATAAAGACGCTTATAAGTTACCGCTTGTCCGCTTCCTCCTTGCTCGCAAGCAGCGCGCGTAACGCCGCGCTTTACTGGTGACCCTCGACGTTGGATCTGCCGGAGCGATCCTTCCACACACGACGCCATTGCCATGGCCAACTTCATCAAACTTCCCGAATTTTGGGAGGCCCAGGCCGAAGTCTGGTTCGTCCAAGCCGAAGCCCAATTTCAGCTTCGGCGCCTCACCGGCGACGACACGCGCTACTGCCACGTCGTCGCCTCCCTCGGGCCCGGCACGGCCGCTCGAGTTGTGTCCGTCCTTCGCCACCCACCGGACGGCCACAAGTACGAGGCACTCAAGCGGCTACTCCTAGCCACGTTCGGCCTCACGGACGACGCACGGGCCAACCGCCTCCTGGATCTCCCCGAGCTCGGCGACACGCGCCCGTCGGTCCGAATGGACCATATGCTGTCACTGTTGGGCGACAAAGCCCCCGGTTCTCTATTCCGGGCGCTTTTCCGTCGCCAACTTCCAGCGCAGGTTCGCGTCGCGTTGGCCGGGACCGTGCTAACGGAACCCCGAGCATTGGCAGCCGAGGCGGACAGGTACTTTGCGGCCGTCACAGACCTCGAGGCTGATGCTGCTGATGATGCTGATCCACAGCATCAGCTTACACAGCATACGCAGCATGCTGATACGCACCTCGTGACCGCCGCCACTCCCCGCCCACCGCCGCGGCGAAAACCGCCACCGCGGGGAAACCCGCCAACTCCACCGGCCTGGCGGAGCCAGCCGCGCTCCTCCAGCTCCACCACCTGGTGCTGGTTCCACGCCAAGTTCGGCCACGAGGCTCGGCAGTGTCATCCGCCATGCTCCTTCAACAGGTCGGGAAACGCCCGGGCCGGCGCTCAATAGTGGCGATGAGCGCCGGCCGTTCGAGCAGCCTGCTGTTCATAACGGACACCTTATCCGGGCGCCGTTACCTGTGCGACATGGGAGCGCAGGTGAGTGTCGTTCCCGCCGGTACATCAGACAAGCACGCCGCGGGCGGGGGCCCCGCGCTGCTTGCCGTGAACGGGACGCCCATCCGTACGTATGGAAAACGCTGCCTCTCTCTGTGGTTCGGAGGGCAGGTTTTCCGATGGACGTTCGTCACCGCCGACGTGCCCATGGCACTGCTTGGCGCGGACTTCCTGTGCGCTAATGGACTCCTGGTCGACGTAAAGCGCAGACGTCTTGTCCAGGCCGAGACGTTCAGCTCGCTCGCTTGTGCGCTGCCCAGCTCGTCGAGCAGCTCAATGAGCGGCTCGCCGAGCGGCTTGCCAAGCGGCTTGCCGAACGGTTCGGTTCCGGCCACGTTGATCTGTACGCTTCCTGCAGCGGACGCATTCACCCGCCTCCTCACCGGCTTCCCGGCCCTCACGCGGCCCACCTTCTCGGCGGGGGCCGTCAAGCACGGGGTGGCCCATCACATCCCCACCGTCGGGCCACCGGTCTACGCCCGGGCACGCCGCCTCGAGCCGACGAAGCTGGCGGTGGCAAAAGCAGGGTTCGCTACCCTGGAGCGACTCGGCATCGTTCGGCGCTCGGAGAGTGCTTGGGCGTCGCCGCTGCACATCGTGCCGAAGCCCGGCGGGGGATGGCGACCGTGCGGGGACTATCGCCGTCTCAATGACGCCACCACTCCCGACCGCTACCCCGTCCCCCACATTCAGGACTTTTCCGCCCGTTTGGCGGGCATGTCCTTCTTCTCAAAGGTGGACCTCATACGCCGCTACCATCAGGTCCCCGTCAGGCCGGAGGACGTCCCGAAGACGGCGGTCATCACGCCATTCGGACTCTTCGAGTTCCTGCGGATGCCCTTCGGTCTGAAGAATGCGGCTCAGGCGTTCCAGCGACAGATGGACAGCGTCCTGCGCGACTTGGATTTTGTCTACGTCTACCTGGACGATATCCTCGTCGCCAGCGCGTCCCGCGAAGAGCACCTACGCCACCTCCGCACGCTCTTCGAATGACTGGGCCAGCATGGCCTGATTGTGAACCCCGCAAAGTGCCGGTTCGGCATCGCCGTAATCGATTTTCTGGGGCACCGTGTCACCAGGCACGGAGCCGTCCCCCTGCCGGCCAAGGTGGAGGCGGTGAAGGGGTTTCTGCGCCCCCGCACGATCAGAGGGCTGCAGGACTTCCTGGGCATGGTGAACTTTTACCATCGGTTCCTGCCCCGTATCGCCCAGCTCCTGCGCCCCCTGCACGAAGCTCTCCGAGGTAAGCCGGGCAAAGGCGACGTTACCTGGACCGAGCAGATGGACACGGCGTTCACGGGCGCGAAGCTCGCCTTGGCTAACGCCACCATGCTCGCGCACCCGGCGCCCGATGCACCGATCGCCCTCACCACCGACGCCTTGGACTACGCGGTGGGGGCGATGCACGAGCAATGGGTGCGTGGAGCTTGGCAACCACTGGCGTTCTTTAGCCGGCAGCTTCGCCCGCCCGAACGCCGTTACAGTAACTTCGACCGCGAGTTGCTCGGGCTTCACTTGGCGGTCAGGCACTTCCGCCATCTGCTCGAGGGCCGTGCGTTCACGGCCTTCGTCGACCACAAGCCGCTGATCTTCGCGATGGACAAGGTCACCGAGCCGTGGTCGGCCCGGCAGCAGCGTCACCTCTCGGCCATGTCTGAGTACACGACGGACATCCGGCACGTCGCGGGGAAGGACAACCCGGTGGCGGATTGCCTTTCCCGGGCCGTCGCCCACGCAATCCACCTCGGCATCGACTATGCCCGGATGGCAGCGGACCAGGCCGCTGACCCCGACGTCCAGGCCTTGCGGACCGCCGTCACGGGCCTCCGCGTCACCGAGGTGCCGTTCGACGGCGCGGGCGCGGCCCTCTTGTGCGACGTCTCCCTCGGGCGGCCTCGCCCCATCGTGCCCGCGGGCTGGCAGCACCAGGTGTTTGACGCCATCCACGGCCTGTCCCACCCGGGCGCGAGGGCCTCCCAAAGGTTGATCGCCGACAAGTTCGTCTGGCATGGCCTCCGGAAGGCCGTCCGCAGCTGGGCCAGGACGTGCCTCGCGTGCCAGCGCGCCAAGGTGCACCGGCACACTCAGGCCCCGTTGGCCCCGTTCACGGTGCCGGAACGCCGGTTTGACCACGTCCACGTGGACCTGGTGGGACCTCTGCCCCCCTCGCAGGGTTTCACCCACGTCCTCACCATGGTGGACCGCACCACCCAGTGGCCGGAGGCCGTGCCCTTGGGGTCGACGACGGCGGCGGACGTCGCGCAGGCTTTCATCGCCACCTGGGTCGCCCGGTTCGGCGCCCCCTCAGACATCTCATCCGACCGCGGCCCCCAGTTCACCTCGGAGCTCTGGGGGGCGGTTGCGCAGGGGCTCGGGGTCCGGCTGCACCGAACCACGGCCTACCACCCCCAGGCTAACGGCCTGTGTGAGCGATTTCACCGCTCATTGAAGGCCGCGCTCCGGGCCACCCTCCGCGACGGCGGCTGGGTCGACAGGCTCCCCTGGGTCCTGCTGGGCCTCTGGACGGCGCCCAAGGAGGACCTGCGCGCATCCGCGGCAGAGTTGGTCTTCGGGCAACCGCTGCGGGTGCCGGGCGAGTTCCTCCCCGACTCCACGGCACCATGGTCCGCGGCACAGCAGCGCTCCGCTCTGCAAGAGACCGCCCAGAGGTTCGCCCCGGTGCCAACGGCATGCCACGGGCACCCACCGACGCACGTCGCCCCGGAGCTTCGCACGGCGGAGTACGTCTTCGTCTGCCACGATGCCCACCGGACACCACTGCGGCCCCCGTACGACGGGCCTTTCCGCGTGCTGGAGACCGGGGCGAAGCACTTCACCCTGGACATCGGCGGTACTCCTGACTGCGTTTCTGTAGACCGCCTCAAGCCGGCCCACCTCGACGTGGACCATCCACCGCCAGTGGCCCGACCCCCGCGTCGGGGCCGCCCCCCTGCGGGCGGACCCCCGGCACCGCCCAGCCCCGCCGCCCCCCGGTCCTGCACCCATCCCAGGGGCAGCCAGGGGCATCCCACCTGGCATCCCTGCACCCCGGACGCCGCCGATCGCCAGGGGGCGCTTCGGCCGGGTCACCCGTCTGCCCCGCAAACTGGCCCTCCAGGTGCGCGGGAATTCTGGGGGGGCGCGTGTGGCGGACACGAAAGCCCACTGGCGTGGTGACATCATTCCGCGCACCAAGTGGGCGGCGGCCACGCCCGAGGGGTAGGCGTGGCCTGAGGATATACACGGGGCGCGCAGCCCGGAGCGTGGCTAGTGTTACAGTGAGCTCCTGAAATAAAGACGCTTATAAGTTACCGCTTGTCCGCTTCCTCCTTGCTCGTAAGCAGCGCGCGTAACGCCGTGCTTTAATACATTAGTTATTCGTTCCATGTTGCTTGTGTCTTTCCTGACGTCATTATAGAACGACGTTCCTGGTTAGAATGATTTTCAATTTTGTTTCACTGCCAGACAGGCAGACATTGTCAAAATATTATCTCACTACTGTACCCTCTGCGCATGTGCGATTGGGTCAAATTCAGAACCAATGTGGCATGTTCTGTGTGCAGTGACCCAGGCATGCTGGCATGCACACCAAGGAATAAATGTGGATCTCTCTCTGACATGGGTTGTGTCTTGCTTTTCACCCATTAATCCTGTGGATACATCACAATTGGTGACAAGTTTGACACATTGTTCATTTGGCATTGTTCACACCGGCCATGGGAATTTTTTAGAGTGACAGCCTGTTGAAGACTGGGAAGGTGTTGCCCATCGTTTGGAAGAATACTTCATCGCTAAAAAGAACCGCACTCAGTGGAGAGCATACCTCCACCTGGTTCGCCATATCACTCAATGGTGAAGAATCACTTTGAAAATTATACTATCTGGATCAAAATCTTCATTCGGATCGGATCTTCACCAAAATCGAATCGAATCGTCCTTGTCAGACACCCAACCAGTCCACCAAGTTTCGTCCAAATCCGTCGATAACATTTTGAGATATCCTGCTATGTATTGTTCATTGCCCGATCTCCCAATGTAGTGGGGCGGCTTAGCCCAAATATTCAAAAGAATTGTGCATTTTGTGATACAAGCACCAAATTTGGCACAAATGTACATTAATATGTTGCGAACATTTTCAGATATTGGGCCACTTGAAATTCCGTAATTTTTTTTTTCAAATTTTTTCAAATTTCGTAATTTCAAATTTTTCGGGTGACACCGTCACAATTTCGGTCTTCGAGGCCGGCCGATAGGCAAAGTGTGACCGGAAGGGACGAGGTTCTCCTGACCACGTGGCCCTCGATCTGGGAAGCGAGAGGCGTTCCATTAGTGGACGCGCCCCTCACGCCCGACTTTTGGGCGGCCCCGGCAGGCCGTTTGTTTTGACGTTCCGTGACAGGCCCCGCACCCCCACCTCCGGGCCGACCGGAAGCTTGCGCTGAGTACATCATACCTGAACAACTCAGTGAGGCAGAACACAGCAGTGCACACCAGGGTGACCCCTTCAGTGCATAAACCAATTAACCTGTCCACTGCAGGGCATATAGAAATGAAGTTATTTTCTGCATATAATAATAATATAAGTTCAGTTCTATATAACAATTTCTGTTATCACCACTACCACTACAACTACCACTACTACAAGCTTTGTCTGGAATTTTGTGGACTAACAGACAAACAGACATACAGACAAGCTGGGATCAAAACATTACCTCCTTCCACCATTGAGTGTAGAGGTAAACATCATGGAAATTATATCATGCCCTAGATTTAATTCATGCTTACCCGTGTATTTGCTTCACTGGTTCACAAGGTCTTTTGCATACATGTAATTCAGACTCTCGTCTTCATTGCTGACCACACAATGTTCGCAACATATTAATGTACATTTGTGCCAAATTTGGTGCTTGTATCACAAAATGCACAATTCTTTTGAATATTTGGGCTAAGCCGCCCCACTATATCGGCCGGCCTCGAAGACCGAAATTGTGACGGTGTCACCCGAAAAATTAGAAATTACGAAATTTGAAAAAATTTGAAAAAAAAAATTACGGAATTTCAAGTGGCCCAATATCTGAAAATGTTCGCAACATATTAATGTACATTTGTGCCAAATTTGGTGCTTGTATCACAAAATGCACAACAGGTTTGCTATGCTGCTACACTAATGGTGAAGAATCACTTTTTAAAATTCTAGTAACGAAAATCTTCAAAATCATTTTAAAATTCTTCACCAAAATCTAATCATTTTGTCCTTGTCACATACGCTACATCGCTGCCAAATTTTGTACGAAGCCGTCCACAACTTTTCGAGATATTTTGTTCACAAACGGACAGACAGACAGACACACAGACAGGGGTGAAAACATACATAACCTCCATCCACCAATGTTGTCAGGCAGCTTAGCAAATGGATGTGGACTTTCTGGACAAAAGCGCTAAATCTTCCCCACATGCTACCTATAGCTTTAGGTTTCCATTTTTGGTAGGAACCAATTCCTCCGAATACATTATGGCGACCATCTTGGATTTTCAAAATGGCCGCCAGGTAAAAACTTATATCTTTCAATATCTCAGCTTCTAAGCCACTCAGGATTATAATCCTGGTGTCTAAACTTTTAAACTAAACTGTCTAAACTTCATAATCTTTTCAGGGTCAAGGAATACAACTATACCATTTAGGATAGTGTCAGATTGGTTATTTGGTCAAAAATAAAGCAAGGCTTGGTTATTTTAAGAGTTTTCTTTCAGGTGGAACAGTTCCATCAACATAGAGGAAAGGAAAATAAGTAAAACAAATGGAAAAGTTAAGTGACGTGTTTTATAGGATGATTATGTCGTAACAAATTAATAATTTCATTTATTTACAGGTTGACTAGCATGATGGATTGGAGCATGTGCTTGATCTGTCAAGAAAAGACTACAGAGCTCCTGAAATGCCCACTCAATGCACAAAGAAGCGGGGACAAGTCAGAACCATGCAGCTCCTTCCTGAATAACGTTAATTCATTCAGAGCCCCGGGAACATTGCCAGTGGTGCTTAACTTAACTTAACAGTGGCCCTCCAGGTCTTTAAAAGAGCTGTTCACCACCATCTCTCATCTTCCCCCATCCAAAACCTTGATCTTTTCTACCCCCGTTAATTCACCCCTGATCCACTTTTTTGAAATACCGACTTCTTTCCTGGAAGTCCGAGCAGTATCCACGTGTTTTATACCTCTTCCACGCCTCCCCCCTTCCCGTGCCTCCCCCCCCCCCCCAAGCCCTCTCCCTCCCACAGATCTCCCGATGTCCCTGCTCTCCATCTTCTCTCCCGCTCCCTTTATCATATGTTTTATGTTTTATGTGTCAGTTTGTCTTTTTGTGATCAATGTTAGCTCTTACACGAGCCTCGATCTTGTATACAAAAGACCAAAAACATTGGAAATGACATGACTGTAGGTGAACTGGTCCAAAACCAGGTTACATGGCACAAATCTTGCTATGTCAAGTTCAGCAAAGAGAAGTTGGAGAGAGCTACCAAAAAGCGTGACAAGGATGACGCTGCAGAGAGCAGCACTTCTGGGGTTACGGCGCCCAGTCGATTGATAAAATGGTCTCTCTGTTTTGTCATCGAGAAGATGGACACCTACATGAATTTAGAACACTTGGAGCTGATGAGACCATAATACAGATGCCTACCGAGCTGCAGGAAACAGAGTTAATGGCCAGAGTAGAAGGTGGCGATCTCATCGCACTCGAGGCTAAATATCATCTGCAGTGCTTAACAGAACTACGGAATCGCTACAGATCACTGATGCGGCAAAATGAGCAGGGATCGGGAGACTCTTCTGAGGAAAAGAAGATAAAGGCAAGAGCACTTGTGGAGCTCTTTACTCATGTAGAAAACTGTGTGGAAGATGGGACCTTCTACTTCAAATTTTCAGTCTTGCATCAGCTGTATGAAAACCGCGTACGATACCTTGGTGTTGATTAGGAGACTAACATAACCTGATTCAAGGAGAAAGTTCTAGCATACTTCCCGCAAGCACAAGAGCAAAGTGATGGCAAAAATAAGATTCTGGTATCTGAACATGGTATGCAGCAAATGCTAAAGCAAGCCATGACATGCGATTATGAAGGTGATGCACTACTGCTGGCTAAGGCTGCCAAGATAATGCGCAAAAGATATCGTCAGCTACAGAAGTTTCCACTTTGATGGCAAACTTCCTTCTGGTTGTCAACAAGGATCAGTGCCATCTACTCTCAGGACCCTTGTGTCTCTGCTGTTGAATGGTGCTGACCTGAAAGACCAAGATTCCACAGACTCGCAGGCAAACCTCACAGTCTCTCAGACCATTCTCTACAACTTCAAGAAACATGCGTCGACTTCTGCTAAGTGTCGGCATTCCCTGGATAGGGAACCACCATTGCCGCTGTACATCGGAATGATGATTCACACAGAGACCAGGTCGAAAAAGATCATCACACAGCTATATGACTTGGGTCTCAGTGTAAGCTATGACAGAGTTCTTCAGCTTGAGAGCCAGCTTGCGACTGCTGTCTGTGAGAACTTTCAGGCCAAAGGAGCTGTTGTTCCTGCTCAGCTGCGACGTGGACTGTTTACGGTTGGTGCGCTTGACAACTTGGATCACAATCCTTCAAGTACAACTGCTAAGGGGTCATTTCATGGCACAGGCATCAGTCTGTTTCAGTTTCCCACTTCTTTTAATTCAGGAGAGAAGCAGAACGACATCAGACTGCTTTTGGCTGATACCAAGAAGAATCACCAGTTGCCAGACAGCTTCACCACAGTGCCAGCTGTGGCTTTGAAGACAGCAAAAGTGTCAGTCCCACAACTGTCAAATGCATCAGCACCAAAAGACGGACAACTGGTAAGTGCACGATTGAAGGAGAAGAGCTGGCTGGAGCATGCTGGACAACAGATGGAGAAAGATGAAGTTGAAAAAGGTGACACTATTACCTGGTCAGCATCCCATGCTTCCATGAAAGATGCATCAGCAGATCAGCACACCACCCTTACACAGCTCTTGCCCCTTTTCAATGAGAAGGCAGCTACTGCAGCTAAGATCAAGCATGGAATTAATGTGCTGCATTGAGCTACAGAATTTCTCAATCCTGGACAGATACCAGTTATAGCCTTTGATGGACCACTCTATGCTCTTGCCAAGTTCACTCAGTGGAACTGGCCTGACACACACGGAGAGGATAAGTTCATAGCAATATTTGGTGGCCTGCACATCGAGATGGCAATGTGGAAAATGTATGGTGACTACTTGGAGGGATCCAGATGGACCAATGCGCTGACACAAGCTGTCATTGCATTATCAGGCACCGCCGACTCGTTTCTGAAGGCCTTACATCTGACCAGAACAAGGCATACTCACCAGGTGACTGCTTTGGCACTGGCAAAGCTCCAGGAGGATGCTTTTCTGCAAACTGAGGGAACACACAGTGATGAAGCCAAGGAGGCGTGGAGGCAGGAAATGGTACAGAAGAGTCCAACATTGCAGTACTGGGATACAGTTCTCAACATGGAACTCCTGGGACTCATCTTCATCAGATCACACCGTGAGGGGAATTTTCCTCTGTATGTTGAAAGCCTCAAGGCCTTGGCTCCATGGTTCTTCGCTCTAATCCACCACAATTATGCACGGTGGATTCCAATACACATCCGAGACATGGAGAGTCTGCCAGCACCCATTCTCAAAGAGTTTGAGGAGCACAGTCACTGGGCCATCCACAAAACCACCAACAGATTCTCGACCATCCCAATCGACCAAGCCCATGAACAAAATAATGAAGTGGTCAAGGGTTCTGGGGGTGCAGTTGGTCTGACAGAAAATCCTTCAGCCTTCAGGAAATGGATGGTATCAGGGCCTGAACGAGCAAGGTTACTGAAAGGAGTTTGAAGAGGACTACCTCCAAAAATATAAAGACTCAGATTGCAGTTATCATCATGAAGAGGGATTCTCCACACAGAGAGGTTTCAAGGAGCAGGCTGTGAGTCTGGATCAGGTCATCCATGAGCTGGGAAACCCTTTCGTTGATGACAGTGAAGAGCTACTGGCACTAGACACACGGAATGTTTTGGATGAATCTGTGGTGAACACGGTGCGAACAGTACATAGTCGAGGAAAGGATCAGTATGCCAAATATTGCAAGGAAGTTATTATTGATCGCACGTCCTCCATTCATGAGCCGATTAAGAAGAATGCCCTTTCTCTCTTCAGTTGTCCACGGCCAAAAGCCAAAACCAAACAAGTGGGAAATATCTCCCTACTCAAGGGTGATGTTGTTCTGTTCTCTCACCTGTACATCGTAATGCAGCACAGGGTTAGTGACATGAGTACATTCTTCAGCCATAAGAACCATCCTTTCCGCCCTTCACTATCTGATGATGGGGAAAATTGCGCTTAGGAAAGAAATCTGATCTGATGAACATTCTGGCCAAAGACACCCACAATGATCCTCCTGATTCCATTGACATGAAGCTTCTTGATGGAGCTGCTGTGGTGCACTTGCTCCCCACTACCAACATTGTGACATTTGATGAGTATGCTGATCGGGTCTTTGTTCCACATATCATAAAACAACTAGAAAACTCCAAAAGAGTTGATATAGTATGGGATACATACATCCCCTGCAGCATCAAATAATCCACAAGAGAAAAGCGAGGAAGGGTGTTTGGAGAAAGGTTGCGGACAAGAACAAGCTCCCAGGAAACTGGGCCGACTTTTTACGTGACCCAGCAAACAAACAGGAACTGTTTGCATTCCTTTCCAACAAGATTGCCACTGTGGATTGTCCTGAAGAGAAGAAAATCATCATCACATCTGGAGTCACACAGCTATTCTTCGAGGGACCGATCGATTCATGGCACCATGTGATCATGAGGAAGTGGACACCAGGCTGCTGATCCACTTGCGGGATACTCTCAGAATGGCTGTACCAACTGTCTGGTGCGCACTGTTGATACGGATGTAGTGGTGATTCTCATTGGCAAGTTCCATCACCTGATCACCCTGTGCCAAGATGTGAGCATTTGAGTTGCCTTTGGAATGGGAAACAACTTCACATATCATCACATCAATGATATCTACAAAGACCTGGGAAGGTAGAAATCCCTGGCCCTCCCTGTCTTTCACAGTTTTACGGAATGCGATACGACATCTGCATTCTTTGGAAGAGGCACGAAGTCAGCATGGGAGGCTTGGAACTGCTATCACGATGTGACATGTGCCTTTACCTACATGGCACTTTATCCTTACACAGAAGTAGAGGTTGGTGCTCAACATTTCCAGCTGCTGGAACACTTCACTGTTATCCTGTATGATAGGACCAGTGACCTGAAACATGTGGAAGTAGCAAGAAAGGAGCTGTTTTGATAGAAGGGGAAGACAATGGAGAGACTTCCCCCAACACAGGATGCACTATTGCAGCACAGAAAGCGCGTTACATATCAGGCAGGAATATGGTGCACCAGTGAGAAGATTGAACAACACGCACCTACTCCAGAGGGTTGGGGCTGGACTCTCGATGAGGACACAATTCATGGGTTCCTGTGTGGAACATGTCTCCAAGGCCTGCAATGAACTAGTCAAATGTAGCTGCAAGATTCAAAGTGGATGTGGCGCGAGGTGCGCATGCAGAAAGGCACGTTGGAAGGTCACTGAACTCTGCAGTTGTCACTGTGAGAAGTAGGCTGGGAATAAAATGCATGTACAGTGGTGTGTGATGACAATATACCGTCACATTTACAGTTGATATAATTAGTCCTTGCAGTATTTTCAGTGACTCTGGTACATTAACAGTATTCGGTTTTTTTTTTTTTTTTTCAAGTTTTATGTTCAGTTTCTTTTTTGTGTTAATAAAAATCGTCTGTTGTTTTTCTAAATGGTATAGTTGTATTCCTTGACTCAGAAAATGTATGTTTAGACACCAACATTGTGACCCGAAGTGGCTTAGAAGCTGAGATATTGGTAGATATCGGCTTTTACATGGCGGCCATCTTGAAAATCCAAGATGGCCGCCATAATGTCTTCGGAGGAAGTGGTTCCTATCAAAAATGGAAAACTAAGGTAACGGGTAACATGTGGGATAAAATTGGCGCTTTTGTCCAGATCGTCCATATCCATCTCAAATCTGGTCCTAAGCTGCCTGACTCTTGGTGGTGGAGGTAACAACAACTCCTGGGCGCAAATCTGGTCCTAAGCTGCCTGACTATTGGTGGTGGAGGTAACAACAACTCCTGGGCGCAAATCTGGTCCTAAGCTGCCTGACTATTGGTGGTGGAGGTAACAACAACTACTGGGCGCAAATCTGGTCCTAAGCTGCCTGACAATTGGTGGTGGAGGTAACAACAACTACTGGGCACAAATCTGGTCCTAAGCTGCCTGACTATTGGTGGTGGAGGTAACAACAACTCCTGGGCACGCACCCACAGAAATGATGTTCAGTCGAATGCTAAAGACATGTGGTCGGACGTAAACATGTCTGAGAGTGTCTCCCCTCAACCCCCATAATTACCCCAAGTGAAGCGAAAAGCAGGGTAATCAATTGATTCACTTCTGTCTGTCTGTCCGTTTAAAAAAGTAATTTTATGATCGAGGAATAACTTGATTTAAATTGAATGTTATTATCTCGTATTTTGACCACAAATCGGAAAACGAACCTGCAGTTTAGTGGTACTTTGGCTTTGAATTCGACCCGATCACAAATGCACAGGAGTAGTGAGATCTTTGTTCACTCTTCCTGTCTGGCAGAGTTCTAGCTCAATATCGTCAATAGAATTATGATCAAATGGTCAATGGGAGACGTCAAAATTATGATTTTCCCTTTCGATCCGTGCAAAACTGCTCCCTATCCGGAAGTAAACACAATCACAGGTTCGGCAGAAACATTCGCTGGTTTGACGAGGTATATCTCAATACAATTGTGATTTTGAGTTTCCCACCCGAACGACGCCACTTTTATCCATCGGTGGGTGGGAGTTTGTTTTTTGTTTTTTTTTGTATACAAGGTCGAGGCTCGTGTAAGAGCGAACATTAATCACAAAAAAAAAAAACGGACACATACAAACATATAATAAAGGGAGCGGGAGACAAGATGGGGAGAGAGAGCGAAGCACACAAGTACAACAACGGTAGAAAACAGGGACATCGGGAGATCTGTGGGAGGGAGAGGGCTTGAGGGGAGAGGCATGGGAAGGGGGGAAGAGGCATGGGAAGGGGGGGTGGGAAAGGTATATAATACATGGACACTGCTAGGACTTCCAGGAAATAAGTCGCGATTTCAAAAAAGTGGATCTGGGGTGAATTAACGGGGGTAGAAAAAGATCAAGGTTTTGGATGGGGGATGATAAGAGATGGTGGTGAACAGCTGTTTTATGGACCTGGAGGAAGGAGTGGGATTGAAGAGAGTGAGGGAATTTGTTCCAGAGGCGGTAGAAAAGGGGAATGAAAGCGTGAAGGTGAGCAGAGTCTTGATTTTGGCAATTTCACCATAAGAGGTTTGCTGGTAGATCTTGTGCAACCTGTAGGAATATTTGGGGGACAGAGCACAGAGAGAGCTGGGGGGGGGGGGGGGGGGGAAGGCCGAAGAGGAGTTGGTAGAAGACAGAAAGACCACCAACCTGCCTGCGGTGAGTGAGTGAAAGGCACTCGGAGTTATTCTCATCGCAGGAGATTCCAATGATTCTGAAAGCTTTGGCTTCAACAGCGTGAAGACAAGCAAGGTGTGAGGCAGGAGCACCGGCCCAGAAGGGAAAACAGTATTCCATTCAGCTGGGGATGAAACCCTTGTATGTGGTGAGGAGCTCAGGTGTGTCAAGGAAGGACTTCGCACGACGGACGATGCCCAGTCGGCGACTGCCTTTGGAGGCCAGCATGGAAATGTGGTTTTCCCTGGAAAAATCATGGCAGATAGTAAGATCCAGAAGCATGAGTGACAGAACTTCTTGGAGAGGATTGTTCAGAAAGTATATGGGAGGGTTGTCCAGAGGGTCTTTTCAGAGAGACAGAGTGGGAGTGTGAGATTTGTCAGGATTGAAAGACATGTTCCACTTGTTTGACAAGTCTTTGATTTTGTCCAGGTCTGCAGAGAGTGAGGCGGCTGCAGACTGCTGATCTGAGGGATGAGGTATGGAGCGGCAGAGAGTGGAGTCATCAGCAAAGAGATAGAAAGGATTTTCCAGATAGTCGGAGAGATCATTGATGAAGACCAGTAAAAGCGCAGGGCCCAGACCACTGCCTTTGGGAACTTCATCCTGAACAGGAAGGAGAGATGAGAGAAATCCATTCAGGGCCACACGTTGACTACGACCAGAGAGGAAGTCCACAAGCCATGTGTGGAGATTTCCATGGATACCATACTACCATAGGAGGAGAGTTTGGTGAGCAGAGCGGTGTGCCAGACCGTATCGAAGACACGTGATATGTCAAGGGAGACAGCTCTGATTTCCTGTTTGGCATTGAGGACCTCCATCCATTTTTGAGACAGCAGAAGCAACATGTCCATGGTAGAATGACCTAGTCTGAATCCAAATTGA
Source organism: Myxine glutinosa (assembly GCF_964187855.1). Taxonomy (NCBI): domain Eukaryota; kingdom Metazoa; phylum Chordata; class Myxini; order Myxiniformes; family Myxinidae; genus Myxine; species Myxine glutinosa. The sequence continues at coordinate 24,080,814 of NC_136263.1, read as the reverse complement.
TGATCAGAGATCAAGCCATTGGAGAAGAGGAAGGATTTGATGTCAGAAGCAATGATGGAATCCATGACCTTGCTGATTATTGGGAGCAGGCTGATTGGTCTGTAGTTACAAGGATCTGTTTTTGCACCTTTTTTGTGTAAAGCGTTGATGTTTGCTGATTTCCAAGATGCTGGCAGATGACCTTGAGCAAAAGAGAGGGTGAAAAGAACAGAGAGAGGGTGTGAGAGAGCGGAAGAGCAGGATTTTAGGACCCGTGGGCTGATGCCGTCTGGTCCAGTTGCAGAATAAGAGTCGAGGTTTGACAGAAACTTCTCAACCTTGTCAGGTGAGAAGGACACAGAGTCCAGTAACAGCTGGGTTCGACTGGGAAAGGTGGGTACAGAGAGAGATGGGTCCAGGACACAATATTTTGAGGCAAACACAGAGTTGAGGCATTCGGCTTTTTCACGTGCGGTGTCAACTGTGTAGCAGTTTGAGGTAATGGAGGGGATGGAGGGGGAACAAACACCAGAAACAGATTTGACCAGACTCCACCAGGATTTGGAGGAGGGAGACAGGTTTGAGAGTTCAGTCTTGAGAGTAGAGAGATAGTGCTTCCTGGCACTCCTGATGGTAGACATACGCTTGTTCTGAGCTTTGTGAAAGGAACTGAGATTGCCTTCACTTGGATTAGCCTTCCAAGAGGCAAAGACAAGTTGTTTCAGGGCAACTGCCTCACCACAAGATTCCGTGTACCATGGGCGGGAGGAAGGGTATGACAACTGAAGTCTAGATGGGATAAATCTGTGCATGAGAGAGAGCAGTTTGCTTTGGAAGAATTCCCAGGAAGAATTGATGTCAGAGGCAGTAGAGATGGGAGACCAGTCCAGATGATTGATGTCTGCTTGAAGACCATGCCAGTCGGCCTGAGTGAAATGCCAGACTCGTCGATGCTGAGGAGGCTCTCTGAGAATGGTCAGAGAGATGTCCACTTTAACAAGCACATGATCAGAAGAACCGATTGGAGCAGAAGAAGAACAGCAGACATTTGTTGGGAAGTTTGTCATAACCAAGTCTAGAAGATAAGATTAGGGTTTGGGTTAGGTTTCATGCATTTCTTTATAAAATTATGATTTTCGATCCGGACGAAGCCTTTCGTATCCATCATTTCTCACTGGCAGATTCGTCTGTATTGGATAACACATCAGAATGGCATTTATATTAGTTTACCTCACAAGTGTTTTTGACATTGTATTTTGTTATATTAACTAGCGTGACTCGGCGCGCTCTGCGCGCCTCACCATGCGTCATTTCAGACGGGTAGGCATCTTTGACCATTTCGGTGTCTTTTGGGTCTTCATGGTGTTTTGGGTCTTCAGGGTCTTTTGGATCCTCTGGGCTTTTAAGGGTATTTTGGGTCTTTGAAGTGTTTTGGGTCTACAGGGTCTTTTGGGTCTTTGGTGACTTCAGAGGCTTTTGGGTCTTAAGGGTCTTTAAGAGTCTTTGGAGTGTTTTGATTATTTGGGGTATTTAAGAGTCTTTTGGGTATAAAGGGTCTTTAAGGGTCTTTGGGGTCTTCAGGGTGTTTTGGGTCTTGAGGGTGTTTTGGGTCTTTGGGGTCTTTTGGGTCTTAAGGGTCTTTTGGTTCTTCTTGGTCTTTAAAGGTCGTTGGGTCTTTTAGCATCTTCAGGGTCATTTTTGGTCTTCAGGGTATTTTTGATCTTCGGGATCTTTTTGGTCTTCAGGGTCTTTTGGGTATTCAGGGTCTTTTGGGTCTTCTGGGTGTTTTGGGTCTTCAGGGTCTTTTGGGTCTTCTGGGTGTTTTGGGTCTTTGGGGTGTTTTGGGTTTTCAGGGTGTTTTGGGTCTTCGGGGTGTTTTGGGTCTTCGGGGTGTTTTGGGTCTTCAGGGTTTTGGGTCTTCGGTGTCTTTTGGGTCTTTGGGGTCATTTGGGTCTTCCTGGTCTTCGGGGTGTTTTGGGTCTTTGGGGTGTTTTGGGTCTTTGGGGTGTTTTGGGTCTTCGGGGTCTTTGGGGTCTTCAGGGTCTTTTTGGTCTTCAGGGGTCTTGGTGGTCTGAAAGGGTTGGGGGAAATTAAAGGGTCATCAAAGGTCTGAGGGGTCTCAGCAGTCTTAACGCAATTAAGAGGGTTAATTAAGAGGGTGGTAAATTTATTTGAAGAAGAAGAAGACGTTTTAGTCGCATATAAACATAACGACATATATAAGGACATAAGTAACCATATACGTTTGCTCTATTATAATAAGATGCTATAGTATTAATTTGTGATTAGAATGATGCTCTTTGGAATAAAAATATAGAGATATTGAGTTTAGAGCCAGAATGAGGAAATGACGTGGAGGTTTCCACCAGTGACATTCACAGTTTCGCCATTGACTGGGTATAGAAATATTCTGCTGCAGTAAGTTTTTTGCCCAAGTCATTCACGAACTGGCTGTCCGTGTCTGACGTTCGACTAAAGGTGGCACAGGAATGTGGAATTTCTTGGTTCACGGTTTGGCATTTGCCGTTTTTTTTAGCCCAAGTCATTCACGAACTGGCTGTCCATACCTGACGTCCGACTGAAGGTGGCACAGGAATGTGGAATTTCTTGGTTCACGGTTTGGCATTTGCCGTTTTTTTGCCCAAGCCATTCACGAACCTGCTGTCCATACCTGACGTTCGACTGAAGGTGGCACAGGAATGTGGAACTTATTGGTTCATGGTTTGGCATTTGCCGTTTTTTTGCCCAAGTCATTCACGAAACTGCTGTCCATACCTGACGTTCGTCTGAATGTGACACAGGAATGTGGAATTTATTGGTTCATGGTTTGGCATTTGCCGTTTTTTTGCCCAAGTCATTCACGAACCTGCTGTCCATACCTGACGTTCGACTGAAGGTGGCACAGGAATGTGGAATTTATTGGTTCATGGTTTGGCATTTGCCGGTTTTTTGCCCAAGTCATTCACGAACCTGCTGTCCATACCTGACGTTCGACTGAATGTGGCACAGGAATGTGGAATTTATTGGTTCACGGTTTGGCATTTGCTGTTTTTTTGCCCAAGTCATTCACGAACCTGCTGTCCATGTCTGACGTTCGATTGAAGGTGGCACAGGAATGTGGAATTTATTGGTTCACTGTTTGGCATTTGCCGTTATTTTGCCCAAGCCATTCACGAATTGGCTGTCCATACCTGACATCAGACTGAAGGTGGCACAGGAATGTGGAATTTATTGGTCCACGGTTTGGCATTTGCTGTTTTTTTGCCCAAGTCATTCACGAACCGGGTGTCCATGCCTGACGTTCGACTGAAGGTGGCACAGGAATGTGGAATTTATTGGTTCACTGTTTGGCATTTGCCGTTATTTTGCCCAAGCCATTCACGAACCTGCTGTCCATACCTGACGTTCGACTGAAGGCGGCAAAGGAATGTGGAATTTATTGGTTCACTGTTTGGCCTTTGCCGTTATTTTGCCCAAGCCATTCACGAATTGGCTGCCCATACCTGACATCAGACTGAAGGTGGCACAGGAATGTGGAATTTATTGGTCCACGGTTTGGCATTTGCCGTTTTTTTGCCCAAGTCATTCACGAACCGGGTGTCCATGCCTGACGTTCGACTGAAGGTGGCACAGGAATGTGGAATTTATTGGTTCACTGTTTGGCATTTGCCGTTATTTTGCCCAAGCCATTCACGAACCTGCTGTCCATACCTGATGTTCGACTGAAGGCGGCAAAGGAATCTAGAATTTATTGGTTCACGGTTTGGCATTTGCTGTTTTTTTAGCCCAAGTCATTCACGAACCGGCTGTCCATACCTGACGTCCAACTGAAGGTGGCACAGGAATGTGGAATTTCTTGGTTCACGGTTTGGCATTTGCCATTTTTTTGTGCAAGTCATTCACGAACCTGCTCTCCATACCTGACGTTCGACTGAAGATGGCACAGGAATGTGGAATTTATTGGCTCATGGTTTGGCATTTGCCGGTTTTTTGCCCAAGTCATTCACGAACCTGCTGTCCATACCTGACGTTCGACTGAATGTGGCACAGGAATGTGGAATTTATTGGTTCGTGGTTTGGCATTTGCCGGTTTTTTGCCCAAGTCATTCACGAACCTGCTGTCCATACCTGACGTTCGACTGAATGTGGCACAGGAATGTGGAATTTATTGGTTCACGGTTTGGCATTTGCCGGTTTTTTGCCCAAGTCATTCACGAACCTGCTGTCCATACCTGACGTTCGACTGAATGTGGCACAGGAATGTGGAATTTATTGGTTCGTGGTTTAGCATTCACTGTCTCTGCATTGTCTGTTTGCCTATGGCCTTTCACCTATGCGTAGTAGCACGGGTACCTCGCTAGTTCTAAAGAAAGAAACAGCCGTATTTGCACAGGTGTGGCTGGTGGGAGAGCAGCATTCAAGACTTTTAAAATGTTCATTTTTCCCAGCACGGTGATTCGAACCACCTGCTACCTGTGCAACTCCGGGATGACAGTTTTTACCTGGGGTCGGGATTCTAACCCAGGCTGGGCTGCTTAGAAGCGAGTATGCATATGTACCTTTCGTCTTGGCAAAGCCAGCACTGCAGTACCAGCTCATACCTGTACGCGACCACACTAAATCACACGTATCAATGAACCGCTGTCATACGAATAACAACACTTCTCGAAGTTCAAATAATTTCATGTGATCATATCATAAGGACGTAAATTTTAACATGGCGTGATGACGTAGCTTTTTGCGCAATTGCGTCATCGAGATTACAGCGTTCTGCTCAGCTCACCCCTTCAATGCAGATTGACCAATCGCATGACACGATACTACGTAACCGTGTTAACCAATGGGGAAGCTGCTTACGGCCTTGACGACCAGGTCGTGCTTTGACGCGTGAGAAGCGTGACAGTAGTTTTGTTGTTTTTGAGGTCATCGTGGTTTCCTGAGGGTCTGACTTTGTCTTCGGACATCGTCTGCAGCCCATGGCGGCGCTTTTGGCCATAGTCCGACGACTTTCTCCGACTTTACTACACCAGGAGCCCACCTTGGTGCAGGTGCGTACCGATTCCGGTGTAGTCGTTTATTGTAGTGCACATACTAATACTAATAGTAATATAACAAAATGAATTTATTTAATGATACTTTGAATAATCGTACAACGGTGAATGTAAAGTTGGTTTATTGGCTTTTTAAAAATTCGATTCGGCGAGAATGGATACGTAAAGCCGTCTGTCTTGTGTACATTTCGGCTGTCTGTGGTTAGCTGTATACTCTGTACAGCGTCGTCCGCTGGCATATTCTGTACAGCGTCGTCCGCTGGCATACTCTGTACAGCGTCGTCCGCTGGCATACTCTGTACAGCGTCGTCCGCTGGCATACTCTGTACAGCGTCGTCCGCTGGCATACTCTGTACAGCGTCGTCCGCTGGCATACTCTGTACAGCGTCGTCCGCTGGCATACTTTGTACAGCGTCGTTCGCTGGCATACTCTGTACAGCGTCGTCCGCTGGCATGCTCTGTACAGCGTCGTCCGCTGGCATGCTCTGTGCAGCGTCGTCCGCTGGCATGCTCTGTGCAGCGTCGTCCGCTGGCATACTCTGTACAGCGTCGTCCGCTGGCATGCTCTGTGCAGCGTCGTCCGCTGGCATGCTCTGTGCAGCGTCGTCCGCTGGCATGCTCTGTGCAGCGTCGTCCGCTGGCATACTCTGTGCAGCGTCGTCCGCTGGCATACTCTGTGCAGCGTCGTCCGCTGGCATACTCTGTGCAGCGTCGTCCGCTGGCATACTCTGTGCAGCGTCGTCCACTGGCATACTCTGTGCAGCGTCGTCCGCTGGCATACTCTGTGCAGCGTCGTCCGCTGGCATACTCTGTGCAGCGTCGTCCGCTGGCATACTCTGTGCAGCGTCGTCCGCTGGCATACTCTGTGCAGCGTCGTCCGCTGGCATACTCTGTGCAGCGTCGTCCGCTGGCATACTCTGTGCAGCGTCGTCCGCTGGCATACTCTGTGCAGCGTCGTCCGCTGGCATACTCTGTGCAGCGTCGTCCGCTGGCATACTCTGTGCAGCGTCGTCCGCTGGCATACTCTGTGCAGCGTCGTCCGCTGGCATACTCTGTGCAGCGTCGTCCGCTGGCATACCCTGTGCAGCGTCGTCCGCTGGCATACCCTGTGCAGCGTCGTCCGCTGGCATACCCTGTGCAGCGTCGTCCGCTGGCATACTCTGTACAGCGTCGTCCACTGCCACTGGCATACTCTGTACAGCGTCGTCCGCTGGCATACTCTGTACAGCGTCGTCCGCTGGCATACTCTGTACAGCGTCGTCCGCTGGAATACCCTGTACAGCGTCGTATACTCTGTGCAGCATCGTCCGCTGGCATACTCTGTGCATCGTCGTCCGCTGGCATACTCTGTGCAGCGTCGTCCGCTGGCATACTCTGTGCAGCATCGTATACTCTGTGCAGCGTCGTCCGCTGGCATACTCTGTACAGCGTCGTCCGCTGGCATACTCTGTACAGCGTCGTCCACTGGCATACCCTGTACAGCGTCGTCCGCTGGCATACCCTGTACAGCGTCGTCCGCTGGCATACCCTGTACAGCGTCGTCCGCTGGCATACCCTGTACAGCGTCGTCCGCTGGCATACCCTGTACAGCGTCGTCCGCTGGCATACCCTGTACAGCGTCGTCCGCTGGCATACCCTGTACAGCGTCGTCCGCTGGCATACCCTGTACAGCGTCGTCCGCTGGCATACCCTGTACAGCGTCGTCCGCTGGCATACCCTGTACAGCGTCGTCCGCTGGCATACCCTGTACAGCGTCGTCCGCTGGCATACCCTGTACAGCGTCGTCCGCTGGCATACCCTGTACAGCGTCGTCCGCTGGCATACCCTGTACAGCGTCGTCCGCTGGCATACCCTGTACAGCGTCGTCCGCTGGCATACCCTGTACAGCGTCGTCCGCTGGCATACCCTGTACAGCGTCGTCCGCTGGCATACTCTGTACAGCGTCGTCCGCTGGCATACTCTGTACAGCGTCGTCCGCTGGCATACTCTGTACAGCGTCGTCCGCTGGCATACTCTGTACAGCGTCGTCCGCTGGCATACTCTGTACAGCGTCGTCTGCTGGCATACTCTGTACAGCGTCCAATATGCCCCAAGCTTATGAAGGCTCTTCTTCTTTTTCTTCTTCTTCTTCTCTAGCATCCAAGAAGATCCAGCGCTCATCTCTACATAACTCATTCAGTAGACAAGATGTTGATCCTCTTGATCACGAGCGTTTTCCCATAAATAGGCATCCAATATGCCCCATGCCTACGAAGTCTCTTCTTCTTCATTTTCACCACACTGCCATTTCAAGTAGCATGATCTACAGTCGGTGGGAGTGCAGGGGTGTGGATGTGGCACGGACATGATGGGACAAATTGTCTTCTCCTGCATCTCGCTCTTCTTTGATTGCTGCAGTGTTGTACAAAGACTTTGCATTCCTTGATCATGTCTTTTGGGACAAATTTTCTCTGACTACAACTGTCATTCAATGTCATTGTCATTGGATTAAGAGCTTGCTGTGTGATAACATCTGTCCTCCCACAGGCTGTGCGAGGTCGGAAGAGGCGCACCGATCCCAAGGCGAAGTCGAAGATCGACTTGATACGAGATCCCATTCTTATCGATCCCGTAGAAACCCTTGTTCTGAATGAGCGATACAGGCAGTACAAAGTTATCGTGGAGGCATTGCGGTGAGTTTACGGGATAATATATCGGTTGTTCTTTTTCAATTGAAACAAATCAGGGGTTCAAGGAGGAGCCTGAACATGTATGATAAACATGCATGATGAAGGTTCATGCATGATGATGAAATGCTCATATGGAGAAATTCAAGGGAAGAAAACTTTATTGTAGGGGTGTTCTTTGTGAAGAGGTTCGTTCTTCAAAAAGTTATTCAACATCTGTTTTTACTATACGTGCGCGAAGCAGAAAGTAGGGTTAATAAATTGGTTCATTGTGTCTGTGTCTGTCTCTGTCTACTGACATCAGTCTATGATCGAGGAACGACTTGATGACAATTTAATCTTGTATTGTGAACATTAATTGGAAAACAAAAACACTGCTTTGGCTCTGAAATTGTTGACAATGACTTTGGCTCTGCTGTCCGGAATCTCGTCGTCTATCTCACATGAGCACAGAGGAGTAAAGTATTTTTTTATTTGCTCTGTCATCCTACCGAGCAGTCAAACAAAATTGAAAACGAGTAGAGATACATTCAAAGTACACCGCCCCAATGCCAAATAAATACATATCCTCCAGCGCGGCATTGCCGGGGCGCTTAAGGCACCTGGCGATACCACCGTGCAGCTCATAGACTGTATTGGGAGGGAGAGGTGTACAATAAATTGATTGATTAATTGCACAATTTAAATCGATAAATAGTGATCGTAAAATATTTTCTTAATCGATTGGCTAATAGCCTACCAAAACCACCAGTGTTTCATCTGAAGCTGTAACTTTTTGAAAATTAATTAAATAAGTCATAATTGAAAAAATTAAATAATTAATTGATTAATCAATCAATAATTAATCGATTAATTAATTAATTAATAAATCAAAAATATCCTTTACAACCACATCACTTGGTCACTGCCGTGTCCAAATATCAGCTTCCTAGCTCAAAAGGTGGCAGAGATATTGCCCAGATGAGAAAGAAAATAAATAAATGATACGTAATGAAAATAAATAAATAATAATAATAATAACTTAATTAATTAATAAATCAATTGGCTAATAGAATATGTAAACCACCACTGTTTCATCCGCATCTGTAACTTAAAAAGTTGACCAGTCAGGAGACGACAATGGTTCACGAGCGAGCGGTATTCAATGACAAAGGACGGACTATAACCGAAACAGGCCCGGACAGGCCAGGCCCGGAAATGTCAAAACGAAGGTTACTGACCTTGAAATGAGATAGAAAATAATGTATAATCAGTTATGAGGTTAGTTAGCTACACAATACCGAAAATTCGGTGAAAAATGAAATGCAAAAAAAAAAGAAAAAGAAAAAAATGAAAAATTGAGCTCCGTGGGGCTAGACACATGACATTGGTTTAACCAAATATCGACACCCCTGTCAGATTCCACCAAACCCCTCGGAGAAGATGTCGCTTGACATCGATTACCCCCGAAAAAGACATCTTTTTCAGGCGTGGCTCCGCCCACAATGGGCGCAATACGCCCACTCTAGGCAGGACACAACTAGATCATGATATCAACCTCCCACCCAAGTTTCATCAAGATCGGATGATATTATCGGGTAGTTATGCTGCAGACACACACACACACAGACACACACAGACACACACAGTCACACACACACACAGACACACACACAGACAGACGCACACACATGACGAATATAGTGGTCACTTGATAACTCGTGAACCAATTAATTAACTCATAGGTGGTTTTATTAATCGATTAATTAAATAATTAATCGATTAATTTATTAATCAATAAATCAAAAATACCCTTTACAGCCAAATCACTTGGTCATTGTCATGTCCAAATATCAGCTTCCTAACTCAAAAGGTGCCTGAGATAATGGCCAGATGAGAAAGGAAATAAATAAGTACTTAATTAATCGATAATAATTAAGTAATTAATTGATTAATCAAAAAACAAAAAAATACTGTTTTTGCCAAAGCACTTGCCGAAATAAAAATAATTATTGTGCTGAAATTTCAGCTTCCTAGCTCATAGTCGATAGGGGTCTCACTATCTGCCATAATCTTTCCTGGGAAAACCACATTTCCAAGCTGGCCTCCAAAGCCAGTTGCCGACTGGGCATCCTCTGTCGTGTGAAGTCCTATCTGGGCACTTCTGAGCTCCTCACCACATACAACACTTTCATCCTTAGCTCAATGGAATACTGCTCTCCCCTCTGTGCTGGTGCTCCTGCTTCACACCCAGCTCGGCTTCACGCTGTTGAAACCAAAGCATTCAGAATCATTGGAATCTCCCACGATGAAGCCAACTCCAAGGGCCTCTCACTCACTCACCGCAGGCAGGTAGGTGGTCTTTCTGTCTTCTGCGGACTCCTCTCCGGCCTTGCTCCCCCAGCTCTGTCTGTGCTCTGTCCCCCAAATATTCCTGCAGGATGCATAAGATCTGCCAGCAACCCTCTTCTGGTAAAACTGCCAAAATCTAGAGTCTCTGCTCACCTTAACTCTTTCATTCCTCTTTTCTCCCGCCTCTGGAACAAACTCCCACACTCCCTTCAATCCCTCTCCCCCCTCCAGGTCTTTAAAACTGCTGTTCACCACCATTTCTTATCTTCCCCCATCCAAAACCTTGATCTTTTCTACCCCCGTTAAAACGCCCCAAATCCGCCTCTTTAAATCCCCAATTTCTTTCCTCAATTCCTAGAAGTGTTCATTTGCTTTATGTGTACCGCTACCCTTCCCTCCTCCCCCAGCCCTCCGCCTTCCACAGATCTACCGACAACCCTGTTCTCTACTGTTGTTGTGCTTCCCTCTCTCTCCCCCTCTTGTCTCCCTCTCCCTTCATTGCATGTTTGATGTGTCTGTGCATGTTTTTATGTTCAATGTGCTAGCTCTTACCAGAGCTTCGATACTACAACAAACAACAACAGGCATTTTAAGGCCATTTTCCCTGCGAGAGCGGGGGTTAGCCTTGTGGTCCCCATGACAATCTTCTCCATTTTGCCCTATTTTCATTAACATTTTCATTATCATATTAACATAATCATTAACGAGCCTCGATACTGTACAAAAAAATAAATAAAGGATGGCTGAGATATTGCCCGGACAAACAAACAAACAAACAAACAAACAAGAATGAAATAAACCGGAGTGAAATCTGAGTACTCACTTTCAGCGTGTGTCATTGCCGGGCCCCCTTCGGTCCCCAGCAATGGCGTTATGCAGCGCCTGGAGATGGCATAGGAAAGGAGCGGTGTACAATCCAAACAGTAAATTTAGTTTTTAAGTTGTCAAAAAGGACACAAACAAGAGGCACAAAGTACTAATGTAACATTTTAGATAGGGTGGGGTAAAAGGGGTGTAGGTGGGGTAAAAGGGGTGCTCCGGGGTTTAGAACCCGGAGCAGCTCAGATTTGGGGTCAATCCAAGCCCGTGTAACTGTGGTTCCTCTGTGTTTCTCTTAACATACATTCATTCTCACATCGTTAAATATGAATTGCTTGTTTTTGCTTCATCGCTATTTTCCTTTTGACCCTCTGCTTTGAACAGTTTTGGAGAAAAACCGGTTTGGTGCATGTAATATTTTCTTTTTTGCGCTTTAACTCCCAAGGTCTCACAATTCACTCCCAAGCCTACAAGGACCACCTACAACACCACAAAGATGCCCTCTCCCGCGCCCGCTCCGCCTACTACTCTCAAATTATCCACTCTGGCTCTGGAAACCCAAAAGCACTCTTCTCTACAATAAACAAACTCCTCAGCCCCCTGGACACCACCACCCAGTCATTCACAGTAGACAACTGCATCTCCTTCCTTTCATTCTTCCAAAGCAAAATTGACAACATCTACAGCAGCTTAACCACCACCGCACCTGCTCCCCCTCAAACCACCTGCCCCCCTTATCCTGCCAACCCCTGTCTCAGTTCTCCCCAGTCTCCCCTACTGACCTCTCTGAACTCCTCATAGGAATGAACACTGCCACCTGCACTCTTGACCCCATCCCCTCCAGCTTTGTCAAGGCCTCCCTTCCTGCTCTCTCTCCACTTATCACTGCAACAATAAACTCCTCCCTGTCTACAGGCATCGTCCCACCATCCCTCAAAATTGCTGCTGTTACCCCCATTCTGAAAAAACCTGGACTCAACCCTGACACCCTAAATAACTTCAGACCCATCTCCAACCTACCCTTTCTGTCAAAAGTTTTGGAACGCGCTGTAGCCACTCAACTTAAACATCACCTCTCTGCCAATAACCTGTATGAAACATTCCAATCCGGATTCCGCTCCAACCACAGTACTGAAACTGCTCTCCTCAAAATCACCAACGACCTTCTCCTCTCCTCTGACGCTGGCAACCTCAACATTCTCATCCTCCTTGACCTCAGCACCGCCTTTGACACCATCAATCACACCATCAATCACACCATCCTCCTCACCCGACTTGAAACCACCTTTAACATAACCGGCACTGCCCTCTCTTGGATCAAATCATACCTCTCCGACAGACGCCAGTTCATCTCCATCAATAACTACAAATCCCCCACTGCTCCCCTCCCCCAAGGTGTCCCCCAAGGTTCAGTTCTTGGCCCCCTCCTCTTCATCCTGTACCTGTCCCCCCTTGGTCACTTAATCCGCCGTCATGGTCTCCAATTCCACTGCTTCGCCGATGACATCCAGCTTTTCATCTCCACCAAGTCCATCTCCACCGCCACCCACTCTATCCTGACAAACTGCATCACTGAAATAAAATCCTGGCTTCAAATCAACTTCCTCAAACTTAACTGTGATAAATCTGAAATAATCATCATTGGCCCAAAAACGCTCACCAAATCCACCCATAACTTTGCCCTCAACATCGACGGTTTCCCAGTATCCACCTCCCCTCACATCCGGAATCTTGGCATCATCTTTGACCAAACCCTCTCCTTCGACAAATACACTAAACAGATCACAAAGTCAGCCTTCTTTCACCTGAAAAACATTGCCCGTCTCCGCTCATCCCTCTCCTCCACGGTTGCAGAAACCCTCATCCACGCCTTCATCACCTCCCGTCTGGACTACTGCAACAGCCTCCTCTTTGGTTCACCCTCGATAATCACCCATAAACTCCAATACATTCAGAACTCCGCTGCCCGTCTACTCACCCATTCCCGGACCCGTGACCACATCACCCCCGTCCTTTACAAGCTTCACTGGCTCCCCATCCCCCAGAGAATCCAGTACAAAATCCTCCTCTTGACCTACAAAGCCCTCCATAACCTGGCCCCATCCTACCTGGCTGACCTCCTCTCCAGACACACTCCCACCCGCAACCTCCGCTCTGCTGGTACCAACCTCCTGACCCCCTCCATCCGGACCAAATTCAGATCCTGGGGGGACAGGGCCTTCTCCATCGCTGCTCCCACCCTCTGGAACTCACTACCTCACACCATCAGAGACTCCTCCTCACTCACCACATTCAAAACATCACTCAAGACCCACCTGTTCAACACTGCATTCAACATTTAACCCCTGACTATCTCTTCTCCTTCTCCTTCCTTTTGCTTTGATTATTTACCTGTTGATTTTTGTCTTTTTGCACTTGTTTTTTTGTACTCTGTCAAAGCGTCTTTGGGCTTCTTGAAAAGCGCTATATAAAATAAATGTATTATTATTATTATTATTATTTTAAGGCCTCGTTATTTTGATGTGCCGTGTACCTCCCTTCGTTATTCTGGTCTTTTATGCAGGAAAGAATTCCGAGCTGAGCGGGTAGAGCAATATCGACAACACTTGCTGAGCCTCCAAGATTCTGCCAAAGAGGATACCGAGGAAAATACCCGTCTGGTCGCCGAGAATGCTGCTGAGAATGCGCGGCTTGCACGTGCACGGTAAACCGTGTGTGTCGCCGGTCCGTTTATGGAGGCTTCTTTTTTCAGCTTTCGTACCTTGTCCAGTTTCTGGTGCTGAAGTTTGCTCAAATGGCATGCGTAGTTTGCAGTAGAGAAATAAGCAATCCTTTTGACCCAAATTTGTACATATTTTGGTGGTTCTGCCTTTAAAACATTTTTTGTATAGTATACATGATAGAGGTTTGTGGAAAAGCGAGAGCGGAATGCAAAGGGGGGCAAGACCAACAACAAAGTAGAAGTGAGGGTGAGATCAAGGGGAGGGGGAGAATAACACATGGGATGAATGAGGTGCACACGAGCTCAATGAAACGCAACAAGAAGAGGAAAAGAAAAGTTTGGATGAACAGAAAACAACTAGAATGGCACTCAGTAGAGAGCATACCTCCACCAGGTGGACAGTTTATGTTTTGTATCCCAGAGTAGAGCAGAAAATCACAATACAGAATCGCATTTAATCAAAATCATCCGTCCACAACCTTTGGAGATATCCAGCTATATATCGTTTTTGGCCCCATATCTCCCTAAAAAATTCGATCACCAAAATTGATCGAAGATCGAAGGTGATTCAAAGATCACCAAAATATATTCTTCCTCATCACACACACAACCTGTCCACCAAGTTTCGTCCAAATCCATCCATAACTTTTTGAGATATCCTGCTGTATGTTGGTTTTAGCCCTATCACTCATTGGTGAAGTATCACTTAAAAAATGAAATAATTCTCATATTCGAATCCATATTCAGATCTTCACCAAAATCGAATCGATTCTTCATTGTCACACACCCAACATATCCACCAAGTTTCATCCAAATCCGTCCACAACGTTTTGAGATATCCTGCTATGTCTCGTTTTTGGCCCCATCTCCCAATGGTGAAGAATCACTTAAAGAAATTCTCGTAGCCGGATCCGAATCAGGATCTTCACCAAAATCGAATCGTTTCGTCCTTGTCACATACGCTCCCTCTCTGCCAAATTTCGCCTGTATCCATCCACAACTTTTTGAGATATCTTGTTCATAAACAAACAGACAGACAGAGATGAAAACATAACCTCCATCCACCTTTGGTGGCGGAGGTAACAAACAAAACCGACAATGAGGAGAGGAAGAAGAGGGGAAATCGCAATAACCTGGAAAAGGGGAGTGCTTGGGAATGGGGTCATTTGGCAGGCTTCCCACGCATCACGAAAAGTCATTATATTTGAAACTCTGGTCTTAAGGCTCTTAAGAGTCATTATATTTACTCTCGTGTCATTGTCATTAGATTCGGGAATTTGGGAAGAGCTGCATATGGAATACGCGCCCAAAGCCACTAGTCTTCGACTGGCCACGTAGCACAATGCGAGACCTCAATCCGAAATCGGAACTGCTCCGTAGCGCTGTACATGTCATGGGTTCACTGAGCTGTATATAGAACTAGTGAGGTACCCTGAAGCCACCACGATTGCCTGCCCCCCCCCCTGACCCCCCTCCCCCACCTCAACTTTCACTTACTGACCAACGCCAGCGAATTAGTTACGGTTTGTTAGCAGTTGTTAGTACACCGCTTTTCATCGAGTCATGATTAATACACGGCTCTAATCCAGTATCTTCGCAGTAACTACTTTTGGAGTATGGCACGATATCTCAAAAAGTTCTGGATGGATTCAGACTAAACTTGGTGGACAGGTTGGATGTGCGCAACGATGACTTTATTCCATTTTGGTGAAGATTCGGATCTTGATACTGGCGGACACGAAAGCACTGACGTGGTGACATCACCCCGCACACCAAGTGGGGATGGGCCACGCCAGGGAGAGAGGCGTGGCCTCACGATATACACGGGGCGCGCAGCCCTGAGCAGCTTAGTGCTGCAGTTTGAGTACTTTGAATAAAGACTCTTTTATGAACCGCGTTGTCCGCTTGCTCCTTGCGTAAGCATTAGCGCGCGCAGCATCGCGCTTTATATGGTGACCTCGACGTTGGATCTGCCGTAGCGATCCTTCCGAACACGACGCCATTGCAATGGCAAACGACAAGGCAATGGCGATTAAACTTCCCGAATTTTGGGAGGCCCAGGCCGAAGTCTGGTTCGTTCAAGCCGAAGCCCAATTTCAGCTTCGGCGCCTCACCAACGACGACATGCGCTACTGCCACGTCGTCGCCTCCCTCGGGCCCGGCACGGCCGCTCGAGTTGTGTCCGTCCTTCGCCACCCACCGGACGGCCACAAGTACGAGGCACTCAAGCGGCTACTCCTAGCCACGTTCGGCCTCACGGACGACGCACGGGCCGACCGCCTCCTGGATCTCCCCGAGCTCGGCGACACGCGCCCGTCGGTCCGAATGGACCATATGCTGTCACTGTTGGGCGACGAAGCCCCCGGTTCTCTATTCCGGGCGCTTTTCCGTCGCCAACTTCCAGCGCAGGTTCGCCTCGCGTTGGCCGGGACCGGGCTAACGGAACCCCGAGCATTGGCAGCCGAGGTGGACAGGTACTTCGCGGCTTCGGATACGCGGGCGAGAGTCGTTGCGGCCGTCACGGACCTCGAGGCTGATGCTGCTGATGCTGCTGATGATGCTGATCCACAGCATAAGCTTACACAGCATACGCAGCATGCTGATACGCCCCTCGTGACCGCCGCCACGCCCCGCCCACCGCCGCGGCGAAAACCGCCAACTCCACCGGCCTGGCGGAGCCAGCCACACTCCTCCAGCTCCACCACCTGGTGCTGGTTCCACGCCAAGTTTGGCCACGAGGCTCGGCAATGTCATCCGCCATGCTCCTTCAACAGGTCGGGAAACGTACGTACGGAAAATGCTGCCTCTTTCTGCGGTTCGGAGGGCAGGTTTTGCGGATGGACGTTCGTCACCGCCGACGTGCCCCTGGCACTGCTTGGCGCGGACTTCCTGTGCGCTAATGGGCTCCTGGTCGACGTAAAGCGCAGACGTCTTGTCCAGGCCGAGACGTTCAGCTCGCTCGCGTGTGCGCTGCCCAGCTCGTCGAGCAGCTCAACGAGCGGCTTGCCAAGCGGCTTGCCGAACGGTTCGGTTCCGGCCACGTTGATCTGTACGCTTCCGGCAGCGGACGCATTCACCCGCCTCCTCGCCGGCTTCCCGGCCCTCACGCGGCCCACCTTCTCGGCGGGGGCCGTCAAGCACGGGGTGGCCCATCACATCCCCACCGTCGGGCCACCGGTCTACGCCCGGGCACGCCGCCTCGAGCCGACGAAGCTGGCGGTGGCAAAAGCGGAGTTTGCTACCCTGGAGCGACTCGGCATCGTTCGGCGCTTAGAGAGCGCTTCGTCGTCGCCGCTGCACATCGTGCCGAAGCCCGGCGGGGGATGGCGACCGTGCGGGGACTATCGCCGTCTCAATGACGCCACCATTCCCGACCGCTACCCCGTCCCCCACATTCAGGACTTTTCCGCCCGTTTGGCGGGCATGTCCTTCTTCTCGAAGGTGGACCTCATACGCGGCTACCATCAGGTCCCGGTCAGGCTGGAGGACGTCCCGAAGACGGCGGTCATCACGCCATTCGGACTTCGAGTTCCTGCGGATGCCCTTCGGTCTGAAGAATGCGGCTCAGGCGTTCCAGCGACCGATGGACAGCGTCCTGCGCGACTTGGATTTTGTCTACGTCTACCTGGACGATATCCTCGTCGCCAGCGCGTCCCGCGAAGAGCACGTACGCCACCTCCGCACGCTCTTCGAACGCCTGGGCCAGCATGGCCTGATTGTGAACCCCGCAAAGTGCCGGTTCGGCGCCGCCGTAATCGATTTTCTGGGGCACCGTGTCACCAAGCACGGAGCCGTCCCCCTGCCGGCCAAGGTGGAGGCGATGAAGGGGTTTCCGCGCCCCCGCACGATCAGAGGGCTGCAGGAGTTCCTGGGCATGGTGAACTTTTACCATCGGTTCCTGCCCCGTATCGCCCAGCTCCTGCGCCCCCTGCACGAAGCTCTCCGAGGTAAGCCGGGCAAAGGCGACGTTACCTGGACCGAGCAGATGGACACGGCGTTCACGGGCGCGAAGCTCGCCTTGGCTAACGCCACCATGCTCGCGCACCCGGCGCCCGATGCACCGATCGCCCTCACCACCGACACCTCGGACTATGCGGTGGGCGCGGTGCACGAGCAATGGGTGCGTGGAGCTTGGCAACCGCTGGCGTTCTTTAGCCGGCAGCTTCGCCTGCCCGAACGCCGTTACAGTACCTTCGACCGCGAGTTGCTCGGGCTTCACTTGGCGGTCAGGCACTTCCGCCATCTGCTCGAGGGCCGTGCGTTCACGGCCTTCGTCGACCACAAGCCGCTGATCTTCGCGATGGGCAAGGTCACCGAGCCGTGGTCGGCCCGGCAGCAGCGTCACCTCTCGGCCGTGTCCGAGTACACGACGGACATCCGGCACGTCGCGGGGAAGGACAACCCGGTGGCGGATTGCCTTTCCCGGGCCGTCGCCCACGCAGTCCACCTCGGCATCGACTATGCCCGGATGGCAGCGGACCAGGCCGCTGACCCCGACGTCCAGGCCTTGCGGACCGCCGTCACGGGCCTCCGCGTCACCGAGGTGCCGTTCGACGGCGCGGGCGCGGCCCTCTTGTGCGACGTCTCCCTCGGGCGTCCTCGCCCCATCGTGCCCGCGGGCTGGCAGCGCCAGGTGTTTGACGCCATCCACGGCCTGTCCCACCCGGGCGCGAGGGCCTCCCAAAGGTTGATCGCCGACAACTTCGTCTGGCATGGCCTCCGGAAGGCCGTCCGCGGCTGGGCCAGGACGTGCCTCGCGTGCCAGCGCGCCAAGGTGCACCGGCACACCCAGGCCCCGTTGGCCCCGTTCACGGTGCCGGAATGCCGGTTTGACCAAGTCCACGTGGACCTGGTGGGACCTCTGCCCCCCTCGCGGGGTTTCACCCACGTCCTCACCATGGTGGACCGCACCACCCGGTGGCCGGAGGCCGTGCCCTTGGCGTCGACGACGGCGGCGGATGTCGCGCAGGCTTTCATCGCCACCTGGGTCGCCCGGTTCGGCGCCCCCTCAGACATCTCGTCCGACCGCGGCCCCCAGTTCACCTCGGAGCTCTGGGGGGCGGTCGCGCAGGGGCTCGGGGTCCGGCTGCACCGAACCACGGCCTACCACCCCCAGGCTAACGGCCTGTGTGAGCGATTTCACCGCTCATTGAAGGCCGCGCTCCGGGCCACCCTCCGCGACGGCGGCTGGGTCGACAGGCTCCCCTGGGTCCTGCTGGGCCTCCGGACGGCGCCCAAGGAGGACCTGCGTGCATCCGCGGCGGAGTTGGTCTTCGGGCAACTGCTGCGGGTGCCGGGCGAGTTCCTCCCCGACTCCACGGCACCATGGTCCGCGGCAGTGCTACGCTCTGCAAGAGACCGCCCAGAGGTTCGCCCCGGTGCCAACGGCATGCCACGGGCACCCACCGACGCACGTCGCCCCGGAGCTTCGCACGGCGGAGTACGTCTTTGTCCGCCACGATGCCCACCGGACACCACTGCGGCCCCCGTACGACGGGCCTTTCCGCGTGCTGGAGACCGGGGCGAAGCACTTCACCCTGGACATCGGCGGTACTCCTGACCGCGTTTCTGTAGACCGCCTCAAGCCGGCCCACCTCGACGTGGACCATCCACCGCCAGTGGCCCGACCCCCGCGTCGGGGCCGCCACGCCGCCCCCCGGTCCTGCAGCCGGAGGCATCCCAGATGGCATCCCTGCATCCCAGACGCCGCCAGTCGCCAGGGGGCGCTTCGGCCGGGTCATCCGTTTGCCCCGCAAACTGACCCTTCAGGTGCGCGGGGATTCTGGGGGGGCGCGTGTGGCGGACACGAAAGCACTGACGTGGTGACATCACCCCGCACACCAAGTGGGGATGGGCCACGCCAGGGAGAGAGGCGTGGCCTCACGATATACACGGGGCGCGCAGCCCTGAGCAGCTTAGTGCTGCAGTTTGAGTACTTTGAATAAAGACTCTTTTATGAACCGCGTTGTCCGCTTGCTCCTTGCGTAAGCATTAGCGCGCGCAGCATCGCGCTTTAATACAATATATATATACTAGCGGGGTCACCCGTGGGAATCCCACGGTCATGGATGTGTGTGACATTTCGACATATTGAGTTATATGCTGCACATTCATTTTTACAAAATGGTTACTGGCAAGTCATCAGATCCAGAAATGGTGTGATGAACACAATTTATTTATTTCACATAATATGTGACCCCTCACTCCTCTCCACCTGACACTCTCCTGCCTCCACCTGACACTCTCCTGTCTCCACCTGACACTCTCCTCTCTCCACCCAGCACTCCTCTCCTCTCCAAACCCTCACATCCCTCTCCTTTCCAATCCCTCACCTCTCCAATCCCTCACACTCCTCTCCTCTCCAATCCTTCACACGCCTCTCCAATCGCGCCTCACACTCCTCTCCAATCGCGCCTCACACTCCTCTCCAATCGCGCCTCACTCCTCTCCAATCGTGCCTCACACTCCTCTCAAATCGTGCCTCACACTCCCCTCCAATCACTCCTCTCCAATCGTGCCTCACTCCTCTCCAATCGCGCCTCACACTCCTCTCCAATCGCGCCTCACACTCCTCTCCAATCGCGCCTCACACTCCCCTCCAATCACTCCTCTCCAATCGTGCCTCACACTCCTCTCCAATCGCGCCTCACACTCCTCTCCAATCGCGCCTCACACTCCTCTCCAATCGCGCCTCACACTCCTCTCCAATCGCGCCTCACTCCTCTCCAATCGTGCCTCACACTCCTCTCCAATCGTGCCTCCCACTCCCCTCCAATCACTCCTCTCCAATCGTGCCTCACACTCCTCTCCAATCGCGCCTCACACTCCTCTCCAATCGTGCCTCACACTCCCCTCCAATCACTCCTCTCCAATCGTGCCTCACTCCTCTCCAATCGCGCCTCACACTCCTCTCCAATCATGCCTCACACTCCTCTCCAATCGCGCCTCACACTCCTCTCCAATCGCGCCTCACTCGCCTCTCCAATCGGCTTTCCCCGTCTCGTTTCTCTCCTTTTTCTCCCGTCTCGTTCTTTTTCTTGCTCCAAATCGGCCCGTCGGAATCGGAAATCGGCCCGTCTCGCCCGTCGGCCCGTCGGAATCGGAAATCGGCCCGTCTTGCTTTTGTGCTTGTGCGTAAATAAATTGTGTTCATGACACCATTTCTGGTGTTGGGCTAGCGGCTAGGGTGCCGGCTTAGGATCCTGGGTTCGAATCTCGGTCGATCGCCGAATTAATGCCAGGGGGGTTGACTCAGCCTGTCATCCTTCCGAGGTCGGCTAATTGAGTACCAGTTCACTGGTAATTCCCTGTTTGTCGTTGAAGGCGGCAAAAAGGGTTGGCGTCAGGAAGGGCATCCGGCCGTAAAACATTGCTTCAAAAAGGGGACAAAAAAACAACAACTACCACGGTCCCCGAAAAGGCAAACCCCCGCTTTGCGGGGAAAAATGGCCTCTAAACGGTGGTTTTTACACCATTTCTGGATCTGATGACTTGCCAGTAACCATTTTGTAAAAATGAATGTGCAGCATCTAACTCAATATGTCGAAATGTCACACACATCCATGCCCGAGGGATTCCCACGGGTGACCCCGCAAGTTTGCATTGACGTTCGTCGATGGACTCGTTCTCCCGTCTCATTCGTTTTCTGGCTGCATCCTGTTCAAGTCTGCATTGACGTTCGACGACGGACTCGTTCGCCCTTCTCATTCGTTTTCTTGCTGCATCCTGTTCAGGGCTGCGTTCTTCATCCATTTTGGAAATGGAAGTTTCCACGCACCGCATGAATTGTCACGATCCTCAATAGGAAGTGTCTCATAATTATCAAATGACAAATGGCAAGTAAATTACATTGTGAAAATTTAATATTTCAAATAGACCTATTTAAAGTGTATGCGCAAATAACTAATAAATAAAAAAACGAAGAAATATGTCTCGGTAATTTCCTGAACTCGGTAATTTCTCGGTAATTTTACTTCCGGCTAAAAATGTTGAATGAAATAAAAACGAAGAAATATATGTCGTTTTGTGACGACTGTCATCAAAGGTAAACGGTGAATTCACTCGGTTTATTCGGTTCGGCTCGGTTTAAAGAAAAAGCGATAATGTCGAAATGTTGACGTCTGTGTCATGTTGGGCGGTGTATGATACTTGTTGGCTGTTGGGCGGTGATATGGTGTATTTTTAAAAATATATCTCTGCGTTTTCCCGCGTTGCTGACACCGAGTCTAAAACCATGATGGTGAGTTATATTGGAGATAAAGGCGTGAGAGAGACTCAATGGCCTTGAAGTTACAGGCATTTGAGAATTCATTTCGTTCTATAAACGGCAACTTTCATCGGATTTTCTTCTCGTTTTTTTTCAACCGAGTCTAAAACTATGTTAGCGACTGTGAAAAATGAAATGATATATCGAATTTAAAATAGATATCGACACATTGCCGTCGGTGTCATGTTGGGCGGTGTATGATACACCATGACGCGATTTTAAAAAATATATCTCTGCATTTTCCCGCGTGTGTGGAATGTTTGTGGAAAATTAAAGATTTCAAATAAACCTATTTAAAGTGTATGCGCACATAACTAATAAAAAAAACGAAGAAATATCTCTCGGTAATTTCCTGAAACATATTTTACTTCCGGCTAATATGTTGAATGAAATAAAAACGAAGAAATATATGTCGTTTTGTGACGACTGTCATCAAAGGTAAACGGTGAATTCACTCGGTTTATTCGGTTCGGCTCGGTTTAAAGAAAAAGCGATAATGTCGAAATGTTGACGTCTGTGTCATGTTGGGCGGTGTATGATACTTGTTGGCTGTTGGGCGGTGATATGGTGTATTTTTAAAAATATATCTCTGCGTTTTCCCGCGTTGCTGACACCGAGTCTAAAACCATGATGATGAGTTATATTGGAGATAAAGGCGTGAGAGAGACTCAATGGCCTTGAAGTTACAGGCATTTGAGAATTCATTTCGTTCTATAAACGGCAACTTTCATCGGATTTTCTTCTCGTTTTTTTTCAACCGAGTCGAAAACTATGTTAGCGACTGTGAAAAATGAAATGATATATCGAATTTTTAATATGTATCGACACGTTGCCGTCGGTGTCATGTTAGGCGGTGTATGATACACCATGACGCGATTTTAAAAAATATATCTCTGCATTTTCCCGCGTGTGTGGAATGTTTGTGGAAAATTAAAGATTTCAAATAAACCTATTTAAAGTGTATGCGCACATAACTAATAAAAAAAACGAAGAAATATCTCTCGGTAATTTCCTGAAACATATTTTACTTCCGGCTAATATGTTGAATGAAATAAAAACGAAGAAATATATGTCGGCATCATTGTTGACGTTTTTGTGACGACTATCATCAAACGAAATAGTAATATATCATAACGGAAAAGCAAAAGCGAATTTTTAATATATATCGACACATTGCCGGCGGTGTCATGTTGGGCGGTGTATGATACACCATGACGCGATTTTAAAAAATATATCTCTGCATTTTCCCGCGTGTGTGGATTGTTCTCAATTATTGCTGACACCGAGTCTAAAAGTAAAACCATCGATAAAAATGAAATCATATGGTGAGTTAGATTGGAGATAAAGGCGTGAGAGAGACTCAATGGCCTTGAAGTTACAGGCCTTTGAGAATTCATTTCGTTCTATAAACGGCAACTTTCATCGGATTTTCTTCCCGTTTTTTTTCAACCGAGTCTAAAACTATGTTAGCGACTGTGAAAAATGAAATGATTTATCGAATTTGATTTGAAATAAAACTGGGGGAGAGCAAGACACCACGGGCCTACAAAACAGGACTCAAAGCTATGCGAGTTAATAAAATGGTGGATATTTGTTTATAGCCACTCCCAGAATGGGTGGAGCTATGGGTGGAGCTACTCTGCAAACCGAGTAAGCCACACCCCGGACAGACACCCAACAGATAGACAGACAGACAGACAGACAGAATCATCTACGGCTATTATAATATAGATATATATATATTTTATTTAAGTGATACTTCACCATTGAGATGAGCCATTGTTATGATTTATGGGAGCGAGACATGGGTAATGAACGTAGAGCAGCAACAAAGCTGGAAAGGGTGGAAATGTGAATGGTTCGACGGATGTGCGGAGTATCGTTGAGAGAGAGGAAGACAAATGATGAATTGCGAAAGATGATGGGAATAGAGCCTGTGATTGATGCTGTGAAGAGGAACAGGTTGAGATGGTTTGGTCATGTGTTGAGGAAGGATGAAAGTGACTGGTTGAGAAGAGTGATGGAAATGAATGTATAAAGAAGAAGAGGACGGGGAAGACCGAGAAAGACTTGGCTAAAGATGGTGGAAGAAGAAATGTGGGCAAGGGGGTTAACAAGGAGAGATGTAGAAAATAGGGCAAAATGGAGAAGATTGTAATGGGGACCACAAGGCTAACCCCCGCTCTTGCAGGGAAAATGGCCTTAAAATGCCTGTTGTTGTTGTTGTTGTTGTTGTTGTTGTTGTTGTCTTCACCATTGAGAGATGGGGATAAAAACGATATATAGCAGGATATTTCATAATGTTGTGGACGGATTACGCCAAAATTAGGTGGATGACTTGGGTTGGTGACGAGAACAAACCGATTAGATTTTGGTTCAGGTCCGGATGCAGATCCGGCCTATCGGTGTGATACAAACTGTAAACTGTTCAACCTGGTAGAGGTATGTGCTCTGTGAGTGCTGAGTTTGACATTAAAGAAGTTTTTTTTTTTTTTTTTTTTTTTCTTTACAACAAGTTATATTTGCAAGTTATATTTGGCCAGATGTTAAAGCATGCATTTTAAAGTTCCTTGTTTTTCCTTTTTCTCGATCTCAGGATTGAGAGATTCTTCGAGGAGCAAAAGGTAAAGGTGGACCAGACAATTCTGAACATGAAGTCTCTGGCTGAGAAAGAAGAGGCAGAGCGCAAGAAACGAGGAGAGCAAGTAAAGGCCTTAAAGGTCAGATTTCTGAATTTATTATGCCCTCTCGGATGTTTTTGTTGTCCAGGCCAGTTTACTATTTTTTTATTTTTTTGATTGTTTCAATGTGTACACTTCGGTATTTAGAAAAAAAGAAGAAGTGAAAACCAGAGATATAACCATTTCATAGAAATAGACAATCATCCAAAGTGATGACCATGTCTGAGGTCAAGTCAATAAATTCCGCTACTCTGCTCTCCGCAATTCTTTATTGAGCCCACAGGGATGGCTACTGCTGGTCATTTTTCAATATAATCTCCATCGAGTGTGCAATGCATTTGCCCCATCTCGATATCCGCTTCCTCATGCGTGCAGCAGAGAACTCTGGGGTTGGTGAATCGCCGCACTCGGCCAGCCATCTAGACGTCACGACGTGCTTGCCAAATAGAGCCCCTTTCGGCATACCAAACAGATAGTAGTCGGATGGGGGTAAGGCCTGGCCTGCAAGGTGGGGGTGGGACAACCTCACACTTTAGTTTGGTGATTATGACTCCTGTCATGCGGGCCTTGTGAGGTCGAGCATTGGCCTGTTGTGGAAGCACACTTGGGATGGGAGACCGGACCGGGACGACGTTTGCAAATGTCATTTTACAATTCGAGCCGGTCACCATACGTTACAATGTTTACTATCTTTTACTGGAATGAAATCAAAATGGAAGAACTATTCATGTCCCAAAGCACCGTCAACACGATTTTGCCAACTGACCAATTGACCATAAACTTCTTCATGTAAGATGTTGGAGGTTTTTCAAAAAACTGCTTTCTCTTTTTGATCCTCGTTCATGTTGGAACACACGTTTCATCCCCACAATACGAGAAAGGAAGTTGTCTCCTACGCTGTGGAACCACTGGAGTAAGGCTGTACTGGTTTATACATCCTAGGCCTTTTGGGTATTTGTGAGCTTTTTGGGCACCAACCTCCATGACACCTTTCAACAATTGAGTTTGTCGTGAACAATCGTGTGCATGGTATCATTGTTTGTGGCAATGTCGTCTAATGTCGTGTGTCTCGCAACGGATGAGTTTGTCCACACGTGCGATGTACTGTACGGACATGGCCTTCCTCGGTCTCCCAGGACGCCATTCATCACACACACCACCTAGCTTACCTTCTCCAAGCATTTCTTTCCACCTGTACTTTTTTTCCTCAGTCCAATCAGTCTACCCCATACTACTACTGCACACTCTCGTTCGTGTGTAAAAAATTAAATAATATAATATAAAAAAAATAAAATAAATAATTTGTGCATTAATAATCTATCTATAATTCCAGTAATCTCTGTGTGTTTGTTTGTTTGTACGTTTGTTTGTTTGTCTGTGACCGCTGTTTCTCGACAACCACGGGTCCGATATACTTTAAACTTGCCAGGTATATTGCTGGGGACCCGAGGATGTGCCTTTTCAAGGTTTCATATTAATCGGACAATTACTTACCGAGCTATGTCCAAAAAACGATTCAACCAATCAGAGAGCAGCGAGCTATCGCGTGTGCCGAACGTGGCGAACACACTCTGCCTCGGATGGCACATTTGAGAGCGTATTCATTTATTTCACGTTTGCAAACTATGTTGGCGCTATGTTGGCGTTAAACGATGTTTTAAAACTAATTAAAACCCCGGGGGGATTGTCACTGTACTCGCAAGCCGTTCGCCGTTCGCTTTGGCGTTGCGAATGGACCAAAACATTTCATGAACCAAACCATTTCATGTAAAGCGTTCGCCGTTCGCTTTGGCGTTGCGAATGGACCAAAACATTTCATGGACCAAACCATTTCATGTAAATAGAGGGGGGGATATAATTTTAGATATAGATATAGTACGGGCATGCCCTAGTAATAATAATATTAATATTATTAATAAAAATAATATAATATTAATAATAATAATATTAATTAAATAAATAATAATAAAAAATAAAAAAATTAAATTGCACTCAAGCCTTGTGTGCATAGAAAACGGATAACTACTTGTTCCTCACATTTAAACGTTACAACGCCGGAAACCACAGATTATCGCCCAATGGGCTCGCAGTACAGGGGTGCCGACTTCCGTCGCTGGGTGGAGACGGGCATGCAAAACATCACATACGTCACGGGAATGAAAGGTGGCGTATTTATTAACTTTCTGTCATATTGTCCAACTTTCCAGGTAATTTTATTTCTGAGGTCCGTTTGACTCTTCAAAATAAACTTCCGCTGACGAAAGTCGCTGCAGGAATTACGTTTTCGGGTTGTCCGTCCGTCCGCGATAACTTAAGAACGGCTGAAGGGATTTTAATCGAACTTGGTGCAAGTATGTGCAATGATTTAGTCATGTTGGCGGACGTATATCTGTCGATGTTGCGATGTCAGAAGAGTGGTGTTCTATTATTATTTTTAAAACTTATTTGCTGCCTTCTACTTTTTATTGGAGGTTAAAAAGGGCATTTGTCTGACTCATCAGATAGATGAAGCTGATTTACCTTATTTCCTCCAATTGCTTCGTTTATTCTTCTTCTTCACAATTTTTCTTAAGACATTGTAATGGTCAATTATTGCATAGAAATGAGCAGCATCTGCAGTGACATTGAACATGGAGTTCAGTTTTTATAATATCAATCACGGCTTTGTTTTCGGCATGTTAACACGAATGCACCATGGCTGCCATTTTGTTCTTCCACAGGAGCAATCGGAGAGCTTCGTAACACCTGAGGACTTGGACGAGTGCATCGAAGAGGCGTTAAAAGACGATAAGTGTTACAATTTTGCAATTAACCGGAAAGGGCAGGTAATCAAACGCACACAGTCGCAATGACTGACTTTTTGATGCCTTTTGGTAATTATGCTTGTGGTGAATGCGACTGGTTCTGTATCGGATCGATCGGCTGCTCCATCAAGCAACAGGTGCGAACTGATTACCTTTTTATTTTTTCAGAAAATGGGTTTGTCTGTCCGAGTGGTGATTCCTGGAGCTAACAAGCAGTTGAATAAACCATTAAAGTACAAAAGGTTGTGATAAGAGCATACAGATATGTACAATTCCTGCCTCTCTAAGTTCCTTGAGTTTATATGGGAGGAGCTGGCAGGATAACCGAGAGGTACGTATATTCACCTCCAAGCTGTCTAGCCGAGGTTCGAATCCCGACCCAGCTATAAAGTGCCATCCTGGTGTTTCACAGGCAGGGCGATTCATCAATGTGTGCCGTCCCTTGGATGGACGTTAAACGGGTGTCCCGTCTGCCAGCATTAGTTTGTGGACATTAAAGACCTCACGGTGCCCTCCATGGAGAGTGGGCGAGCTATCGCCAGCACCATGAACAAATTGCTGCCCTAACTACTGCTGTGAAAGCAATGACAAACCACCTAGTGTAATTTTTGCCATGGGGCTGCTTTGGGAGCACAAAACGTGCCATCAGGCATAACGTCAGAAACAGAGGGAATGTAGGAGAGGTGAAGGAATAATAAAGTAAAGAGGTGTTTTGGATCTCAAAACAGTTGTACATGATGATATTTGTACTGCCACGGACGATTAAAGGGCCATCTCCGTCATGTTTCTACAAAACGCTCATTCTTTGTTGTACTCTTCCCCCAAACCACCCCTCTCTGTCCTTAGTGGAGGATTTTTTTTTTTCCGAGGTGCTGCCACACAATGGCTTACTCCGTAAAACAATGGTGGTCTCTATATGGGACAGCCAGCTTGACACCTCTTTGGAATGGCAGCATAGTCCATGAAGCAGTGCGACCCCCACCAGCAGAGCAGATGATTTGTTGTCGAGCTGTATCCCGACAGTTTTATGTGAATTCACCATCTGAGATTTACTGTCAGGACCTCTTTCTCTTTCTGTCCACGGCCAAGTTCTGTGTTACTGAAGCTGTCTCATGGCAAGGATTGTAATCGCTGGGTAGTTTCCTGATGCCTTCCCAGTAGGAGTTAGGGCAGTAATTTGACACAAGAACAAAATCCAGAGAGCTGATGTTTTCGCACAGCAAAGAGAGGTGAGAATGGGACGAGGGTTAATGTCAGGTGAGCAATGCCTATTGGACAGAGGTGTGAACATCACGAGTGCTGCAATGGCAGTGAGGTGAACGTCAGGACTGATGTATTTATTGAAAGAAGAGGAAGATTGAAATCTATTCAAAAGACTTGGGGAATTTGTTTTTTCCTACATTAGAAATCAGCACTGTTGGTGGTACGAGAATAAAACCAGCAAATGTAAGTGAATAATGAGTATCAGTACGAGCAGAGTACTCGTTCCTCGGGCGATCGTGTTCCAAGCATGCAACACTTTCTTCTGATGCATCCCTTTATTTGGACGGTGTATAGCCAACAGACCGCTTCCTCAATTGCTCTGAAAATAAAAATAATAACCTGGTTTGGGTACATGAAGCAAAAACATGCCAACTGCTCATGCATATAAAATACATCGTGGTTGTATAGCTCAGATAATTCCAATTGCACTGGGCCATAGGCTGACACTAGGGGCCTGAAGCTTTTAAAGGCCTGATGCCAATACATAGTGGATGTGTCACCTTCACAAGGCCCATGATAGTTATCAGTTCCAAACGTAAGTTTTGATGATCCTTTTAACAGTCATTTAGGTTGTTTTGCATTGGATAAATTGTCGGGAGGGCATTGTGATTGTGACACTTCCAAAGATGTGTTAGGCTTCCCATAGCACCTTCCCTCCAGGTCCTCAGGACAGTTGTTCACCACCATCTCAGATTGTCCCCCAATCCAAAACAGACGTTTTCTACCCTCATTATCACCCCCTCAATTCCTCATCCTTCCAAATTTCCAGTTTTCCCTCCCACGTTCCTTTCTGTATCCCTTTTGTCCATCCCCATGCATCCACTTCTGCTCCCCATTTCTCCCCACACCCATCGTTTGTCCAAGTCTGCCTCTATCTTGGCCTTCAACTCTGCTGTTGGTGTCCCCCCCCCCCTCTCTTTTCCTTTGCTGTTACGTCGTGATCCGTTCAGTGTAGAAGTACAAACTCTTCCACACGCCTTGA
Source organism: Myxine glutinosa (assembly GCF_964187855.1). Taxonomy (NCBI): domain Eukaryota; kingdom Metazoa; phylum Chordata; class Myxini; order Myxiniformes; family Myxinidae; genus Myxine; species Myxine glutinosa. The sequence goes on along the minus strand of NC_136263.1, from coordinate 24,051,250 downwards.
CAATGTATACACAAATAAAAGTTCATGTGCAGCCTGCGTAAGGCCAGTTTACTGTGTTCAATATGCTCAAGAAACAGGACAAGTCCTTCAAGAACAACTTTTATTTTGAAATGTGAACAGCAGGATGCGACATCGTTCATTCCTGCATCTTCTCGATGGTCTCCTCCTTGTATTTGCCCTTGTCCAGCCGAGCTTGCCGCGAACGTGATTTGTGCTCCAAAATTTTCTTTCGGTCTTTGTCCAACTTCAGTTTGGTGATTACGACCTATGGGGATATAAACACCAATGGAGCGTGAGAAATGAACTTTTCATTTTGAAAGATGTATATTTCTCAATCAAAAGCATTTATTCTCCAGTGAGTTTATATTTTACTTCATGTAAGAATATCAATAAAATTGACCATTATATGTCCTCAATGGCAAAAATACTGGCATACTCAAACTTATGTTGGAAGGTATGTATTTTTAAAATATTTAGCAAACAATGGTAGAAATACCCTGATTTATGTCCCCCTATTTTTACATCGTCACATTATTAGTTTCTAGTGGGGTCACCCGTGGGAATCCCACGGGCATGGAGGTGTGTTTTTGCGGTACCGGGACAATAATGTTAGGCGGGTGTCCAAACCAGAAAATGTTGGAGACCAAAGCTGAAATTGGAAAAACAATATAGCCTATTTTACTCCAGGGGGTCCCAGTATTACCCACCCAAAATTTTGTTGTGATCGGTTGAGCTGTTTTTGCGGTACCTGGGAACGGACGGACGGACATTTGGTGAATTATTATTAGTTAGTACCACGACCCAATTTGTGACGAGCATCTCAACCCACACTTGCGTCATTTCCAAAACTCAAGACCAGGGTTAAAAACAAGCGGTGGCCCGGGTGCCATACGCCACCAAAACCTTGATCCTGAGTGGCCCGTGTGTCAAAATCTTCGATTATATCTTATTCGTCAAAGTATTTGGTCTTTACTTATCATTATGCAATCTCAAGCAACTAAACTTGCAAAGGGGACAGTGGTCATATGGCAAAGGTTGAAGCGACTTCATTTGCCCACCTCACCTGGAGTTCTGAAAGTGCAATGATGCAAATTATCTTCGAAAACGTGTATAGTGCAGCACCGCTTCTGGCGGTGGTGGGAGAGGGTATTATGAGTGACAGACACTTCAGAACCCTTAGTTGTATCACGAGTAAAAGACTGCGTATTATTTTCACACTCGCTTAGCCGGTGGCTTGAAACTTCACTTGACTGCAAAAAAAATCTAGAGGAATTCCCATGTTTTATTGCCTTTTTCCACCTTGGAATGAAATGAATGAATGATCGTTTTCAGGCCATTTTTCCCCACCAGAGCGGGGGTTAGCCTTGCGGGCCACATGACAATCACGGTTCCCTGTTTGAGGCAATGTTTTTATGGCCGGATGCCCTTCCTGACACCAACCCTTAGTCGCCTCTTACGATGCGCAGGGATACGGTGTACCTATTCTGAATTGGGGTACACACCGGGATCATTCATCCCAGCAAGCTGGTACTCAATTTGCCGACCTCGGAAGGATGACAGGCTGAGTCAACCCCCCTGGCGTTAATTCAGCGATCGACCGGGATTCAAACTCAGGATCATAGGATCCCAAGCCAGCACCCTAACCGCAAAGCCAACACCAGGCTATTTAATTTATTAAGCCAACACCTTTTTCCACCTTGGGAAGGTTTATAATATTGTTGTGGTTTTGAAAACCCACACAGGTAACATCATGAAAGGTTAAGGGTTGCACCCCATAGATAGGCCACATGCAACACGTAGGTCACCTTAGGACGGTAGTTATTTCTTAGTATGTGTTTAGGATAAGGCCATTCCCAATAGTTGCATCTGCGTTGCGTAAAACAAATAAGAGTAGGCCCCATTCGTTCATTTTTGCAGCCTCCCTTCCATCGATGCCATTAAGCGCTAGCCAGTCTTTACATCGCCTTCGCCCTTTAGGTTGCCAGCAGCCGTCGCGACCTCGTTGGGCTTCCACTCAAACCAGCCCAAAGGCCACGAGGTAAGGCCCGAAAAGGGGGCGGAGCGCAAGGGTGGAGGTGCAGCCACGTCAAGCAGCCATCAAGGCGGAGCCGGTAAGCCCTCACCAGCCAACCAGGGCTCGAGAGAGATCGCCTGACAGGGTGTGGCTAGAGATTCGAGAGGGTTCGCTGGGCGTGGCAATATAACCCCTTGCGCGAGGCCCCCACCTCAGTTATGAGGAGAGAGAGAGGGCTTGAACATTGTACCTGAGTTATGAGTGGGGAGAGAAGCGCTTGACCTTGAGTTATGAGGAGAGTTTTTTTTTTTTTTTTTTTTGTATACTGAATCGAGGCTCGTGAAAGAGCTAACATTTATTTCACAAGCAAATCAACCAGACAAACAAAACACACAAAAAGAGGGAGCGAAAGACAAGATGGGGAGAGAAGGGGAAGCACACAACCACAACATTTGAGAGCAGGGAGAAGTGTGGGAGGGAGAGGGCTTGGGGGCAGGAGGCGTGGGAGGGGGAGGGCAGGAGGCGTGGGAGGGGGAGGGCGGGGGGGGAGAGGTATAAAACACAAGGGGACCGAAATTAGCAGGGGTAAAAAAGATCAAGGTTTTTGATGGGGGAGGATAAGAGATGGTGGTGAACAGCTGTTTTAAAGACCTGGAGGGTGCAGTGGGATTGAAGAGAGTGAGGGAGTTTGTTCCAGAGGCGGGAGAAAAGAGGAATGAAGGAGTGAAGGTGAGCAGAAAGTCTTGATTTTGGCAGTTTAACCATAAGAGGGTTGCAGGCAGATCTTGTGCGACCTGTAGGAATATTTGGGGGACAGAGCTCAGAGAGGGCTGGGGGGGCAAGGCCAGAGAGGAGTCGGTAGAAGATGGAAAGACCACCAACCTGCCTGCGGTGAGTGAGTGAAAGGCCTTTGGAGTTAGCTTCATCGCGGGAGATTCCAATGATTCTGAACGCTTTGGTTTCAACAGCGTGAAGACGGGCTAGGTGTGAGGCAGGAGCACCAGACCAGAGGGGAGAGCAGTATTCCATAGAGCTGCGGATGAAAGCCTTGTATGTGGTGAGGAGCACAGGTGTGCCAAGGAAGGACTTCGCACGACGGAGGATGCCCAGTCGGCGACTGGCTTTGGAGGCCAGATTTGAAATGTGGTTTTCCCAGGAAAGATCATGGCAAATAGTGAGACCCAAAAGCTTGAGTGACAGAACTCCTTGGAGAGGATTATTCAGAAAGTGGATGGGAGGGTTTTCCAGTCGGTCTTTTCGGAGAGACATCGTAAGAGTGTGAGATTTATCAGGATTGAAAGACATGTTCCATTTGTTTGCCCAGTCTGTGATTTTGTCCAGGTCTGCAGAGAGTGAGGAGGCTGCAGACTGCCGATCTGAGGGATGAGGAATGGAGCGACAGAGAGTAGAGTCGTCAGCAAAGAGATAGAGAGGATTTTCAAGAGAGTCAGAGAGATCATTGATGAAGACCAGAAAAAGCACAGGGCCCAGAACACTACCTTGGGGAACTCCAGCCTGAACAGGAAGAGGAGATGAGAGAAACCCATTCAGGGCCACACGTTGACTACAACCAGAGAGGAAGTCCGCCAGCCATGCGTGGAGATTTCCATGGATACCAAAGGAGGAGAGTTTGGTGAGCAGAGCAGGGTGCCAGACCGTATCGAAGGCACGTGAAATGTCAAGGGAGACAGCTCTAATTTCCTGTTTGGCGTTGAGGACCTCCATCCATTGTTGAGAAAGCAGAAGCAGCATGTCCAGAGTAGAGTGACCAGGTCTGAAACCAAATTGATGATCAGAGATCAAGCCATTGGAGAAGAGGAAAGATTTCATATCTGAAGCAATGATGGATTCCATGACTTTGCTGATAATTGGGAGAAGGCTGATTGGTCTGTAGTTGCTGGGATCTGTTTTTGCACCTTTTTTGTGCAAAGCGGTGATGTTGGCTGATTTCCAAGCAGATGGCAGATGACCTTGAGCAAAAGAGAGGGTGAAGAGAACAGAAAGAGGGAGTGAAAGAGCAGAAGAACATGATTTTAGGACCCGTGGGCTGATGCCGTCAGGACCAGTTGCAGAATCAGAGTCGAGGGTTGACAGAAACTTTTCCACCTTGTCAGGAGGAAAGGACACAGAGTCCAGGAGCAGCTGGGTACGACTGGGTACGGTGGGTACAGAGAGGGATGGGTTTGGGACACAAGATTTAGAGGCAAACACAGAGTTGAGGCATTCAGCTTTTTCACGTGTGGAGTCAGCCGTTAAGCCGTTTGAGGTGAGGGAGGGGATGGAGGGGGAACAAACACCAGAAACAGATTTGACCAGACGCCACCAGGATTTGGAAGAGGGAGACAGATAAGAGAGTTCGGTCTTGAGAACGGTGAGATATTGTTTCCTGGCTCTCCTGAGGGTGGACACACACTTGTTTCGGGCTTTGTGAAAGGAAATGAGATTTCCTTCCGTTGGATTTGCTTTCCAGGAGACGAAAGCAAGTTGTTTCAGGGCAACAGCCTCACCACAAGATTCCGTGTACCATGGACGGGAGGAAGGGTATGACAACTGAAGACGAGATGGGATAAATCTGTGCATGAGAGAGCAATTTACTTTGAAAGAATTCCCAGGATGAGTTGATGTCAGAGGCGGTAGAGATGGGAGACCAGTCCAGATGATTGATGGCTGCTTGAAGACCGTGCCAGTTGGCCTGAGTGAAATGCCAGACTCGTCGACGCTGAGGAGGCTCTCTGAGAATGGTCAGAGAGATGTCCACTTTGACAAGCACATGATCAGATGAGCCGATTGGAGCAGAAGAAGAGCAGCAGACATTTTCAGGGAAGTTTGTCATAACCAAATCCAGAAGAGAAGATGCTCCGTTGACTGAGATCCGGGTCGGGAAATTGACAGATTGTGTCAGTCCCAGTGAGTCGCAGAAGTCCTTTGCTGAAGAGCCATGGCTGGTGAGAGAGGTACCCACACCCAGCCAACTGGCATGGTGACAATTGAAATCACCACATATGAGGAAGAGAGAGTTGGGATGGGTAGATAGAAGTTGGTCCATATTATCAGACAGTGAGATGTAGATGGAGTCATCGCTGTTTGGTGGACGGTACAACACACATATGAACAAAAGGTGGGAGCGAAGGGGAAGCCGTAGCCAAAGGTATTCCTGGGGGTGAGGTGGAGAGAGGGCAGTGGAGGGCGAGTGAGGAAGAGAGTTTTTTATAAAGATAGCAACCCCACCTCCAGGACGAGGCTCAGGTCTATCATACCGGAGGAGGGAGTAACCTGGGAGAGATACCAAGGCATCAAAGACATCATGAAGGAGGAAAGTTTCTGTTAAGCAGGTCACATCTGGTTTGTCAGAAGCAACCTGTATGGAGAGGTCAGTCAAGTTTGAGCGAAGGCCCCGGATGTTTGAGGTCCATACCGTTAATGAGGAGGAAGGGGGAGCATCGGGTCCAGAACAAGGGGGGGGGGAGGGGTAGGGTAAGATGTGGAAGAGGTAGGGAGAGCTGTTGAAGGTGTGTCAGAGATTTCAGAATAGCTTGGAGAAAGGGAAGAATGGGGCGGACAAAAGGTTTGATGGAGATTGGGTGAGGCACAGTGAGGTGTTATTTGAGGAGGGGGCAGAGCGAGGCAGAAGGTTGGGGGAGATGAAGGTGAAAGTTGGAAGGGGGAAGAAGCAGGGAGGATGCTTTGAGGAGGAGGGGTGAGAGGGGAGTCTAGGAGGGGAGGAGCGAGGGAGAGTCTTGGAGGGGAGGGGTGTGGGGGGAGTTTAGGAGGGAGGGGAGGGAAGGGGCAAGGGGGGAGATTTGAAAGGGATGGGTGATGGGGAGGATTTGGAGGGGAGGGGTGATGGGGAAGTTTTGGAGGGGAGGGGGGATGGGGAGGATTTGGAGGGGAGGGGTGAGATTGGATTTTGAAAAGTGTACGATTCATGGGAAACGAACATTTTTTGCAAAATGAGTTTGAGACCTTCGAGTCAAAAATACGTTTGAGGACACTGGAGGAGGGGTGGAGTTCTGGATAGTTTAGGGAATGTAGAAAGGAGGAACTGTAAGAGATGGTATTATATATATTTTTTGGAATGAATAGATTTGGTGAGCAAGACGAAAGCATCCTTTTGTAGGAAAACAAGAAAAGGGTGTTATAATATATGAGAGAAAATAGTTGTTCAGGGGAGAGATTATACATTTCTAACCACGTGATCGCGTGATCGCGAACGAACGAACAAAAAGAACAACAAATAAACGAATAAGACCTGGGAAGGAAATTTTTTTTTTGGTTTTTTTTTTTTTTTGTGAGCAGAGATATTAAACAAGGAGGTATGGGGTGAACGACTGGGACGAAGCAGTGAACGAAAATAATTTCAGCGCATTCGACGAATCGCTGAGAGAAAAACAAAACCACAAGGTCGGAGACGGTACGGTAGCCGAAGCCTACGAGTACTAGGCCGCAGAATACTCGATACGCATTAACCGACGATTGTGTATACATGTACGAAAAATTAGCACCGAAAATTTTCCAAAAAGATACGCTATAGGTACACACACCGAAAGATAGATACAGTCTCGACAAAAACACAATTGAGAAATATCACTTAGCTTCGAAAGCGTGAGCGCATGGAACAGCTTCGAAAAGACGTGACCTCGCCGTGATCTCGCGAGATCTGATCAAAGCTATGAGACAGGTGCTCGAGTCGACCTGATCGGAGTTGAGTAGTTACGAGAGGGAGAGATGCGCTGTGACAAGCATTTTCCAAAGGGCGGGCGCGCGGCACACGCTGCAGAGGACTGCAGCGTGAGAAGGACGTTGGTGAAAGGCGCTTGGATCGATCATAGTAATACCGGGAGCGCGTGTAAAGGCACCGGAGGAAGTGTTACGTACGCCGTCTGATCGCCAGCTTACCTATCCCCCGCTATATAATTGTCCGCATCGCGCCTACGCCATGGGGAGAGCTGCCTGCTGTATTCCACCATCTGCACAGTACGAGTCGGGGACCGGACAAGCTGTGGACCCTCAACCCGACCATCTTCAAACCCCATGTGAGTGACCCTGAGAGTGAACGGGCCCGTGTCCAGGGAATAAGTTAAGACTGTTATTAAGATTGCCCTGTGTATCTGCTTCTTTTCCTCTTCCCTATACATTCTCTTCTTCTTTTCCTCTTCTAATTGTACACAGTGTTAATAAATTACCTGTTCTTTCTGGTTTTCCTCTTAATCCGATCGTCCTAGTGATTTCTCAATTGGGTAAGCGTGGCACGATTAGGAACCGCTTAGAATCGGGTTTAGTACCTGCTAACGGCCCGAATCGCGGCTCGCTTCGCTCGGCGTGTCCACTAACGCCGTGGTTCGGGTGGGGTTATCTCCTTGTTTCACAGTCGGTTTTAGTACTTAGATAATAGGACTAAATTCGACCAACAACCCTATTTAACACCGACCGGAAGGAACGTGATAGCCTCGGGATCGCGTCGGCCCGTAAAAGGACAAGGGGATTAATCCCCCCTCGATAAGGGGAAGGCCGACGTCGGAGATCCGCAACAATATGTAGCAGCTTGAGTGTCGTTCCACCTTATCGTGGAATTTTTCGAAGGGCACTTCAAATGGCATAATAATATCAACATGAGTACCATATTGTAAAATAATATAAATAATCATATTAACATTAATAACGGTAAAAGATGATTTGTACTACAAAACTAATATGGGCAAACAGATATATTAAGGATATTTCCATAAAACAGAATTGAAAAGAAGCACAAAACTTTTCGTTGTGCAGTCATCAAGTGATGAACGTCATCACCTCCCAATGCTGTAGGTTGGAGGAACCTGTTCAGTGTTCAGCGCTCGAATTGGAGGTTGGGACAGGGCTACTTGAGCCACTGCGGAATCCTCTTCATCAACATCTGTGACTGGGAGACGAGTTTGTGTTCCTCTTCGAAGAAGAAAAGGAACACAAACTTGTCCCCCAGTCACAGATGTTGATGAAGAGGATTCTGACCTCCGATTCTGAAAACAAAACCTCCATCCACCTTTGGTGGCAGGAGTAAAAAGTGAAATACGTGTGGTGGTGACATTCGGAACGCATCGCAAGGAACCCGGTTTATTCCATTAATTATTATTAGAAGAATTGCTTTGATCTGTTGTTCGATATGTCACAATTTTCAGGAATGCATCGCCGACGTAACCCGGGATCTTACAGTACATCATATGTTGACAAAATAAAGTACTCGCAGTCATTGGTTCATGATGGAAAAAAAATTCCGTGCAAGATTCTATATCACACAAAAGCAAAATACATTTCCTTTTCCCAGATGATAAACCGAACAACAATAGGTCGATAATGAAATATTGTACAGTAATTGTGCGCACACGGAAATTATAATGGAGATCCGGCAGTTTGTGGGTTTGCCTCGCAATGCTCTGCACCTTGCTGGGATGGATGCCCACGTGAACCGACGCACCGTTCGCCTTTTCACGTTGGATACGCTCAATGTAGATCACGTACTTTTTCCTGTACACTTGCACTACTTTTCCAACCTGTTGTCCTTTGTAATGTCCCCGCACAACCTGCATGCAGAGACAAAAGATGCAATCGGAACTGTTTATGACAAATGCTGACTTTTGGGGCATTTTGGACAGTGGTGCCTTTCATTTGTCCTATTTGAAGTCCCATTGCAAGTTGCTCTGAGCACAAGTGTCAACGAGAATGTGTGGACTCGCTTCAAGTGTAGGCCAAGAAAGCGACGGTGGTAGATTAAAGTCACTGGTAAGCCAGTTCTGTTTTTCACTCACAATTCAATAGTAGGAAATTATTGATTCTGAGCCGACGCTTTGTGAAAGCTTGGAATTCAAATCATGAAGATTTGTGCATTAAGATTTGAACCCACCACCTGCAAGAAAGCCAGTTGTGGTCCTTATCACTAGGCCACCACAGTCATAATCCAAAATAAACTTGAATCCCACATCTTAAGGAAGAGTGAGATAGGAGAAGGCAAAGTTGTGACATGAAGGTAATGAATGGGGCAACAGGTGCATAAACTCAAGGGATTGAAGGAACAGGCAAAGAGAGAGAGAGAGAAATGAATAAAACAGTAAATGCAAAAAGAGCTGAGTTGAGGGGGCAGGGAGGAGGAAAGGGTTAATGTTGGAAGAAACATTCATGAGTAAATTTGTGTGATGAGGTGGTGTACTGCCAACTTGAAGTAAGGAGGGGTACGGTGGCATCCACAATCCCAGAGGGAAGTGTGGGTTCAAGCCACCTGAGAAAAGTGGTTCCACAAATTTGAACTAGAACGACACTCGGTAGAGTGCATACCTCCACCCGGCTGAACAGTTTACGTTTTGTATCCCACTGATAGGTCAGATCTGGATTCGGACCTGAACCAAAATCTAATCGGCTTTTTCTGATCACCTCACCAACTCATCCCCACCAAGTTTAGTTATAACTCGTCCAGAACCTCTCAATATTGAAGTCCATAACTTCATCAACTCTCTCAATGGTGAAGAATCACTTAAAAATTAAATTCTCATACCTGAATCCATGTTCAGATTTTCACCAAAATCGAATCGATTCGTCCTTGTCACACACCCAATGGGGATCCACAAAGTTTTGTCCAAATCCATCCATAACTTTTTGAGGTATCGTGCTATGTATTGGTTTTGGCCCTATCACTCAATGGTGAAGAATCACTTGAAAATTAAATAATTCTCGTATCCGAATCCATATTCAGATCTTCACCAAAATTGAACCGAATAGTCCTCGTCACACACCCAACCTCTCCACCAAGTTTCGTCCAAATCGGTCCATAACTCTGAGATATCCTGCTATATATCGGTTTTAGCCCTATCTCCCAAAGGTGAATAATCACTTTAAAAATTCGACTAGCCGGATCCAGATCCGGATCTTCACCAAAATCTAATAGTTTCATCCTGATCACATACCCAAACCTCTCCACCAAATTTTGTCTGAATCCGTCCACAACTTTTTGAGATATCTTGTTCACAGACAGACGAACAAGAAATATGTCGTGCATAGCACGATACTTGCAAAATCCCTAAAATAGGTTGTTGGCCTATAATGACCTCAAAAATAATTGGTGGTTGAATTCAGTGACCAGATATGCAACTCCTCTTAAAATTCCAAGTCAATCAGATTAAAATTGAGGATTTTAGAAATTTGACAACGTTGGTGACCTTTGGCCTATGTTGACCTATTGACCCCATAAACAATAGGCTTCTTGCTTATGACCAAATCTACCATTTGGTGAAGTTTCGTGAAGATCGGTTGGAAATTGTGACCTGCAGGCGACTAACAGACAGACAAACAAACAGACAGAATAACGCACAAAACAAACCAATACACTGGAAAAATCTTCGATTTTCGCAAGCAAGAAACAGACAGAGGTGAAAACATAACCTCCGTCCACCATGGTGGCGGAGGCAGGGCCGGCGCCAGACTATTTTGCGCACTAGGCAGGGCCAGCTACTTGCACCCCTCCCCCCACCCCCATTTTTTTTTTGCCAACTTCGATTAATTAATTCTCCCGTTTTCCTGACGATGATCAATCCATGCGCCCAACGAAGAAATGGCGGCAGTGTTCTGAACATGCCGGATGTGACGTATGGGAGAAGGTGCATGGGAGCAGGCCACGTCCGTTTCAAACAGGATGTGACGTATGCTACGAAGCGTACATGCTCAAAATTAATCACTGACACTATTATGAACAATGAACTATTATATTTTGCTTTTATTATGTTTTTTCTTAAAACAATAATTTGTATAAAACTGTGACCCTTTAAGGTTCAGTAATGCGCCCCTCTGATGTCTGCGCCCGAGGCGGCTGCCTAGTTGGCCTAATGGTAGCGCCGGCCCTGGGCGGGGGTAACTATACAGTGGCATTATTAAATAAATCACAACAATGTACAAACTAGCTTTACATCCGATTAGAAGGGAGGATATGTGTGAGAACATACGAGTCACATGACGGCAACAGGCTACATTTGAATCTATAACATTCAGAGGAAGAGATAGTTTCTCAGCAACTTCATATCATGAACCATAGTCAATAAACAGGAAGTGATGCACAGATGCACATATTAAATAAAGGAGGTGCAAATGGAGTTCTCAACAATTTTCCAATATATAGTTTCAGCAGCGCACCTGGACCTCGTCGTCCTTGCGGATGGGTATGGAACGCACGTTGTACTTCTGCCGCAGCTCTTTGGACAACGGTGAAGACATGATCTTGCGCCGGATGTGGGAAGGTGCATTGAAGTGCCGCTTGCGGTTCTTACGGCGTGATGAGGTTACAAACGGATTACGCTTCATGGTTTCAGTCTTGAGAGCTCTAAGAAAATGGACCAATAAACAAGGAAAGGTAACTTAAGGAAGGAAGAATTTCTTCAAAACAGGACATGGGGAATGAAATTTTGACGGCCGAAGAGCAGTAATCAATGTGTCGGGTGTCCGCACAGCATTCATCAATAACACATTGGTTTCCATGGGAAACAAATCCTGTTTCAATTCAGCCGATGTAAATATCGGCAAAGAGAAATATTTATATCCATATTTGGAGATATCCAGAGGGCATTACCATGGATAGACCATGCCACAAACCGGGCAGTGTACAATGGCCTCGAGTATTTTCACGAGTTTATATTAACGCCAGTCCATGACAGGACCAGCTGATTGCGCCCCCAAAGGCTTTGGCAAAACAAAAATGGTTTATATGAATCTTGTGAAAGGAAACCCTGAAAAGGTGGACACGATGACTGCAAGAGTGCCAAAACCCTCAACATTCACATCAAGAACCGTTTTTATGTTACCTTCGCCTCCACCCATGCTGTACAGTGTACACAAACTACCTACGCGTCACAGATAAAGAAAAGTACAGTACGTGGGGTTTTTTTTTTATAGTGTACTGTATCTTATTAATCCCATAAAGCACTATAGGTTCACCGGAGGGGATTCTAGGTTTGCTCTCCATCTGTCTGTCCATCCCACCTGTGGTTTTCCAGACTTTCCGCACTTATCCTTTTACATATTCAACTGAAACTTGGTACATGGCTTTATGACAAGTTACGAGACAGGTTTTAGTTTCGGGGAGCTTCGCCAATTTTTCACGGAGTTGTGCCTTTCTTAAACTTAGAAAATATCATGGACGTTAATAGTATTTTTAGTAAATGAATGCAACGTTGTGGGTACGCATGGGATGTGAGTATTATTACACAGCTTCACTAAACCCTCCTTTGTCTTTGGTTAGGCCGTGTGCCGTGCAGTGTTTCCCAACATCCCGAGGGCATGTGCATGGAGAGAATAGAGAATATTTTTACTCTGTCTGCCTGACAGTCAAACAAAATATAAAATCATTCCAAAAAGGAAACAGTTTTTAAAGACGTTATAAAGGACACAAAGAACAGGGACGAATAACTAATGTTCTGGTGTTCGATAAGGTGGGGTTTTAGACACTGGGTAAAACCCATAATTTATTTATTCATATGCATTTAAACTTCTTTGAACCTCGATTTAAATGCAATTATATATTTGAACTCTGTATACGACAAATCTCCTTCACAATACAGTCATACCCCATTTTACGCCATTTCGACCGACGTCAAATCCGACTTTACGCCACTCTTCCAGAGTAAATTTCAGTTCAGCGAAGGTCATTATGTGTGACTTTACGTCACTCCTACGGACGTGAAAAAGAAATTTTTTCCTTAAAAACATATTTAAAATAAATAAAATAGTACATAAATTAACAATAAAAGATGCTAAAAAAACAATTTAAAATACAATAAAAAGCACATTTAAAAAATATATAAATGTACGTACAGTATACTGTACGTACGCGCAGCTGCTGGTTCTCATTCAAAACAGAGGCGACGTACAGTATTCCTTTACTGTGTCTGTGTTAGCCATGGGTCCTAAGAAGGATAATGCTAGTGTTTCCAAGCGTAATGTGGTTACGATGGAAGATAAGTTAAATCTGATTAAAAGGTATGAAAAAGGTGAAAAAGTGTCAGTGATAGCGCATAGACCTTATCGCGAATCGGAACCGCAATGCGTCATGGGATCGGAAAGGGGCAATAGCGCCGCCGGCGGTCGCTGTCACTTTGACGGACTGCTTGTTTACATTGTGACACGACGTGATCCTTACCAATGGGAACCCCCCTTTCCCTCAAATATTTCTTTAAATCGCTGGATTTTAATGCCAAAAAACGCTGAATTTCTTTCACATTAGCCATCTTCCTTTCCGTAAACACAGCGTCGATCGTAGACAGACGCTTCCTCTTCTGGGTTCGTGTTTACCTTTGCCCCCTTTTCGATCCCATCATGCTTTGCGGTGGAGCGCCCTCTGTTCATATCTACCGATTCGCGATAAGGTCTATGCCTTAGGGCTACCACGGTATCGACCATCATTCATGATAGGGAACGTATTCTCGCATACGTCACTGAAAAAGTGCCGCCAGCTAAGACTGCTAAAATGTGTGTTTGTGTTCAGAAGAGACGCCATGTTTAAGGTGAATAACATAATCTTATTAAAATTTTTTTTTATTCTTTACAAATTCATTTATTAATTGTGTTCATTACTCATTAAAAAATATGACTAAAATGTGTTTTTAGTGTTCTTTAAGGTTTAGCGATAATTATATACTTTCGCGAGTTATTTACTCTTAGTCTAGTAGGAAGACTAGGTCCCCGTGCACCCCCCGGAGATATACTTCTAATCAGTGTTTCTAGATTGGAAAAAATGTGTAGAAAATGACTAGCTATGGCCCCAAGCTGAAAAAATGTCCCACATACCATTTTTATGCAAATTACTGCTGCAAATTTTATGCAAAATTATGCAAATTTTATGCAAATTTTTGATGAGGAGTAGAGTTGAGGGGTCTTTGAGGGCTTCATCGAGGTGCTCTCGGTTGCAAGACTGGGTCATTTTGAGAAGCACAGCAGGGTCAGAGATCATGATGTTCTCCTCCTCAGTGAATCTCTCCATCAACAGCCTCTCCATTGCCTCACACACTGTTTTGAGGCAAAAGAGGGACTTTGCGTAGGCCTTTCCACTGAGAACACCTTTGAGAGATCCACTTGTTACTAGTTGTGCCTCAAAGAGAATCTCTGCATATCCAGAACCACGCATCTTGTGTCCAGTGAGCATCCCGATGTAGTTCATGGATGTGTGGAAGGGTCCAATCGTTACTACATGACTAGCAAATTCATTTGGCCAGCGCCAGATGATGGGAAGGGCTTTCATGCAGACACCCAGATCAAATGTATTCAGGACCCATCTCTGACCCACCTCAGCAGTTGCTGCCTCGGAACGCTTCAGTAGCTCACGAACAACTGCGTTGTCTGTGATCGGTTGGTGGATAGGCGTGCAGTAGTCGACTGTTGATTTGCTGGGTGGGGGAGAACCAGTTGCAGAGGTGAAACCCCCTAGCCCAGGCACAGGCTGCAGGCCATTGCCATGCCATGCAGGCACCAGGCACAGACCGATCACAGACAACGCAGTTGTTCGTGAGCTACTGAAGCGTTCCGAGGCAGCAACTGCTGAGGTGGGTCAGAGATGGGTCCTGAATACATTTGATCTGGGTGTCTGCATGAAAGCCCTTCCCATCATCTGGCGCTGGCCAAATGAATTTGCTAGTCATGTAGTAACGATTGGACCCTTCCACACATCCATGAACTACATCGGGATGCTCACTGGACACAAGATGCGTGGTTCTGGATATGCAGAGATTCTCTTTGAGGCACAACTAGTAACAAGTGGATCTCTCAAAGGTGTTCTCAGTGGAAAGGCCTACGCAAAGTCCCTCTTTTGCCTCAAAACAGTGTGTGAGGCAATGGAGAGGCTGTTGATGGAGAGATTCACTGAGGAGGAGAACATCATGATCTCTGACCCTGCTGTGCTTCTCAGAATGACCCAGTCTTGCAACCGAGAGCACCTCGATGAAGCCCTCAAAGACCCCTCAACTCTACTCCTCATCAAAAATTTGCATAAAATTTGCATAATTTTGCATAAAATTTGCAGCAGTAATTTGCATAAAAATGGTATGTGGGACATTTTTTCAGCTTGGGGCCATAGCTAGTCATTTTCTACACATTTTTTCCAATCTAGAAACACTGATTAGAAGTATATCTCCGGGGGGTGCAGTGGGACCTAGTCTTCCTACTAGACTATCTAGTTTTACGGTGCTTGTCTTCATTTTAAGGCATTTTTTTTTTTCTGTATACAAGATCGAGGCTCGTGAAAGAGCTAAAAGGCATTACGCCCGGTTTACGTCAAAAACCGAGTTACGTCACGTCACGGCTTATGGAAGCAATTAACGACGTAGGCCGGGGTATTACTGTACTTCCAAAAACCTTCAGTTTTGCAGTACTTCATTATGTTCTAAAAGGCGCAGGTGTATGTAATAGGAGCTGCAATGCCTCACCTTCACTGGGAAACAAGTGTAGCATGCGAGAGGGTATTACATCCAACTGCGGTGCGTACCATCAAAATGCCGCCGTAACTCATTAAAGTGCAAAACGTGCAACGCTATCATCTAAGCAGGTATAAGTGAATTTAAATATACAGTGCACCTTCAGAAAGTATTCACACCCCTTGACTTTTTCACATCTTGTTGCATCACAGCCTGAATTTAAAATACTTTAAATTGAGATTTTTTTTGTCACTGATCTACACAAAATGTCAAAGTGGAATTTTTTTAATTTTACAAAATTAAAAATGAAAAGCTGAAATGTCTTGCGTCAATAAGTATTCAACCTCTTTGCTATGACACTCCAAATTGAGCTCAGGTGCATCCCATTTCCTTTGATCATCCTTGAGAGGTCTCCACAACCTGATAAGAGTCCACCTGTGGCCAATTCAATGATTGGCATGATTCATAAAGAAACACCTTTCCATATAAGGTCCCATAGTTGACGGTGCATGTCAAAGCAGAAACTCAACCACGAAGTCCAAGGAAACTGTCAAAAGAACTCTGAGATAGAATTGTGAGGTGGCGTAGATCTGGGGAAGGATATAAAAACAATTTCTAGTGTTGAAAGTTCCCAAGAGCACAGTGAGCTCCATCATTAGGAAATGGAAAGAATATGGAACTACCGAGACCCTTCTCGAGCTGGACGTCCGACCAAACTGAGGAACCGGGCAAGAAGGGGTCAGGGAGATGACAAAGAACCAAATGACCACTCAATGTGGTCACTGGGTTCTCACTCAAGTTTTTGGGTCTCACTATCTGCCATGATACATGAGCCCTGGTGTTGGGCTAGCGGCTAGGGTGCTGGCTTAGGATCCAAGGATCCTGGGTTCGAATCCCGGTCGATTGCTGAATTAACGCCAGGGGGGTTGACTCAGCCTGTCATCCTTCCGAGGTGTAATTGAGTACCAGTTCACTGGTAATTCCCTGTTTGTCGTTAAAAGGCGACAAACAGGGTTGGCGTCAGGAAGGGCATCCGGCCGTAAAACATTGCTTCAAAAAGGGGACCAAAAAACAACAACAACCACGGTTCCCGAAAAAGGCCAACCCCCGCTTTGCGGGGAAAAATGGCCTCTAAAGGTGTTTTTTTAAATTTTATCTGCCATGATCTTTCTTGGGAAAATCACATTGCCAAGCTGGCCTCCAAAGCCAGTCGCCGACTGGGCATCCTCCGTCGTGCGAAGTCCTTTCTGGGCACACATGAGCTCCTCACCACATACAAAAATGGCACCATTTTTCGACTGATCAGGCAATCTGGCAGAATGGTGTCCGTGTGTTCTACTGTACAGACACTCTGAGACCAAGTAAAGAACATCGACACATTTAACGTGTGTGATGATAAAGGTGTGCATACCGACACGTTTGCGAAATGCATATTCCAGACGAATTTTGAAAGACGTATGTATTTGCAGGTGAGACCCATAAAAGGCACGCATTTAAAAATGGATGTGCACAGGCGATGATGACGCAAACACGCACGCATACATGGCTGCACGCGGACACGAGCTGATGACGCAAACACGCACGTACACATGGCTGCATGCGGACACGAGCTGATGACGCAAACACGCACGTACACATGGCTGCACGCGGACACGAGCTGATGACGCAAACACGCACGCACACATGGCTGCATGCGGACACGAGCTGATGACGCAAACACGCACGTACACATGGCTGCACGCGGACACGAGCTGATGACGCAAACACGCACGTACACATGGCTGCACGCGGACACGAGCTGATGACGCAAACACGCACGTACACATGGCTGCACGCGGACACGAGCTGATGACGCAAACACGCACGTACACATGGCTGCATGCGGACACGAGCTGATGACGCAAACACGCACGTACACATGGCTGCATGCGGACACGAGCTGATGACGCAAACACGCACGTACACATGGCTGCATGCGGACACGAGCTGATGACGCAAACACGCACGTACACATGGCTGCATGCGGACACGAGCTGATGACGCAAACACGCACGTACACATGGCTGCACGCGGACACGAGCTGATGACGCAAACACGCACATACACATAGCTGCACGCAGACACGAGCTGATGACGCAAACACGCACGTACACATGGCTGCATGCGGACACGAGCTGATGACGCAAACAAGCACGTACACATACATGGCTGCACGTGGACACGAGCTGATGACGCAAACACGCACATACACAGGGCTGCACGCGGACACGAGCTGACGACGCAAACACGCACGTACACATAGCTGCACGCAGACACGAGCTGATGACGCAAACACGCAGGTACACATGGCTGCACACGGACACGAGCTGATGACGCAAACACGCACGTACACATGGCTGCATGCGGACACGAGCTGATGACGCAAACACGCACGTACACATGGCTGCATGCGGACACGAGCTGATGACGCAAACACGCACGTACACATGGCTGCATGCGGACACAAGCTGATGACGCAAACACGCACGTACACATGGCTGCACGCGGACACGAGCTGATGACGCTAACACGCACATACACATAGCTGCACGCAGACACGAGCTGATGACGCAAACACGCACGTACACAGGGCTGCACGTGGACACGAGCTGATGACGCAAACACGCACGCACACATAGCTGTACGTGGACACGAGCTGATGACGCAAACACGCACGTACACATGGCTGCATGCGGACACGAGCTGATGACGCAAACACGCACGCACACATAGCTGCACGCGTACACGAGCTGATGACGCAAACACGCACGTACACATACGACATAGCTGCACGCGGACACGAGCTGATGACGCAAACACGCACGTACACATAGCTGCACGCGGACACCAGAACGGATGCGCAGACGTTTCATAGGACATTTCCCGAATGTTATTCTATAAAACATCCAACTTAAAGTTCCATGATGTTTGTTTAAAAGGAAAATGGCCAAGACAATTGAAAAGGTTTTAAAAAGTAGAAACGATCGATTTGTTTGATCAAAGTCAAACGTTTTGTTATTAGTGAACGGACCATACGTGATACGGCGCCATCGATCGAGTAGTAACGAACTGATCGTCATGTATATGCGATACACATACAATGAGAAGTACTTCGGTTTCCGA
This sequence comes from Myxine glutinosa, assembly GCF_964187855.1. Lineage (NCBI taxonomy): Eukaryota > Metazoa > Chordata > Myxini > Myxiniformes > Myxinidae > Myxine > Myxine glutinosa. The sequence goes on along the minus strand of NC_136263.1, from coordinate 24,032,659 downwards.
GGCATGCGGCCGTTTGACGTTAATATAGCGATTAAAACAAATACATTCACACACATACACATATACATAAAATGGCCTTCAATCAGAACATCGATACGTCTTATATACACGATGAACCCATTATTGTTACAAATGAAAGCAAACCGCGATGGATTCAGGCGGATTACACTTTATCACAATTGTGATTCTCACCAAACAGCAGCACCTCCGAACGTGGAGTAGAAAAGGCCTTCACTTCCGGTATCGTGCTCTTTGCCCTCGCGAAAATCTCGCGATATCTAAACCAAAGAGCGGCAACTCCGAGCGTGGAGGGCGAAGGGCTTTCACTTCCGGTGTCGTGTTATTTGCCTTCGCCAAAGTCTCGCGAGACCTCGATCGATCTCATGTTATTTCACAAAATCTGTAATCTCCATTCTTCATTGGATCACGAGCCTTCGGCCCCTTAAACCCACATTTTTTTTGAAGTGTAAATGTGTGTAAATAATTACAACTGGCATCCGTACGTCCGGCTTCATGTCAGAAATCAATCAAAATGGCATTATTGCAAAGCTAATAATCTATTTACTCGCAAGAAAAATTCGTGTACTTTTAAACATTAAAAAAAAACCGTCTATGCGAATTGATGAAGAAGATGCGGGTTTGGTAACCGCACACGTCGGTTCAAACGGGAACATGTTTATTATTTCAGGACAGCAGGACCCATTTAGAGAAACCCGTGTCGGATACGGGAGGAGCACACAAATTATATATAGCAATACCACTTAAAGAGGAAAACACATTAAAAAAAAAATTACATGGAAGGATCACAGAAAAACAACAACAACCCACAATAACCACATCCATCATGACAATAACATTAACTACACCACTGTTATGAAATGTCTCAGGTGGATGGACGTTATGTTTACACTGTGGCGGACACGATGGCTCGCTGGCGCGGTGACATCATTCCGCGCACCAAGAGGGTGTCGGCCACGCCCGAGGGGTAGGGGTGGCCTCGGGATATACACGGGGCTCGCAGCCCCGAGCAGGTCAGTGCTACAGTTTGAGCTTTACAATAAAGACTCTTTTGACCCTATGCGTTGTGGCTTACCTTCTTTGGCAAACAAGTTGCGTGCGTAGCACCACGCTACAATGGTGACCCCTTTTGGTTCAGCCGTCGCTGACCACAGAACGCACCATGGCCAGCAACGCGGTCGCGGTAAAGCTCCCTGAGTTTTGGGAAGCACAGGCCGAGGTATGGTTCGTGCAGACCGAAGCACAGTTCCAGCTTCGAGGAATAACGGCGGACGAGACGCGTTACCATCACGTGATCGCCGCCCTCGGGCCCGGCACAGCCGCCCGAGTCGTGTCCATCCTGCGGCACCCACCGGCGGAGCACAAGTACAGGGCGCTCAAACGTCTCCTCATCGCCACGTTCGGCCTCACGGAGTTCGAACGGGCGGACCGCCTCCTGGACCTTCCCGAACTCGGCGACACACGACCATCGGTACGGATGGACTACATGCTGTCGTTGCTGGGTGACAAAGCCCCGGATTTTCTATTCCGGGCGCTTTTTCTACGCCAGCTACCGGCACAGGTACGCCTCGCGTTGGCCGGTTCCAAAATAGGGGAACCCCGCGCTCTGGCCGTCGAGGCCGACAAGTTTTTCGCGGCTTGTGACACGCGGGCGAGCTTCGGTGCGGCCGTCGCGGATCCCGAGGCTGATGCGCATGCACACCTCGTGGATCCCGAGGCTGATGCGCATGCACACCTCGTGGCCGCCGCCACGCCCCGCCCACCACCACTGCAGCGGCGAAAGCCGCGGCCTCCGCCGCTCCCGCCGCAAGCCTGGTGCCATTTCCATGCCAGGTTCGGCCACAAGGCGAAGAAGTGTTGCCCGTCGTGCTCGTTTGGCAAGTCGGGAAACGACCGAGCCGACGCTCGATAGTGGCTCTGAGCGTCGGCAATTCCGGCAGCCTCTTATTCATTACGGACACCTTGTCCGGGCGACGCTTCCTCTGCGACACAGGAGCGCAGGTAAGCGTCATCCCAGCCCACGCGTCCGACAAGCGAACCGCGGGCCGGGGCCCCGCATTGCTTGCAGCCAACGGTACACCCATACGCACATTCGGGAAGCGCTGCCTCTCCCTGCGGTTCGGAAGGCAGCGCTTTCAATGGTCGTTCGTAACCGCCAGCGTGCCCATGGCATTGCTCGGTGCGGACTTCCTTTGTGCAAATGGGTTGTTGGTGGACGTGAAGCACAGAAGACTCGTCCAGGCCGAAACCTTTAGCTCGCTCGCTTGTTCGCTGAGCAGCTCGTTGAGCGGCTCACTGGCGGCTCACCGAGCGGCTCACCAAGCGGCTTGCTAAACGGTTCCGTCCCGGCGAGTTTGGTTTGTACGCTTCCGGCAGCGGATGACTTTACCCGCCTCCTCGCCAGTTTCCCGGCCCTCACGCGGCCCACCTTCTCGGCGGTGGCCGTCAAGCACGGGGTGGAGCATCACATCCCCACCGTCGGGCCACCGGTCTATGCCCGGGCACGCCGCCTCGAGCCGACGAAGCTCGCGGTGGCGAAAGCGGAGTTCGCTACGCTGGAGCGGCTGGGCATCGTGCGGCGCTCCAAGAGCGCTTGGGCATCGCCGCTGCACATCGTGCCGAAGCCCGGCGGGGGATGCCGGCCGTGCAGGGACGACCGCCGCCTCAACGATGCTACCACCCCCGACCGCTACCCGGTCCCTCACATCCAGGACTTTTCCGCCCGGTTGGTGAAAATGTCCTTCTTTTCCAAGGTGGACCTCATCCGCGGCTACCACCAGGTCCCCGTCAGGCCGGAGGACATACCGAAGACGGCCGTCATTACACCATTCGGCCTCTTCGAGTTTCTGCGGATGCCCTTCGGGTTGAAGAATGCGGCTCAGGCATTCCAGCGGCTGATGGACAGCGTCTTGCGCGACTTGGATTTCGTTTATGTCTACCTGGACGACATTCGCGTCGCAAGCGCGTCCCGTGAGGAGCACCTCCGCCATCTCCGCACGCTCTTCAAACGCCTGGGCCAGCATGGCCTGATCATCAACCCCGCCAAGTGCTGGTTCGGCGTCGCCGAAATCGACTTTTTGGGGCACCGCGTCACCAGGCACGGGGCCATCACCTTACCGGCCAAGGTGGAGGTGGTCATGGGGTTTCCGCGCCCCCGCACCATCAAGGGGCTCCAGGAGTTCCTGGGCATGATGAACTTTTATCACCGGTTCCTGCCCCGCATCACCCAGCTCCTGCGCCCCCTGCACGAGGCCCTCCGGGGGAAGCCGGGCAAAGGTGACGTTGCTTGGACCGAGCCGATGGACGCAGCGTTCGCGGGCGCGAAGCTCGCCTTGGCTAACGCCACCATGCTCGCGCACCCGGCGCCCGATGCACCGATCGCCCTCACCACCGACGCGTCGGACTACGCGGTGGGCGAGGTGCACGAGCAATGGGTGAAGGGAGCTTGGCAGCCGCTGGCGTTTTTCAGCCGGCAGCTCCGCCCGCACGAACGGCGGTACAGTACCTTCGACCGCGAGCTCCTCGGGCTCCACCTGGCGGTCCGGCATTTCCGCCATCTGCTCGAGGGCCGTTCGTTCACGGCCTTCGTCGACCACAAACCCCAAGGTCTTCGCGATGGCCAAGGTCGCCGAGCCGTGGTCGGCCCGGCAGCAGCGTCACCTCTCGGCCGTGTCCGAGTACACGACGGACATCCGGCATGTCGCGGGGAAGGACAACCCGGTGGCGGATTGCCTTTCCCGGTCCGTCGCCCACGCGGTCCACCTCGGGATCGACTATGCCCGGATGGCGGCGGACCAGACCACCGACCCCGACGTCCAGGCCTTGCGGACCGCCGTCACGGGCCTCCGTGTCACTGAGGTGCCGTTCGACGGCATGGGCACGGCCCTCTTGTGCGACGTCTCCCTCGGCCGGCCTCGCCCCATCATGCCCGCGGGCTGGCAGCGCCGGGTTTTTGACGCCATCCACGGCCTGTCCCACCCGGGCACGAAGGCCTCCCAGAGGCTGGTCGCCGACAAGTTCGTCTGGCATGGCCTCCGGAAGACCGTCCGCGATTGGACCAGGACGTGCCTCGCGTGCCAGCGCGCGAAGGTGCACCGCCACACCCAGGCCCCGTTGGCCACGTTTACTGTGCCCGAACGTCGGTTCGACCACGTTCACGTGGACTTGGTGGGACCTCTGCCCCCCTCGCGGGGTTTCACCCACGTCCTCACCATGGTGGACCGCACCACCCGGTGGCCGGAGGCCGTGCCTTTGGCGGCGACGACGGCGGCGGACGTCGCGCAGGCGTTCATCGCCACCTGGGTTGCCCGGTTCGGCGCCCCCTCGGACATCTCGTCTGACCGCGGCCCCCAGTTCACCTCGGAGCTCTGGGGGGCGGTCGCGCGGGGGCTCGGCGTCCAGCTGCACCGCACCACGGCCTACAACCCCCAGGCCAACGGCCTGTGCGAGCGCTTCCATCGCTCCTTAAAGGCCGCGCTCCGGGCCACCCTCCGCGACGGTGGCTGGGTCGACAGGCTCCCCTGGGTCCTGCTGGCCCTCAGGATGGCGCCCAAGGACGACCTGAGTGCATCCGCGGCGGAGTTGGTCTTCGGACAACCGCTGCGGGTGCCGGGCGAGGTCCTCCCCGACTCCACGGCACCATGGTCGCGCAGCAGCGCAGCAGCGCTCCGCACTGCAGGAGACCGCCCAGAGGTTCGCCCCGGTGCCGACGGCGCACCACGGGTGCCCGCCAACGTACGTCGCCCCGGAGCTTCGCACGGCGGAGTACGTGTTCGTCCGCCACGACGCCCACCAGACACCGCTGCGGCCCCGTACGCCGGGCCCTTCCGCGTGCTGGAGACCGGGGCGAAACACTTCACCCTGGACATCGGCGGTACTCCTGACCGCGTTTCCGTGGACCGCCTCAAGCCGGCCCACCTCGACGTGGACCACCCCCCGCCAGTGGCTCGGCCCCCGCGTCGGGGCCGTCCCCCGGCGGGCGGACCCCCGGCACCACCCAGCCCCGCCGGCACGCCATCACCCTGTCCTGCACCCATCCCAGATGCCGCCAGCGGCATCCCAGACGGCATCCCGGCATCCCAGCCGCCGCCAGCCGCCAGAGGACGCTTCGGCCGGGTCATCCGTTTGCCCCGCAAACTGACCCTTCAGGTGCGCGGTAATTCTGGGGGGGCGCGTGTGGCGGACACGATGGCTCGCTGGCGCGGTGACATCATTCCGCGCACCAAGAGGGTGTCGGCCACGCCCGAGGGGTAGGCGTGGCCTCGGGATATACACGGGGCTCGCAGCCCCGAGCAAGTCAGTGCTACAGTTTGAGCTTTACAATAAAGACTCTTTTGACCCTACGCGTTGTGGCTTACCTTCTTTGGCAAACAAGTTGCGTGCATAGCACCACGCTACAACACCCTTGTTTGTTTTGTTTGTGAACAAAATATGTCAAAATGTTGTTGACAGATTCGGACGAAATTTGGCGGAGATGTAGCGAATGTGACAAGGACGAAATGATTAGATTTTGGTGAAGATCCGGATTCGGATCCGGCTACTAGAATTTTAAAAGTGATTCTTCACCATTGGGAGATAGGGCCAAAAACGATACATAGCAGGATATCTCAAAAAGTTATAGACGGATTTGGACAAAACTTCGTGGACGACGAAGGGTGTGACGAGGAAGAATCGATTAGATTTTGGTGAAGATTCAAATCTGGATCAGAGAATTTTAAAAACTTTTAAGCGATTCTTCACTATAGAGTGACAGAGCCACCAACATCGATATATAGCATGTTGTTCTTCTTCTCTTCTTCCCTTTATAAGAGGTGACGTCCAATGGAACCAAGCTCCTGCCTTCACCACGATACTCTTCCACTCCCTTCTGTACTCAGCAAACTCTGTCCAGTCTCCTCCCACCCTCACCTTACTGATATCCCTCTTCACACAATCCTCTCATCTCCACCACGCTATTCCTTTTTTCCTCTTCCCTTGTTACCTCAACCTTTCTCCCCCACCACCACCCCCTATCCACACGAAATGTCCAGCCCATCTCCATTTCTTTTGTACAGATTTATTGCCAAATCGAATTTTTTTCGAGTACGTATATTGGTTGGTCTTGAGCGTTATTCTGTCTATTTGTTTGTCTGTCAATCGCCTACGGGTCACAATTTTAAACCAATCTTCATGAAACTTCACCAGATGGTAGAGTTGGTCATAAGGAAGAAGCCTATTGATTTGAGGTCAAATTTCTAAAATTACCATTTTTCATCCGATTGACTTGAAAGTTGAACAGCTTTTTCATATTGTCACTAAATTGGGAAACCAACTACATTTGAGGTTAAAAGGCCCTGTGTGCTCCCCACCGTTATCTTCCCCACTTCTTATTCTCCTCCCCTCACGAAATTGAATTGATAAACTCACATTTGATCAATATGGTCAATTATAATTATTATTGGTCAATAATAATTATATGGTCAATATGGTCAATAATAATATGGTCAATAATATTATATGGTCAATAATCAATATGGTCAATCAATATGGTCAATATGGTCAATCAATATGGTCAATAATATTATATGGTCAATAATCAATATGGTCAATATGGTCAATCAATATGGTCAATAATATATGGTCAATAATAATATGGTCAATCAATATGGTCAATAATATTATATGGTCAATAATAATATGGTCAATAATCAATATGGTCAATATGGTCAATAATAATTATATGGTCAATAATAATATGGTCAATAATCAATATGGTCAATAATAAATGGTCAATCAATATGGTCAATAATAAATGGTCAATCAATATGGTCAATAATATTATATGGTCAATAATAATATGGTCAATAATCAATATGGTCAATATGGTCAATAATAATTATATGGTCAATAATAATATGGTCAATAATCAATATGGTCAATATGGTCAATCAATATGGTCAATAATATTATATGGTCAATAATAATTGGTTATTATTATTATTATTATTGGTTATTATTATTGTTATTATTAATTGTTATTGTTATTATTAATTATTGGTCAAAATTGGTCAATATGGTCATTTGATCAATATTGATCTTGCAATGCAAGCAAGATGGGCCAAATGACTTCTGCAATCTGCATTGAAGAGCCTTGCATTTCCTTGTACGACATATATTGAAATAGCATGAAGAAGTGACAGCGAAATAATGCAATGGATGGGATCAACAGGACGTTTATCGAGATATGCTTACGGCCAGGGAAAGCAAGAAGCATTTCGGGCATTAATCATTTGTCGTTGCAAAAGAGCTTCTCATTGCTTCCCACAGCTGTTAGTATACCTCAATCAAAGTCCTATTGATTTCATTAATCGTCCTACCTGTCCGCCAATGCAGATGGGCATTACCCTTCTCAAGGAAGACTAGTTCTTCATTCTGTTGAATATTACAGCTCTGCAGCATGTCGAAGTAGGAAGTTGGATTTGCTCTAGGGATTTGTTCTTGGGTATGGATGCATACATATTGTTACGTTTGTGGGGGTAGGGATACTTTAGACCAGGTAGATAGCATGCTCCGACTGTCGTGAAGAAGAAGAACCACCACCATGTAATAAGTAGAGGACCTGTTTAGCCCGAATGTCGGATGAAGTTGTATATTTGTCGCCGTCACGAGGGGGCGGGGCATGTTATTACCCTGTGCTCGCGAAGCTAAAAGCGTGGTTAAGCATTCAGTTACCGACGTGTGCCGTACGTGTCTGCATTTTAAAAATTCATTTTCTCAGCAACCGTTGGTCCGATTGACACGAAAGTTTACCAAAGAAGCGCCTCCGCCTGTCGAATTTTTTAAATCATAACTATTACGTCATAGGTCATGTGGTACGGATGCCATTTTGGAAAAACGTTACACCTCTATCTCCAAAACCACTCAATGGAAAATTTTAAACATGGCTCATTGTCAAGTACTCACCATGGGGAATAAGATATGTTGATGGTGATGTCATCGGGGCCTTAATTATGACATCATAATTCGACAAGTACAACGCTTGATCTGATCAGTATGAATAAAACAAAAATTCCTCTGCAACTATTAGGCCGATGGACATGAAATTTTCAGAATATGTGCGGCTCCTCCTGTATAACTTTTTAATGATAATTATAACGTCATAGGTCACGTGGTACAGACGCCATCTTGGAAAAAAGGAAAAAAGTTGCACCTCTATATCTCCGAAACCGCTCCATGGAAAAAATTGAAACATGGCTCATTGTCAAGTACTCCCCTTGGGGTATAAGATATGTTAATGATTATGTCATCGGCGCCTTTGTTATGACGTCATAATTCGACAAGTACAACACATCCGATCATTGTGAAATTTTTTTCTCAGCAACTGTTGGTCTGATGGGCACTAAATGTTCACCATAAAAGCACCTCCTCCTGTAGAATATTTTAATTATAATCATGATGTCATAGGTCATGTGCTACAGGTGCCATCTTGGAAAAACCGAAAAATGTTGCACCTCTATAATCTCCAAAACCACCATGGAAAAAATTGAAACATGGCTCATTGTAAAGAACTCCATGTGGGGAATAGGTGTTGTTAACAATGACGTAATTAGCCATAATTATGACGTCATAATTCGACAGGGACAACACTTAGTCTGATCAGTTTAAAATGTATTGAGCGTGATCGATGCAACAATTATATTAGAAAATAGAAATTTATGATGTCATCGCTCACGTGGTCTGGCAGCCATATTGGATCAAAGAAAAAAAAATGTTCAAAAAACAGAAGAGTTGGCTCGCAACAAGTTGACTGCGCAGGGTAAGTATTCTATGAATGCCATCTCGTTTAGCTCAGGGATTAGGTTAAGTAATTCCCTGTTCGTCGTTCCCCATGTGATTTATCCTTTATCTCTTTTGGCACTGCACCATAGACAGTAGCGCAGGAAATGCCCATTAACTACACAAAATAACAATAAACCCAACCGGAAGCCAGTTCTGAGCACTGCCGATGGACACCACCAGCTACATCACCACGAAGGTCGAGCAGGCCGAGAGCCACGCCGAGGACAGTGGTTGGGCGGGAGTTGACCAACGGGAAGGCCAGGGTAGGAAGGGACTCACTGATTGGTGAAGGAAGGCCGAGGAGGAAGCAGCGCACTGATTGGCGGGGTATGACCGATGATGTTGGAGGTGGACTGCGTGTGGATTGGTGGAGAGCTGAACATGCAGCGAGGGGCCTGCAGGCATTGGTAAAGAAGCACCGATAACGTCATGACCCGATGAATAAAAGAAGCCTCGGACTGACATTTTCTCCTCTTGCCTTTTGCCCTTCACGCCTTCATCTGGCCCTCGACGACCTCTTGCCCTTCCTCGCCTCTCGCATCTTCCTCTGTCCCTCGACGTTCCTGCCTCTCACTCACCCCTGGTCCTTGACACTCTTGTTGACACCATCCTTTGGTGTGCGAAAACGGAGGCCGACGTGGCTGGGGAAGCAAGCTGCACGCCTGCTGTCCAAGACGGACCGTGCAGCGAGGCCTGGCTTTGTGGCACGCCCCAAAAGACGTGCGGGTTTTCCCGCCAATGGCCGGAGACGATTCCTGAGGAGAAATACCCAGCCGATTGAGTTAAGTCCTCCAAATAAAATTCACACATAATTTATTTTCAAGTTATTTTTATATTCCCCTTTGTCCATGTTTTAAGTCTGGTGTGGTGGATCCCATAGGAATTTAGTTTTACCGTCGCGTTTTTCCTGTCACAGGTATTTATTGTAAGAAATAGTTTTGTTATTTTCCCTGTACATTTTAAACCTGTTTTTCGTTTGTTATTTTCTTTGCAGGCTTTGGGACTGCCGGTGGAATCGACAGGTAAGATGCGGGATCGACAGGTAAGACCCTTCATCCCTCCCCCTTCTCTTTCTTCCTCCCGCATATAATAAAATCTGCTGCTTGATCATCGCCTCGGAGTAAAGCTCGCTATTGGCTATTCGTGACTCTCCCGGTGTTAACTGAGAGCAGTCACATGACGATATGATTTGTTCCAGGGAGTATTTTTTGGATAACAAGGAGCTGACACTCTTGTTCTCCCACCTTTTGGGTGGTATGAGGAATAGATCTGTGTAATATGAAAGCTAAATGTTGAACGGTTTTTAAAATATCGCGTACACAAGCCAAGTCAGCGAGACGGTTGCCATGGCAACATAATTCAGCCAATCACCGCCGTGATCTAATCAGGTTGAGATAATGCCATGAGGAATATATATCTGCAATAATATGACCCTACTGCAAAGCCGCAATGAGCCGGCAAAGCCAAAGCCTCCATTTAACTTTTTCGCAATTTTTTATGCATACTTTCGCATCCGCAAGATGGCGGCCTCCATGGAGCGATTTGATGCGTCAAAGCTTCGAAATTCTCAAAGGATCCAGCAAAATCTGGCTTTTCAACATAATACGCGTTCATTCACAACACCGGCTTCACCAGCTACTATTGAACTTTTTCGAAATTGTTTATGCATACTTCCGCATCCGCAAGATGGCGGTCTCCATGGAGCGATTTGGTGCATCAAAGCTTTGAAATTCTCAAAGGATCCAGCAAAATCTGGCTTTTCAACATAATACATACGCGTTCATTCACAACACCGGCTTCGCCGGCTATGAACGCTAAATGTTTAACGGTTTTTGAAATATCGCGAACACAAAAGTATATGGACGGATGATTGGTCGGCCGGTCGGATGGAGCTCATGTTAATGTAGTCATCGGAGCGGGAGACAACTAGATGAGCTTTATATTCAAGTGAGGATGCCGGGTGTAATAAATATGGTAGATGTTTATTATATTTGAATTCAAAACATAATTTTTCCAAACAAACCCAATATTTCGTACTCTGGAATTGGACAGTTTTAACAGAATAAGCAATTACTTTCAACATCCATCTTCAGTGGAAAACATCGATGATCTTCAACAAAAATTCCCCAAGCATACAAATACGTTTATTACAGGAAAGACTTTAACAAATGGTTTGGTAACCTGATGTCCATGATATAGCGTTGGCATGGTCAGTATTCTTTGTCAAGGTACTTGGCAATTGTTGAAAGCTGGATATTAGTGGTTCCCTCGTAAATGGCTCCTGTTGAGCATTCACAAACAACATCAAACAATCAAAACACAGAACTACAAAAGCAGGTTCATACAATCTTCAATTAAATATGTCAAGTGCAAGAACAATTAAAGGCCATGTGAAATTATACACTGGATGTCACCAGCACAGTATCGAGTTACAGTTAGCACAAGAACGTAAAGAAATAAGCTAATTGTACGACATATATATACATATATAATTGAAATTCAGGTGTGCCATGGATTAATTTTTGAGTTCCACGGAGATTTAGGGATTTTTTTATGGCATATTATGATCAGTTTTGGATGCGGTTTGCGACACAGTCCTATGTAACAGAGTGGTAGAAGTTGTAAGTGGGGATTCCGATGGGATGTACCATCTCCCCGATTTTGGTTGTGCTGGTTATGGAGTTGTTGATACGTGCGGTGAGTGGACATGGGAAAGAAGTGGAGCTAGCTCCTGGTAAGAGTTTGCCAGCGATGTTTGCATTCATGGATGACCTGACAATTGTCCAACAGTCCGCTGATGCAGCAGTAGAGGGACTGGGACGACTGGAAAGGTTGATGCGGTGGGAACGAATGGGATTTAAATCAAGAAAGTCGAGGAGTGTGAAAGTGAGACGAGGAGTGGTGGATAACATGCACAGGTTTGAGCTGGGAGGGGAGGTGGTTCCATCATTGACCGAGGCCCTTGTGAGGAGTTTGGGAAGATGGTATACAGTGGAGTTGAATGATGTGGGAAGAGTGGAGGAGGTCAGAAACAAGCTTTTGAGAGGTTTGAAGAGGATTGATGGATGTGGTTTGCCAGGTAAGTTGAAGGTATGGTGTTTGAACTTTGGATTGATGCCACGAGGTTTGAAGTTTGGGTTGATGCCACGAGTGTTGTGGCCATTGATGATGTATGACATTGCGATTGGGCATGTAGAGAGGATGGAGGTTGTGGTGAGCGGGTTTGTGAGGAGGTGGTTGGGAGTGCCACGCTGTTTGACAAACATTGCCTTTTATGGTCAGGGTGGAAAACTCCAGTTTCCCTTGACATCATTAACCGAGGAGTTTAAGGTGGTGAGGGTGCGGGAGTTCATGATGTTGCGGGAGTCGAGTGATTCGGTGGTAAAGAATGCTCTCCCAGAGAAGAAGGGAAGTCGGAAGTGGAATGCAAGAGCAGAGGTGGATGAGATGGAGGAACGGTTACAACAGGAGGAGGTCATGGGGATGGTACAGCACAGGAAGCATGGCTTAGGGTGGATGAAGCATGAGCGATTGGGAAAGGCATGTGTGAAAGAGAGGAGGAAGATGGTTGAGAGGGAGGTGAGAAGAAAGGAAGAGGAGGGGAGATATGTGAAAGCAGTCGGAAAGGCACATCAAGGTGCTTGGACGCGGTGGGAAGGTGTGCAGGTGAGGACATTAAATAGGCAAGAGATTTGGAGGATGGAGCCAATATTGTTGAGTTTCCTGTTTGCGGCAACTTATGATGTGCTTCCGTCACCAGTAAACTTGAGATAGTGGGGGTTGTTGCAGGAGGAGAGATGTTATTTGTGTGGAGGTTTGGGAATGGTGCAGCAGGTACTGAGTGCATGCTCAGTAGCATTGGTAGCAGGAAGATACAAGTGACGGCATCATCAAGTGCTGGCGGTGATAGTGCAGATGGTGCAAGAGGCCGAACATATCGTCGAACCTGTCGCATGTCACAATCGCCATGAAACCTTAACGTTTTTCATTCAGTGTGAAACACAAACAAACCGATTCGGATTGTTAAAATGACCATCAAATATCGAAAGCATAGTCATCTATCTATCTATAATTCCAGTAATCTCTGTCTGTACGTTTGTACGTTTGTACGTTTGTACGTTTGTACGTTTGTCTGTGACCGCTGTTTCTCGACAACTACCGGTCCGATATACTTTAAACTTGCCAGGTATATTGTTGGGGACCCGAGGATGTGCCTTTTCAAGGTTTGTAATTAATCGGACAAGTACTTACCGAGCTATGGCGATTTAGCCGTTCGCCGTTCGCTTTGGCGTTGCGTCTGGACCAAACCATTGCATGTAAATAGAGGGGGGGGTTCTGTGGTCGTT